>NW_012103810.1:1735837-1739846 GCF_000951045.1 Mandrillus leucophaeus
CAGGGTTTCACCATGTTGGCCAGGATGGCCTCAAACTCCTGACCTCAGGTGATCCATCTGCCTCAGCCTCCCAAACTGCTGAGATTACAGGAGTGAGCCACTGCGCTCAACCTAATTGTACATTTTAATATAACTAAAAATGTAATTGGATTGTTTGTAACACAAAGAATAAATGCTTGAGGAAATAGATACCCAGTATTCCATGATGTGATTTTTACTGATTGAGTGCCTGTACACGATATCTTATGTATCCCATATTTGTGAATAAATATATATTCACAAAAATTTAAAATATAAAAAAATTTTAAAAATTGTAAAAAAATATGAGATAGCCTCATATAGAGGGTGAGCAGTGCTGTTAGAGAATGAAGTAGCTACTCAGATAATGTTATTCTTGCCAAAAAGTACTGATCTTGTTCAAATGAATGATTGTGTTAGTTGAGGTAAATGCAGTACAACAGAATTTAAATTGGAATTCTGGCTACTTTATATACTAGTTTTATAAGCTTAATGACTGAGCCTCCACTTCCTAATCTATAAAAGTACATTATAATGGCCATGTTACAGAGCTGTTGTAAGCATTGGGTACCATGTAAAGCCTAGTGTTTACTACTGTGTAGGCACTGAAATATTAGGTGCTATGTTGATGGTAATGAGAGCCTCTGGGTCCTGGAGAACCTCGGGTGAATTATAAAGGACTAGCTGCAGAGAAAAACCAAGGTAGTGTGGCCAGGAAAAAATAGCTGACAGGTAATAATCAAATTGTTTTATATTACTAACAGAACTGGAGTTCATACAAAGCAGAGGATTGGAACAAGCTGCTGGGTTTCAGGACTCACGAGACAGACCAGAAGTTTAAATCAGCACCTGGAATGAAGTAAAGAATTAAGACGCAGAAATCAATTAACTGTCAGAGTTTGAAGACTAAGTCAGAACTAAACTAAGAAGGGAGAGCAGATTAGCAGATTAAGGTATAGTCTGCCCTAAGAGCTGTAGTCATTTATGTTGGCAATGAGGTGTCACTATGTTCCAGATTCTTTTGTTCTTGGAAAGGCATTGTTGTGCCCCTTCTGGGGTTCCTGGAGCCTGATACTTCTCCTTTTGTACAATAGTTGGAACAAGATTATAGTTTAAATAATTAAGTAGCAGAATAAGCCAGTTTATTGGTAAGTTATTCCTGTTAATTGTTGTTTCTTTTTTTTTTAAATACCTTCAGCCAACCCATACCAGTTAATGTTGTTTCTTAATCAACTTTATTGTGGTATACTTTATAATAAAAACGAACCCATTTAAAATATATCATTTTAAATATATATTAAATACATGTTTTGACAAATTCTTTTTTTTTTTTTTTGAGATGGAGTCTTGCTCTGTTGCCCAGGCTGGAGTGCAGTGGTGCGATCTCAGCTCACTGCAACCTCCGCCTCCCGGGTTCACACCATTCTCCTGCCTCAGCCTCCCGAGTAGCTGGGACTACAGGTGCCCACCACCACACCCAGCTAATTTTTTGTATTTTAAGTAGAGATGGGGTTTCACCATGTTAACCGGGATGGTCTTGATCTCCTAACTTTGTGATCTGCCCGTTTCGGCCTCCCAGAGCGCTGGGATTACAGGCATGAGCCACCGAGCCTGGCCAGTTTTGACAAATTCTTACACCTCAGTAACTACTTCTATGATCAAGATATAGAATTAGGCAGGGTGACATGGCTTATACCTGTAATCCCAGCACTTGGGGAGGCCAAGGCAAGGGGATTGCTTGAGTCTAGGAGTTCAGGACTAGCCTGGGCAACATAGTGAGACACCATCTCTACAAAATATTTTAAAAATTAGCTGAGCATGGTAGCATGTGCCTGTAGTTTCAGTTATCCAGAAAGCTGAGGAAGGAGGCTGACTTGAGCCCAGGAGGTCAGGGCTGCAGTGAACCATGATTGCATCACTTCACTGAAGCCTGGGC
This sequence comes from Mandrillus leucophaeus, assembly GCF_000951045.1. Lineage (NCBI taxonomy): Eukaryota > Metazoa > Chordata > Mammalia > Primates > Cercopithecidae > Mandrillus > Mandrillus leucophaeus. Next base: position 1,737,792 of record NW_012103810.1, read on the forward strand.
AATAGAGTAAGACCCTATCTCAGAAAAACAAAAAACAACCACCACCACAACAAAAAAAAATTATTATTTCTGTCACTAAAAAAATTCCTTGTTTTCCTTTGGCATGAGTCTCTTTCCCCACCCCTGGTCTTAGGCAACCACCGATCTGCTGTCACCATAGATTAGATTTTCCTTTTTTTAGAATTTTATATAAATGAAATCGTATGGTATCTATTCTTTGTAGCTGTCTTCTTTCACTCAGCATAATGCTTTTGAGATCTATCCAGCAGTTCGTTCCTTTCTTTGCTGAATATTACCGCACTGAATGGATATAACATCAAATTTGTTAATTCGTTCTTTTTTTTTGCATTTGTTTTGCCATTTTAAATATATAGTTCAGTGACATTAAGTACATTCATAATTTTTATAGCCACTACCACACACATTTTTAGTTTGGATAAATAACACATGCACATATGAAAAACTCTGATCATTAGAAGAGTGTTCTGTATATGTTTGTTAGATCTAGTTTTATTGTATTAAGTCCCCTCTCTCTCTCTTTAGTTATCTTCTGTCTGGTTCTTTACATTATTGAGAGGTTTCCAATAGTATTGTAAAACTGTTTTCTCCCTTCACTTCTCATTTTTTGCTTTATATTTGATGATCCATCATTAGGTATGTAAGTATTTACTACCATTGTGTCTTAGTGTACTGAACCTCTTATTAATGCATAATGTCTTTCTTTGTCTCTTGTAAGCTTTTTGTGTTTAATCTGCTTTGTTTGTTAATGGTATAGCCATCCACGCTCTCTTTTGTCTCCTATTTGCACGGAAATTTTTTTTTCCATCCTTTCACTTTCAGTTTATTTGTTCTTTGTATCTAAAGTGAATGTTTTATAGACAGCATATAATTGAGTCATTTTAAAAAGTCCATTCTGCCAATCTGTGTCTTTTGACTGGAGAGTTAAGCCATTTACATTTAAAGTAATTACCGGTAAGGAGGAACTTCTCTTTTTGCTATTTCTTTTCTACATATTTTATAGCTTTTTTGTCCCTTGTTTTCGGCATTACTAGTTGGTTCTTTGTATGGAAACATTTAAATTTCTTTCTTATTTTATTTTGCATATATTCTATAGCTATTTTCTTTGTAGTTACCATGGAGAGTACATTGAAGATCCTAAAATTACAACAGTCTAACTTGAATTTATACCAGCTCAACTTCGATAACATACAAAAACTCTTTTTTTGAGACAGAGTCTCACTCCATCACCCAGGCTGGAGTGCAGTGGTACGGTCCCAGCTCCACCTCCTGAGTTGAAGGGATTCTTGACTGCACTTTTAACAGCTCCTTCTTCACTCCTTTCAGTTGTTGATATCACAGAATTACATCATGTGTGCCCTAAAACATACATGAATAAATCTTTGAAATGCATTAACCTCTTAAATTAAATGCTGTAGAAAACAGAATGTGGAGTTACAACCAAAATTTGCAATAATACTAGTTTTAGGGGTTTTTTTTTAAGTGTATTAGTCTCTTAAGTCAGAAAACAAAAAGTGCAGTTATATTCACCTGAGACATCAGGTTTATATAATTTGATTGTGAGGCATCAAATTAATCTTTACAATTATACTCATGTATTTACTTTGATTAAGATCTTTATTTCTTTATATAGCTTCACGTTAATGCCTAGAGTACTTTCATTTCACCCTGCGAGACCACCTTGAGCATTTCTTGCAGGGCATGTCTAGTAACAAACTCTTTCAGGTTTTAAGTGGGAATGTCTTACTTTCTCCCTTACTTTTGAAGGACAGTTTTGCCAAATATAAGATTTTTTTATTGACAGTTTTTTCTTTTAGCACTTTGAATGTATCTGCGTACTGTCTTCTAGCTTCCAAAGTTTTTGATGAGAAATCTGTTGATAATCTTTTATTTTTATTTTATTTTTTTTTTTTTTCCTTTTTAAAGACAGTATCACTCTATTGCCCAGGCTGGAGTGCTCTTGGCCCACTACAACCTCCACCTCCTGGGTTAAAGTGATTCTCCTGCTTCAGTCTCTTGAGTAGCTGGGACTACATG
>NW_012103810.1:1741581-1743397 GCF_000951045.1 Mandrillus leucophaeus
TCCTCAGGGCTTGCTGTTTTTATTTATTCTTTTGGACTTCTTTTTTAAATTGTTGAAAGCTGTCTCTGTACCAGGCTTCAGCCCAAAGTATAAACTTAATGTCTTCTCAGGTCTTTCAGAGCCTGATTCTTTCCCTCGGCAGGTGCCATCACTTTCTGATGTTCTCCATATATGCAATTGCAATTGTTTTTGACTGTCCTAGTCTTCAATGTCTGACTCTCAAAGGAGAACAAAAGAAAAATGAAGTGGAGAAGTGCACTGGCTGTTTAAATAATTCCGGGGGTGGGTGGGGGTGGGGCTGGGGATGTAACAATTGGAGGAGGTGCCTGCCTCTATGTATCTCTGTGATTAGAAGCCACAATCGGCAATCTAGGTATAGATTCCCAGTATTTGGAGGATCCTTTTTTCTCCAACCCAGCTCCCTCAAGCTGTGTTCAGAGTGTTCCAGGAACACATACATGCGCAGCTGCCTCCCTCAGGGCTGGGAGAGGGGTATGGGCAACTGCTACTGTGCTAAGAGCTGAAATTGACCAAAATTAACTACAGTTTACTGTATAAGCCTTTCTCTGGAAGTTGGGGATATTCCATAGACTGCAAGTTTCAAAAACAGTTACATCAGACCAAGTGCAGTGGCTGACGCCTGTAATCCCAGCACTTTCAGAGGCCGAGGCAGCTGGATCACCTGAGACTGTCAGGAGTTCGAGACCAGCCTTGCCAATATGGTGAAACCTTGTCTGTACTAAAAATACAAAAATTAGCTGGGCATAGTGGCACATGCCTGTAGTCCCAGCTACTCAGGAGGCTGAGACGCCGAATCGCTTGAGCCTGGGAGGTGGAGGTAGCAGTGAGCTGAGATTGCACCACCGCACTCCAGCCTGGGCAACAGAGTGAGACTCCATTTCAAAAAAAATAAAACAGTTAGATCAGACAGATAATACCAGTGCACTTGTCTAGGTGGGTAGACAGATTCCTGGTGCTTTCTTCTCTGCCATCTTCCCAAAATACTCTCAATCCATCTGTCGTTTGATATTTAGCTGTTTCCCGTGTGGAACTATTGTGATGATGAAGCTCTCTGAAAATTCATGCAAGAGTCTGTGTGTGAACATACGTTTTTATTTCCCTTGGGTAAATAAGAATTAAGTTAATGCTTAACTTTGTAAGAATCTACTAAATAATTTTCTGAAGTAATTGTACTGTTTACATGCCCACTAGCAGTGGATGAGGATGCCAGTTGGTCCACGCTTTTGACAAAAGATGATGTTGTAATTTTAATTTTAGTCATTCTGCTGAGTATAAGGTATGTCATTGTGGTTTTAAGTTGTATTTCTGTGGTGACCAGAACTGTTGAACATTTTTTTCATGTACTTACTGGCTGTTCATATATCTTGTTTTTGAACTGTGTTTTCAGTTTTTTTCACCCTAATTTTACCAGGTTGTTTGTTTTATTATTATTGGGTTGTAACAGTTCTTTATATATTCTGGTTACAAGCCCTTTATCAGATATAGGTGTTGTAAATTTTCTTTCCCCAGTCTGCCTTTTCTTTCCATTTTAAAATAGTTTTTTTTGAAGACCAGAACCTGCTTATTCTGTTGGTGTATTATAGTCTTTTTCTTATGTGGTTCATGAGTTTTTTTATCCTGTCCAAAAGATTACTGACATTTTTCCTAGGGATTTTATATCTTAGCTTGTATTTTTAGGTCAATGGAGACCCTGTTAGTCTATAAACTTTTTGAAGATACAGGCCATACCTGGTTTACCTCTGTATTTTCCACAGTGATTAGTAGTCTAATAAATATTTGTTGAATGACTAAGTCA
>NW_012103810.1:1744200-1774680 GCF_000951045.1 Mandrillus leucophaeus
TTTTTTTTTTTTTTTTTAGTCGAAATTGTAAAAGTTTGCCTGTGATCTATGTACATGAATTATAGAAACCACGGAAACATTTCTGTGCATTTTACTTCACTGAAACCCACTAACAACCTTAAGTGCAGTTTTGGGGCAGAGCTAGGGCATCTAAACAAGGACACTTTAAAGAGCGAAAGGGAGGGCTGGTGACAGTTATGCTGGAGCAGTCAGCATAAAATGGATTTTTCCTGGGCAAACCAAGACCTGTGATCACCCTAAAGTTGATGAATAGGAGCAGATTAAATTTCTCTCTTCATCGATGTTATATTTGCTTGTTTTTAGGGAACCACGTAATAGAAATGCCTCATAGGCTGTAGAAGATGTGCTGTAGGGAAAAAAAAACACGTGTATGTGTGTTTGTGTGTATGTTTGTATGTGTTTTACAGAAAATAAAAGGAAATTTTATCTTTGCTCCTTTAGAAAAAATTGCCAATAAATTCAGTTATGGTTTTCCTTCCCTCTCACCAGTAAAAGGTGATAACACATAAGCTTAGTCACATGTATTAGTTGCTAGCCACATTAATTTTATTTATTTTGATGTCAACTCCTATTTTATTTCCCTCATATACCCTACACGAAAAAAAAAAAAAAGCTGATGTTTTGCCACATGAAACAGGTGTAGGGGATGGATAAACAGACATGTGTCACATAAATCTTTACAGTTGGAGAATATGCAAAACCCAAGCCAGCCTTATTTCACATTTAAGAGGTAGATTTAGCATGTGAATTAGGATAAAGATCAGGAGATAGACACTTGTTTTTTGTTTCTGGAACATTCTTTAGGGACTTTCATTTAGTTTCTTCAACTGGGTAATTATTCTGGGCTTTCTGCCTGATTCTCCTTTATGACAGTGTGGTGTGAAGTTCAATGGAAAAATTTGAATTTTAGGCAGACAGTATTTTAGGTACTACTGTAGAAAGAGTTATCTCAAAAATTTTCTTACATGCCTTTCTTAGCCAAAATATATGTGTGATTTGATAATACTGGTATTTCCTATATAGCTGTGGAGGGTTGGATGTAACTTGGGAATATGGAGATAACAGTTTGAATAGTTCAACCCAGAGTTTCTCTGCCTTTTGTATGGGTCATCCCATGATCCATATCATTGAGAGTGTTCATTTTTAGTATTCATGCAGCCTACGAGGCCTGGCGTGTCAGAGCATGCCATTTTTCCTCTTTTTCCTCCTCCTTCTCGCCCTTACTCTTCCTATTCAGGGAAAATGAATAGGGATTTTTCATATATTATTTCTATAGGCTAACTCCTCCTGTAAAAGCAGTTTGCCTATTTCTAGTTTTTGATGGTTCTTCCTTTGTGCTTTTATGTTCATAAACCAAGCTCTGTTTGATTTAGAGTCTGTCAAGAGTATTAGAAAATGTTTATTTTATTCATAGTATATAGGTCTATGCAAATGTACCCTTTTTATGAAATAATACCTTTCATGTCAATGATCTGTGCCTTTTACTTTCAATCATAAGTGGTAATTAAAAGAGCTAGATCAGGTTGGGCACAGTGGCTCATGCCTGTAATCCCAGCCCTTTGGGACACCGACGTGGGCGGATCACCTGAGGTCAGGAGTTCGAGACCAGCCTGGCCAACATGGAGAAACCCCGCCTCTACTAAAACTACAAAAATTAGCTGGGCGTGGTGGCACGCGCCTGTAGTTCCAGCTATTCGGGAGGCTGAGACAGGAGAATGGCTTGAACCTGGGAGGCGGGGGTTACAGTGAGCCAAGATTGCATCACTGTACTCCAGTCTGGGTGACAGAGCAAGACTCAGTCTCAAAAAAAAAAAAAAGAATTTGATCAGTGGTTCTCAACTCTGGTTATATGTTAGAATGTTTCAGGATCTTTTAAAAAATATATGGATATATTAGCTTGACTCCCCTATCCCCCTTAGGAAAAATGAGATTTAATTGATCTGGGTGTGGGACTGGGCATCAGGATTGTTTTCTGTAGTGCCATATGTTATTCTACTATGCAGCCAGGGCTGAAAACCACTCTGGATCAGTGGTTTTTAACATGTAGTCCTTGGACCAGCAGCATCACCATCACCTGGAATGTGTAGAAATGGAGACTCTCAGGCCTACCCTGGACCTACTAAAGATGACCAGTTTAGGGGTGGGGCCAAGTAGGGTGGGGCCAAGTAAACTGTGTTTCCACAAGCCTCTGGTCAATCTAATGCATGTTAAAACTTGAGAATCACTGCTCTAGGTCATCTAAGCATTTATAACAAAGCCTCCTTTTGCATAAGTCCAACCTTGTGGGCTCCACAATGCTCCAGAATGGCTCTAGACTTGAAAGTAGCTAAAGAAGGTAGGCGGGGGAAGGGAAGAAGCTGCCCCCGGGGGAAGGGAAGAAGCTGCCCATAGTTGAGAAGTGCTATAAAGTATATTGGATATGTTACCATTTTGTAAATCATAAAATAGAATGAAAATGTATCCTGACTGGGTATGGTGGCTAATTCCTGTAATCTCAACACTTTGGGAGGCCGAGGTGGGCAGATCACTTAAGGCCAGGAGTTTGAGACCAGCCTGGCCAATGTGACAAAACCCCATATCTACTAAAAATATAAAAATTAGCCAGGTGTGGTGGCACGTGCCTGTAATCCTAGCTGCTCAGAGGCTGAGGTATGAAAATCACTTGAACGCAGGAGCAGGAGGTTGCAGTGAGCTAAGATTGTGCCACTGTACTCCAACCTAGCCATAGAGCAAGACTCAGTCTCAGAAAAAAAGAAAGAGAATGAAAATGTACCTGATTGACCATCAGTGCTTATTAATGACTGTTCCTTTCTACTACTAAATAACTATATATAGGAGAAAGAATAAGACAGGAAAGAAGCAAGTAAGGGATGGTGGAAGAAAGGTGAACAAAGAACGGCCGCCAAGAATGGAATAACCAAGTTGTCCAGAGGGGCAGAAACCACCCAGAGGACAGTGACATTTAAAATACAGAACCTCTCTTTGCACATGTTTTGTACTTTAAAAAGTAGAGCACAGATGCTCAGTGGTACCATTCAGCATCTGTGCTGAACTTTTTACTTTTTAAGACTGCACCCTTGCAGCAGTACAGTAAGTGGGCCATGGATTTGGACTGCTTATGTTAAAGCAGCTTTGGCTTGATGCTCTGGACTATTTACTAACTTATGTAAGTCTCAGTTTCTGAAGTTATAAAATGGAATGAAATCACCTCTCTTATACGGTAGCAAGGATGAAATGAACGTGTGTAAAGTGCTTGATAGACAGTCTCATCATCCAACATTTTTTTTTTTTTTTTTTGAGATGAAGTCTGGCTCTGTCGTCCAGGCTGGAGTGCAGTGGTGTGGTCTCGGCTCACTGCAACCTGAGCCTCCTGGGTTCAAGCACTTCTTGTGCCTCAGCCTCCCAAGTAGTTGGAATTACAGGGGTATGCCACTTGTCACTTTGGTCTTGGATTTCCAGCCTCTAGAACTGCAGGAAAATTAATTTCTGTTGTTTAAGCCACCCAGTCTGTGATATTTTGTTATAGCAACGCCTGGCTAATTTTTGTATTTTTAGTAGAGGCAAGATTTCACCATGTTGGCCAGGCTGATGTCGAACTCCTCACAGCCTCAGCTGATTCACCTGCCTCAGCCTCCCAAAGTGCTGGGATTACAGGCGTGAGCCGCCATGCCCGGCCTCAGTCAACTTTTAAAAAATGTATTGTGGCAAAATATACATAAGATAAAATTTACCAATAGTGACATTGTACAACCAACATCACTATCTAGTTCCAGAACATTTCCATCACCCCAAAAGGAAGTCCCATACCCATAAAACAGTTAATCTCTGTTATGTACTGAATTGCCTCTCCCCCAGGATTCATATATTGTGTTGTCCTAACTCCTATGTGATTGTATTTGAAGATAGTACCATTAAAAAGTAATGTTGTTTGAGGACATAAGGGTGGAACCCTAATCCAGTATGACTGGTGTCCATATAGGAAGAGACACCAGGAGTGCTTGTGCACAGAGGAAAATCCACATGAAGACATATCAAGAAGGCAGCCTTCAGCAAACCTGAAAGAGAGGCCTCACCAGAAACCAATCCTGCTGTCACTTTGGTCTTGAATTTCTGGCCTCTAGAACTGCAGAAAAATTAATTTCTGTTGTTTAAGTCACCCAGTCTGTGATATTTTGTTATAGCAACTCACGTAAAATAATGTACTGTCCATTTCCTCCCCACCCAATCCTGGCAACCACTTTCTGCTTTCTGTTTTTATAGATTTGCCTATTCTGGATATTTCATATACAGGAAATCATATAGTATGTGGCCTTTGGTGTGTAGCTTCTTTCACTTAGCCTAGTGTTTCCATCCATGTTATAGCGTGTATCAGTATTTCGTTTTTATGGCTGAAAATTATTCCATTGTATGAATATACCACATTTAGGTTATTCATTCATTCACTGATGAATATTGGGGTTATTTCTACTTTCTGGCTATCTATATAATGCCACTATGAACATTTGTGTACAAAGTTTTGTTTGAATACTTGTCTTTATTATTTCTTTGAGGTGTATATTCAGGAGGAAATTGTTGGGTCATTCTATGTTTAATTTATTGAGGAACCACCAAATTGTTTTCCATAACAGTTATACAATTTCACATTCCCACCAACAGTATACAAGGAGTTTCTCTATATCCTTGCCAACATTGTTATTTTTTATTTTCAAAATTTAGCCATCAAAAATCTTTTTTAAAAGTATATTAATTAGAGGTCTAAACTTTCTTTAGGGCAGTAGTTCTTTATTAGGGATTCACATCATAATTACTAGTGGAGCTTTTAAATATATCCATGACCAGGATCCTTCTTAGACTTTTTGAATAGAGGTCTTCAGAGGTAGAGCCCTGAACTAATACTCCTCGTTAAGAACCATTGCCAAAGGTAGTGGTTCTCAGCATATGGTCTGGGTATCTCTGGGGCTTCACATCCTCTCAGGGGAATCCTTGAAGTTGAAACAATTTTCATAATACTAAGACAGTAATTGCCTTTTTCATTCTCATTGTCTCAAGAGTATATATACAGTGTTTTCCAGTCTTTGTGGCATGTGATAGTGCATCAGATTGAATGCAAAAGTAGATATGAGAATCTAGCCACCTTTTGTTAAGCCAGACATTAAAGAAACTTATAAAAGTATAAAGCAGTGTCACTCCACTTACTAATTTTTTTGTTTTGGGGAAAAATTATGTTTCATAAAAAGTATGTTATTTGTAACACATAATGGACGTGTCATTGTTTTTGTTTTGTGTGTTTTGTTTTTGTTTTTTTTTTGAGACAGGGTCTCGCTCTGTCACCTGGGCTGGAGCACAGTCGCATTATCATAGCTCACTGCAGCCTCAACCTCCCAGACTCAATCAGTCCTCCTGCCTCAGCCTCCCAACTAGCTGGGACTAAAGGTGCAGGCCGCCTTGCTTGGCTAATTTTTGTATTTTTTGTAGGGATGGGGTTTCACCATGTTGCCCAGTCTGGTCTCAAATCCTGGCCTCAAACGATCCACCCGCGTCAGCCTTCCAAAGTGTTTGGATTACAGGCATGAGCCACCATGTGCGGCCTTGTCATTATTTTTAAGTAACACAAACATAGTTTTTATAGTAAACATTGGTAGATACAACCTAGATAAACCAAATTTCTTTGAGATCTACAATAATTTGAAGTGTAAAGGGATCTTTACAACATGGTGAGACCCCCATCTATAAAAAGATTTTTAATTAGCTGGGCTGGGTGGCACATAGTTGTGGTCTTCGCTACTCAAGAGGCTGGGGCAGGAGGATTACTTGAGCCCAGGAGGTTGAGGCTGCAGTGAACTGTGTTTGTGCCCCTGCACTCCAGCCTGGGTGATACAGCAAGACCCTGTCTCAAAAAAAAAAAAAATTAAGCAAATGCCAACTGTATCCCAATGGAAAGGAAGGAGACAAAAAGTAACTTTGATCCATTTGTTCTCTTACCATATAGTTGGTATTAGGTTAACCTTTTGATGTATTTTATTTCATTTCATCTTTATAATAACCTCCATGACATTTATATACTCACCCTCATTTTTGCATGGGGAAATTGAATCTTACAGAAATTAAGAACTTAGTTTGTTCCTAAGTGGAGGAGCCATGATTTCAACTGAGGTCTTTAGACTACATGTTCTTAATCAGTACTGTAACCTTAAAAAAGTGAGTCATCTGGACAGGACTGGAGTCCGGGAAATTGTTGATAATTCAATGCCATAATGACTTCTCTACCTCGTAGTATCAGGCCTAAGAAAAGGGAACCTTTGAAATACTTGTAAACTTGAATGACACTTAAATGCTATGTAGTACATGTGACTGAAGTAAAGTACTGACATGTTGTTCTCTTTAGTGGTCCTCAGAGCAAGGACCTCTAAATATGAGAAATATAAGAGGGGTAATCTCAACACGAGTAAGTGCAGTTGATAGAATTATATACCTGTTTTTGAAAGGTAGTTTTTTGTATAATTATATACCTGTTTTTGAAAGGTGTCTTATTGAGACATAAGGATAAATACTCAATTAGAAAGAACGGATTTGTGACCTTTTAGAATAATGTTATTTTCTAAGACCCCATATCCAGTCAGTCAGTCCTGAAGAGTCCACTGTGGCAGGAATGAAGTGGCATTTCACTCAGGCAGGAGCCAAAGAATCATGTACTGCTGTGTTTACATAGAATAGACGAGGATAATTATTTTCTTGTAGTAATATTACAGTTAATTAAAAAATTTTTCTAATTAGAGCAGCTTACCCTCTCTAGTCCTTTTCAAGGATTTTCTTGTTGACAGAGCAAAAATATGTGACAGTTTTAAAAAACTGATGCTGTTATTGTCTAGTGCCTTTTGTGAACAATAATTTCACAGAACAGCAGTATTTTCTGTTTAGTAATTGATATTCTATTTACCTTCCTCTTCTACCCTTAATCCCATCCCAGTGCTGTTGCAAATATTCATTTGGGAAGCTGGGTGCCATAGTGTGCATGTGTAGTTCCACTTTCTTGGGAGCCTGAGGCAGGAGGGTCACTTGATCCCAGGAGTCCAGTCTGGGCAACATAGGAGACCCCATCTCTTAAAAAATGCAATTTGGGGATCAGCATATTTTATAGAAAATGAATTACTTATTTGACAAATATTGACTAGTACGTGTTGGGCATTGGATTAAGACTGAGGATGAGGATGCCATAATGAACCAAAATATATATATATATAGAGAGAGAGAGAGAGAGAGAGAGAGTCACTCATGAAATTTCCAGTCTAATGGAGATGGATGTTAAATAATCACATCAATTGATGTAAATGTTTTATTTTGAAAGGTGCTGTGAACAGTAAGTAGTACATGGTGTTATTAAAGAGCATATTAGTTTTTTCACCAAACCAACAGGAAAAAAAAAGAGCATATTGAGAAGATTGGCCTAGGAAGATTGGGAGGTGACTGAAATCAAAGTGGAAGCTGGGGGGAGGCATGAGATCAGTTTGTGACAAGTGAAAGGACCAAATAAGCAGATGGATATATACTTTTGGAACTTACAGAGGAGGGCTGGTTAGAAGGTATAAATATGTGTATGCAAGTAAGTGGTTAACTGAAATCATTGGCCAAGAGAGATCATATAAGGAAAAGTATCATGAGAAAAGTTAGAGGTTCTAGGAGTAACTTTGGAGGAATGCTACTGCTTAATGAACAGCTAAAGTGGCATGCAAAAGGAGGCAGAAACAGAGGTCAGAGCAGTATTTAGAAGGAAAACTAGGAGAATACTAGGAAAATAGTGTTAAATGTTTCAAGAGGTGAGGGTATTTCCATGTGTATCAGATAAAATCTGGTCACTGCTTACTGTGGTTACAAGGAAGGCCCTACATGTTCTGGTCCTTTCCACCATCTCTTACCATTGATCCTGCTACTGGCCTACACCTGTTCTTTAAATTCTTTAAACATGTCAGGCTCCTTCCTACCTTAGGACCTATGTGTTGGTGTCTGCTTTGCTAAAATGTTCTTTTCACATGTCATCTCCTCAGATGGTTAGCTAATGTTCTACCCCCTTTAGCAGGATTGTTGTCAGACTCTGTCAAACTTGGTGTTTCATCATACAATTTAGATTAAATTTTGCTTGGGTCTCAAGTTCAGTTCCAGATAAAGTATTAAGAACATGTTAAAGGAAATTATTTGGCACAAGTTTTTGGCAATAAAGGTAAGAATTTTTAGAATTTAGAATGCACCCTCCCTAAGGCATCTTGACATGACTTGATTATTGAAACGGTGAAGGCTGCATCTCTTTTATAATCCCTTTCCACCAAGTGTATTGCATGATAGAGGGATAAGGGAAAGCTGAAAAGGAGGTATCTGGAATCTACTCTGTTAGGCAGGTAGAAATAATGAATGCAAAATATGTCACAGTATTGACAATCCAGTGAACACAAAACAGTAGTAAAATAGACGATCATTTTCTGAATGATGAGAGAAGCACTTGGCAAAAACTTTTAAAATCCAGTTTAAAAGTTTTCTGGGAGTTCATTTAAGGTCAATGAACTTTTACTAAACTAACAGTAGAAAAGTGATACGGAGGTTGGGGGTGGTTTAGGAAGGGTGTAGTGAAAGTTGCTGATCAATCTTAAGCTGAATAAGTTCTTCCCAAACTAAAGAACAGCAGTTCCTCTGTTCTTTCAGAATGTTAAGATTCGCTGTGAAATTTCAGGGTCAGAAAGAATAAATGGCCAGGCAATCAGTGACCACTTTATATTAATCTATTTGCCATCTTGAGGGCTTCATAAGACTCTACACACTGGAAAAAGTGAACTTTGTAGAACTTTTTTTTGCAATTTTGCTTTTTATTTTCCAAAGAGCCATTTTTGTAGCTATCTTGGTTGATGTGTATTGAATGTACTTTTGTTATACTAAACATTAACTCCAAGCTCATGGATTTTCCTTATATAGCTTTCCTGTCTTCATAATTTGGCACAAGAATGATTCTTAGTGCCAAGTGTTTTCTTTTTCTCCTGGTCTCTTCTCAGAGCCATACTGGCCTTTCACCTGGTTTTGTATCTTATTTTTGAAATGGCCTTGTTCTCAGATTTTATTTTAAATGTTGGTTGGTTCAATCTTTGCTGCAAATGGCTTCCATGTCTGTGGAAGATAGGAAAAAAGAAAGAAATCAACAAATTAAACTAGAAGTGATTCCACAGGCACCTAGAGACAAAATTACTGCAAAAGATAATAGAGATCAATGCCAAGCTGCCCCCAACCCCAATTCCTATAAGAATTTGAAGACCAGAAAAGCTAGATAACTTGCTAAAGATTACAAAGTATTGATGAGAATATGTCATTCTCATTATTTTCATAAAGATAACGTTCTAGAGAGCAGTATTTTAACACATAAAACAAGCTATTCATAATATGCCAAACTGCTTACCCTAGTTATCTTTGAGAAGGGGGAATATACTAAAAATTTTTCTTTCTAATTTTCTGAGTTTGCAATGTTGTTTTGAGCATCATTATTGTTAATATCATGGTTAAGGCTATGAGCATTAGAGTCAGAAATGTGGATTTGAGTCTGGCTTCCATTTACTAAGCTATGACTTTGACTTTTGGGAAAGCTGCTTAACCTCTCTGAACTGCAGTTTCTTATTCTGGAAGATAAATGTATGAATACATACTTAGATTGAGTTAACTATGAAGGGATTAACTCTAAGGTTCTTGGCCATTTAGTGCTTGGCCCATGATGATCACTCCATAATGGTGGCCAGTAGTACTGCTACTGCTACTGCTACTGCTACTGCTACTATTACGTATAATAGAACACTTGATACTAAACAATGTCTTTGGATACTGACATAGTGTGATCATTATTGAATTATTTAAACATTTATCTGCTTAAAGATTAGATGCTTTCTTACGCAATTTTTCAACATACCTTCCAGTTCATTTTATCACTCTGTAACTTCAGAGGAAGCACTGTGGTCATTAGTTCTTGCTCTATCAAAATGATATTTAACTCTTGGATACCTCAGTCAGAGCCTGATCCTTACTATAATTGAAATAAAAGTTATTGAGCCTTTTCTGCATTTTACACTAGAGACCTTGCCCTGTGTTGCCAGGGAAAATCATTAACCATTGTAAAATTTAAAAATTCCTATTGCTGCTCATCTTTGAGCATCCTATGCTCCATAAGTATACACACAATTTCTTGTGATAAAGTACCAGAAATGTCATTTTACTTATTTAGATGTACTATACTATTGCCAGCCTACCTAGAGATGGCACAGTCAGAGATTGGAAACTTAGGGCCTTCTAATTATTGAATTTATTGTTTGGACCAGACCTGGATTGTTTGACCCCTTTTAGGTACTGAGAGAGCCTCAGTGACATATATCTGAGTATTTTTCTATGTTTGTAATGTTACTGTTTGTGAGGATGTGCTTTTTAGTTTACAACTGAGGAAGCCTATCATCATCATTAGTACTCATTCATTCAGCATGAGCACCTGTTTTATCTTAGGCACTAGAGATGCGAATATGAATAAAACATGGTTCCTGTTCTGGAAAATGTTATAGTGTTTTGGGGGAGAAAGATAAATAGTTACATTTCAAAGTGATATGTTCTATATAATAAACATGAAAAAGTGTTATCATAATATACAAGAAGGAGCAATAAATTTGGGGCAGTGGTAAGGATTCAGAGAGGAAGTGACAGTTGAGCCAAGTCTTAAAGGATGAATGGGAATTTTCCATTTGGAGGGTAGAGGAGCAGTGGAGGAGGCAATACAGGGTAGGGAACAGCCTATGCAAAAACCTAAGGGCATGCGTGGGGCACGCTAGGAAGGGAGAAGGTCTTCAGAGTGGCTGGAGGAAAGGGTGTGTGGGAAAGAACTGAGTTGAAATTAGGAGTTGGAATTTTATTCTTTGGTACTAAGGAATCATTGAAGATTTCAAAATTAGGGCTGACATAATCAGATTTGAGTTTGGAAACCTGTAGTTTGGGACTAGAGGAAGACAGGTGCCAGACACCAGTTTAAAAGCTGTTGTTTTCTAAGCAGGAGACAAAGGTTTACACTGACAGTAGCTGTGGAGATAGAGAAGAGCTGCGAGATTTCAGAGTTTTCCGAGATGTAAACAACTAAATTTTGTGATCAAAATGATAAGGGCCATGTGATAAGTTGGGGAATGTGGGATCTGTCTTGGTTGAGTAGGTGGATTAACTGAGATTAACAGAGCTGGAGGAAATATAAAAATAAAGTCAGGACTGTTCATTTTGTCTTTTGTTTTGGGGAACAGGGTCAAAATTTTCATTTTGCACAAGGTAGGTTTAGTCTTTTCAGAAACATTCTAGTAGGCAAGTCTGTAGCTGAATCTTGGAAGAAAGGCAACCATAGTAATATTTTTGAGCTCCTAGTGTTTATTTTTTCAATAAAAACTAAGGTTCTCAGAGGTTAGCAGATCATGGTCTTAGGAAGGTAGCTGTAGAACCAAAATGTAAATTCCTAAGCTTCTACCAATTGGGTCTTACTGAAATGGCAATTGAGAGAAAAATAAATCCCTTGGTTTTTACCATAGTTACTTTGTTTCCTTTCCCAGAGTATCTTTACTAAAAAAAAAAAAAAAAAAACAAAACTAATATATAGATACATAATCCATCTATTTTCTACACTAAGTTTTCTGATCTTAATATTATTTGGCTAAATGACAGATTAGGTGTGCTCAGGATCATAGCTAAGGAACCTCAAACAGCTTGTTTTGTTCTAACAAAACCTTAACATTTAAAGGTTAAGTCCTCAAGAAATATTTATTACTTCATACATGCTTGATCTAATCTCAGCTGTTACTTGGTTTGAATGTGAGGGAAACAATAAGTATTAAAGAATGACAGATGTAGTGTCTACTTCACTATAGGAATTTAAGAATAAGGGATCTTTCTCCCCATTTGGATGGTTGAGCTATAGTCCCCCGGAATCAAGGGAATAAAGTAGTTCCTCATAATCTCTCACCTCCAAATTTCAGGGGTCATTCGCCATTGACTGAAAGACTTGGGTGGTCGCGAAGGACTTGAGTGGCCCTTGAACAAGCTGAACTGCTATATGTATCTGATGTTCTTTTTTCATGTGTTTAAAAAATAAATGAACACACCTTATCTACATGAAATTCTAGTTTTCGCTGTTATTATCTAGGTTTTCTGTGTGGTTTCTTGGGCTGTGGTGTTTTTTTCTTTACTTTGTTCTTTATTGCTGTGAAATGTAGTTGCCTGCTGTTTAAGGCAGCTGCAGTAGAGTGTACCCAGAAGTGGTTATGTTTCTATATTTAGTAAAACCATAGGATTTGTGAAGCAGTTGCAGATTCCTTCAGGATAAAATGGTTTCTATAAATGTAACTTTTTTTTTTCTTTTTTCTTTTTTTTTTTTTCTTTTTTTTATTTTTTATTTTTTTATTTTTTTATTTTTTTATTTAGACAGGATCTCACTCTCGCCCAGGCCAGAATGCAGTGGCATGAACATGGCTCGCTGTGGCCTCAACCTCCTGGGCTCAAACGATCCTCCTGCCTCAGCCTCCCAAGTAGCTGGAACTATAGGCACAGGCCATCATACCCAGCTATTTTAAAAGATTTTTTGTAGACGTAAATTTTCACCATGTTTCCCAGGCTGGTCTTGAACTCGTAAGTTTAAGCAGTCTTCCCAGGAAGTGCTAGGATTACAGACCTGAGCCACTGTGCCCAGCCTCAATGTAACATTTTTAATGAAACTATTATTATCACCCATTAGAGAAATATATAACAGCAAATATGTGTGAGTCTGTGGACAAGACAGAGGCACACGAAGCTTGTTTTTATTTCCGTAAGAGCTCAGTGAATATTTTAAATCCTTAAAATTAATCATGTGAATTCTATTTTTATTCTCTTAATCTTGAATTGCAGAGCTTTTACTCAAGTGTTTACCTTTGGTCCGACCTTCCGAGCTGAAAATTCTCAGAGCCGGAGGCACCTGGCAGAGTTTTATATGGTAGAAGCAGAGATTTCTTTTGTTAACAGCCTTCAAGATCTCATGCAGGTAGGTACACAAGTTTTAAAATAGCATGTATCTGTGACATTAAAATGTTTCTGTATATATTTTTACCTCAGACATTTATGTGTTACAGGTATTCATAAAGTGAAAAGAAGGGAGAACTACTTAATAAACACTTACTAAATGCCTTTACTGTAATAGTTTAAAATATAAGAGTCAGACAGATTTAAGTTTATATCCCAGCTCTGCCATTAGCTTTGCTGTGAAGTTCCCTGACTTTCATGATCTTTAGGTTCCTCAACTCTAAAATGAGAAATATTACACTTACTCCTAAGGTTATGTGAGGGTAAATGGAATTGTGTATATAATATAAAGCACATAGCACGAGGTGTGGAACACAAGCAGGTTCACTAAATAGTAGCTCTGATTTGCTAGGAAAATAAACCAAGCATCTTTATAATTATATAAATGTCTGTAATACTTACGTAAACCCCTATGTAGCTATATTAGAAAGCATCCACAGGAGCTGTCAGCTCAGTTAAGCAGGGGATAAGGCTAGAGAGAAGGTCATGGTCAGGCAGCAGATCATGAAAGACCTCGTGTTTCAACGCCATGGTAAGGAGTTTGAACTTTACCCAAAATTTAAGGAGCAAGAGTTCTAAGTTGGAAAATGAAGGTCAGAGCTGTATTTTAGACACATCTTTTTAGCAGCAATATGAATAATGATTTAGAGGTAGATGACAGTAGAGAGGCCTTGTTAGGAGGCTGTAGACATAATCCAGACACTGTACACCAGTGGAATTGGATGGGCCAAGATTTGATGCTTAACCACTCTCGTGCTATGTGACCAACTTAGACAAAGGACTTAATCTCTCTAGGCCTCAGTGTCCTCATCAAAATTCCAATACATAGGAATAAAAATTCCTACTTTATAGGCTACTTGAGAAGATTGGACAGATTATATATATAGTATGTATCTATTATATACATATATATGAAGTACTTAGCATAATTTATGGCACTGAATAAATACCCAGGAATTGTTAACTGTTAAAT
Organism: Mandrillus leucophaeus; assembly: GCF_000951045.1. NCBI lineage: Eukaryota > Metazoa > Chordata > Mammalia > Primates > Cercopithecidae > Mandrillus > Mandrillus leucophaeus. The sequence continues at coordinate 1,758,290 of NW_012103810.1, forward strand.
TATGAATTGTCTATTCAGAAGCATTGTGGTCACTATCTTGTTTGGATTTGTAATTATGGGATGTTTATTTTAGTGATTTTCATCAGCTCTCGTTTCTATTCATTTATATATCTTTCTACTCTTACCCAGTAAATGACCTATTTCCACTTAAAACATAAATACCATATATATCACAAATAGAACAGACTAATTATTTTATTACCCTGTCTTGAATTGGATTTCCTAGTAAACAGAACTCTAGGGCAGAGATGTGTGGGCAGGGGCGTTATTGGGGAGTGCTCTTGAGAACAGCATTCGTAAGGAAAGGAAAAATGTCACATTGAACAGTAGGAAGAGTGAACTGTGATGCACTTACAAACAGAGGCCTTAGCCTCTTCTTGGAACTGGAATGGTCCTTTCCAGTTGTCCCATCGGAAGGCAGGGGGGTAGCACTTTGTGCCTTCCCATATCAACCAGTCATTGGACGTGATTAGCCACTGGAAGGGGCATAACCTTGAGTAAGGCAGCACCTTTGGATCTTGACAGTTCCTGATGAAGCACTCAACTATAAACCGTCAGCAGTTAATAATATTCCTGGATTCCTGTATAGGGCACCTGGCCCTGAAGGGGCATTCTGACCACACAATGTAGCATTTCACTTCCATACCCTCTTCACACTTCCCACTGAGCATTTTGGTTCAGTCCCCATGAGACATTTTTGGTTATCCCTATTAGGGAATGGGCAGGGAAGGGAGAGAGTGGTCATTACTCGCATGTAGTTGGTAAAGGCAGGAGTGCTATTCAGCAATCTGAAGTGCACAACCACCTTCTCCCCAGTAATTAGCTGGCCCAAAATATCAGTAGTGCCGCTGTTGAACAACCATATTCTGGACTGTAGGAATTCAGGATCTGAGCTTCAGAAGGAGTCAGTGTGCATTCCTTAAGTAGCTTTCAGTGTGCATTCATTAAGTAGCTTTCACCTCCTAATTCTTTATTAATTTTTGTTCTACAGTTATATTTTACCATATGACAGGGTTGCAAGATATTGTTTATTTTTCTCAGTTATATTAGTAAAAACATTGAGGAATAAATAGGTTAAGCTACATACCTTTTTAGTAAGTGTGAGCAGAATTCAGTTACGGATTTTCACCTTTGCATTCAGTCAACAATGCCATGAAATTATTTTATTCTGCTTTAAATATTTCAAATGGAGCATTTCAGTCTAAACTTAATGTTTATAATTAGTCATTTCTTTATTTCATTTTCTTTTCCTTTCTTTCTTTCCTTTCTTTTCTTTTTTTTCTTTCTTCTTTCTTTTTTTGAGACAGGGTCTTACCCTTGTCTCCCAGGGTGGAGTGCAGTGGTGCACTCTTAGCTCACTGCAGCCTCCGCTTCTGGGCTCAAGCCATCCTCCCACCTCAACCTCCCGAGTAACTAGTTCTATAGGCACAAACCACCATGCCCAACTAATTTTTTGGTAGAAATGAGGTTTCACCAGGTTGCCCAGGTTGGTCTTAAACTCCTGAGCTCAAGCCATCCGTCTGCCTCAGTCTCCCAAAGTTCTGGGATTACAGGCATGAGTCAGCATGCCCCACCTCATTTTCTCTTTTTCTTCCATTTCTTCACTTTGTTTTTATCTGTAGATGTCTTGACTGATGGATTTTTAGGCTAGTTTCTTAAGCTTTGGTGATTAATGTCCAGGAATACTGTGAACCAGAAGATCACACATTTTATTTAGAACATTATCTTGTACTACCTTAGCTGGTGTTATCTCAGATATATTCCAAAATAAGTCAGGAACTAATTAAAAAGGGTTGGACTACCCCAGAGAGATCAGTGATCCCAGAGAAAACAGTTACTTGTTCAGTGGCTTTAGATGGCGTGGGCCTGGGCAAGGCTGTAGCTTCAGTGACATTACTCCCTGAGACTTGCATAATAGCTATCTGAAGCAGTTTTGATTTATCCGTTCACCAGTTGAAGGACATTTAGTTTATTCTGTTTTTGAAAGTAACAAACAAAGTTGCCGTAAATATTTATGTGCAGGTTTTGTATGAATGTAAAATTTCATTTCTCTCTGTTTTTTTGTTTTTTGAGGCAGAGTCTCACTCTGTCACCTAGGCTGGAGTGCAATGGTGCAGTCGTAGCCCACTTCAGCCATGAACTCCTGGAGCTCAAGTGATCCTCCCACCTCAGCCTCTCAAGAAGCTAGGACTACAGGTGCTATTTTTTAAATTTTTTGTAGAGACAGGATCTCACCATGTTGCCCAGGCTGGTCTCAAACTCCTGGGCCCAAGGGATCCTCCTGCCTCTCATCCTCCTAAAGTGTTGGGATTACATGTGTGAGCCACAGCCACCCAGACTGATTTCTCTTGGGTAAATTCCTAGGAGTGGAATTACTAGGTCAGTGTTTGATGTGATGTTTTATAGTTTTCATTATACAGATCTTTTATGTCCTTGGTTAAATTTACTCCTAAGTGGAGTTATCTCTTGGTATCCAGAAGGCATTGGTTTCCGGACCCTCCCCACTCCCCGCCATTATGGATACCAAAGTCCATGATTACTTATGTTCCTTATATAAATTATAAAGGTTCTTTCATTTTATAGGAAGGAAATCTGTATTCCAAAGTGACTGTTCCATCTTGCATTCCTACAGCAATGTATGGAAGTTTTACTTGTTCTAGTTCTTCATCAGTACCAAGTACTGTCAGGCATGTGTGGTGGTTTTAAGCCATTCTAAGAGCTGTGTATTAGTATCTCATTGTGGTTTAAATTTGCATTTCCCTAATGCTTATTGATGTTGAGCATCTCTTCGTGTACTTACTGGCCATCTATGTGTCATCTTCTGTGAAATGTATTTTTATTGCCCATTTTCCATATGGCTTGCTTGTTTTTTTCACTGTTGAGTTTGGAGAGTTCTTTATATATTCTAGCTACTATTCCTTGTTGGATGTGTGGTGTCTGACTGTGTTCTCCTAGTCAGTAACTTGGCTTTTCATTCTCTTAATTTTGATGACATCTAGTTTATCATTTTTTCTTTAATGGATTGTGCTAAGACTTAATTTTTGTGTCAAGTCTAAGAACTCTTTACCTAGCCCTAGATCTCAAGGATTTTATGATGTTTTATAGCTTTAGCTTTATGTTTTTCATGTAAGTCTATGATCTATTTTGAGTTAATTTTTGTGTAACGTGAGACATAGAAGTTCTTGTCCCTTCCTTTCCTTTCCTCTCTTGTCTCTCCCCTTTCCTTTCTACCTCTGGATAACTTCTTGCTCCAGCACCATTTGTTGAAAAGGCTGTTAGCTAAACTTCGTCTATTGAATTGCTTTTGGGTCTTTGTCAAAAATCAGTTGGTCTTACATATGTGGATCTATTTCTGAATCCTCTATTCTGTTCCATATTCTATTTAATATTTTACCACTTCAGGTAAAACAACAGTCTTACTGCTATATATTTCCCTGTGCCTTCACCCCTTTGTCTGATAGTTGCCATATGCATTACAAGTTCTATGTGTTAATTTCCTATTGCTGCTGTAACACGTCACCACAAACCTGGTGGGTTAAAACAACTTGAATTTATTATTGTAGTATTCTTCTGGAGGTGAGAAGTCCAAAGTGGATTTTACTGGTCTAAAATCCAACGCTGCTAAAAGGTGTCAGCAGAGTTGCATTCCCCTTGGAGGCTTCAGGAGAGAATTAGGTCCCTTGCCTCTTGCATTTTCTAGAGACTACCTGCATTCTTTGGCTCACAGACCTTAAAAACCAGCAAGGTATCATCTTCAAATCTTTCTAACTCTCACCCTCATGCCTCCCTCTTTCACGTAAAGGATCCTTGTGATTACATTAGTCCCACCACATAATCTAGAATAATCTCATCCTTTAAAGATTCTTAATCACACATACACAGTTTCTTTTACCAGGTAGGCTAACATACTCATGGGTTCTGGAATTGGAGCATGGACAGCTTTGGCAGAGGGATAAATATTATTCTGCCAATCACAATTCACATACGTTGAAAACCTCTGCTGATGTTTGAATTTTTGCTCTCAATCACCGTATGTATTTTAAAGAATTTTAGAAGAGAAAAAAACATCTGTTATATTTACCTACATTTGGTAGTAATAGTAAATTACTGTTTCTGTTGTTCTTTCATTACTCAAGTTTCAGATTTCCTTCTCTGGTCACTTTCCTTCAGCCTAAAGAATTTCCTTGAACATTTAAAAGCATTTCTGCTGGCAATCACTTCTCTTAGTTTTTCTTCATTTGATAATTTTTAAATGTTATTGTCATTTCTGAAAGATGCTTCCACAGGATATAGAATTTTGGCTTGACAGTTGTTTTCTTTCAGCACTTTAAATATAGTCTATCTTTTGACCTCTGTAGTGTTTGAGAATAAATCCAGTCTTGAATTATTGTTCCAGTGTAAAGGGTCATTTTTCTCTGGTTTCTTTAAAGATTTTTTTCTTTGTCTTTGGTTTTCAGCTCATGGATTATGATGTGTCTAGGTATAATTTTCTTTGAGTTTATCCTGTTTGTGGTTTAGCGAGCTCCTTGAATATGTCTTTAGCCAACTTGGGGGAGTTTTCAGCCATTATTTTTTCACATGTTTTTTTCTGTGCCTTTTTTTTGTCTTTTCTGCTTCTGGTACTCCAATAACACGAATATAAAACCTTTTGATACCGTCCCATGGTGCTGTGATGCTCTGCTTATTATTAATGAGTCTGTCTTGCTTGCTTGCTTGCTTTCTTGCTTTCTTGCCTTCCTGCCTTCTTGCCTGCCTTTCTGTCTTTCTGTCTTTCTTGACAGAGTCTCACTCTGTTGCCCAGGCTGGAGTGCAGTGGCACGATTTTAGCTCACTGCAACCTCCACCTCCCGGGTTCAAGCATTTCTCCTGCCTCAGCCTCCTGAGTAGCTGGGATTACAGGCACCCGCCTCCACACCCGACTAATTTTTGTACTTTTAGTAGAGACGGGGTTTCACCATGTTGGCTGGGCTGGTCTTGAACTCCGGACCTCAAGTGATCCGCCCACCTCAGACTCCCAAAGTGCTGGGATTACAGGCATGAGCCACCATGCCTGGCTAGTATTTTTTCTTTCTGTAATTCAGAGTGGGGGGCATTTCAGCTGAACTGTCTTCAAACTTACTAATTCTTTCCTCTTTTATCTTCATTGTGATAATGAGCCCATCCTGTGAAATTTTTCTTTCACATATTTTCCAATTCTAAAATTTTTATTTATTTTTAGTTTCTTTTTCTCCACTGAGAAGTTCTATCTTTCTGTTTAAGAATGTTTCGTTTACCTGTGGAAGATGGTTATAATACCTGTTTTAAATTGTCAGATAATTTCAATATTTGAGTCTTCTGTGTATATGTATCTATTGATTATTTTTTCTCATGAGAATTCATAAGATTTTCCTGGTTCTTTGTATGTCCGGTAATTTTTAATTATATCCTGGATGTTTCTCTGGGTTCTGTTAAAATCCTTTGGAAATGGAATTATTTTTGTTGTTGTTTTTAGCAGTTATTAAACTGGTTAGATTCAGACTGTAAGTTTTATCTTACTTTCTATTGGCGTTGGTTTCCACGTCAGTTAAGTTTTCAAAGCCTCTGCTATGCTATTTGAGTCTTTCTGATGTATGTGCTACTCATAGTTAGTCTGGAAATTGCACAGTGATTTATATTGTAGTTCATTGTCAGAAGCTTTCACTGGGCTTCTTTGGGTCTGTTTCACATATACATTGCTTGGAGGTGAACCCTAGCCTTGTGTTACTTCATACACAATTAGAGGGTCAGCTTCTCCTATTCTTCAGAATTTCCTTCACACTGTCTGGCTACCTGAAGCCCCCCATTTTGGTTTCTCTGGCCAGAAAGACAGATTTCTCCCAGGTCTTAGTCGCCACCATGTTATTCATTTCCAGGTGACTGTGGCCACCATTGGGTCAAACTGGCAAGAGAAAACATTCAAAAAAAATATTAATAACGGGCTGGGTGCAGAGTGGCTCATGCCTGTAATCCCAGCACTTTGGGAGGCCGAGGCGGGCAGATCACCTGAGGTCAGGAGTTCGAGACCAATCTGGCCAGCATGGTGAAACCCTGTCTCTACTAAAAATACAAAAATTAGCTGGGCATGGTGGCACGCGCCTGTGATCCCAGGTACTCGGGAGGCTGTGGCATGAGAATCACTTGAACCTGGGAGGCGGAGATTGCCGTGAGCCGAGATCGTGCCACTGCACTCCAGCCTGGGTGATAAGAGCAAGACTCCATCTCAAAAAATAGTAATAATAATAATAGAGATTACCCACATCCACACTCTTCAGACAGCAGTCTCCCTTTCCCAGTTCCTCTGTTGGAGAAGCAGGTCTTGTCTTGGAGTTTTAGGTGCTTGTGCCACTCACCCTAACAGTGCCACTCCACAGCTGGGGCTACCTTCTGGCCAGGAACAGAAGAGAGAAAAGAGTGGGGGACAAAACAACCAAGGATTTTCCTGTAAACACCCTATCCTACAGGGACTTTACCAGACTAGTAGTAGGAGCTTTCTTCCAGAAGTTTTGCTTCCTATGCCTACTAAACAGATCAATGTTTTACCCCCAAATCAAAACCAGGAGACAAAGGAGGTAAAAATGGAACTAAAATTCATCTCCATTTCAGATTATTAATCAAGTTGACTAGTTCCCAGTCCACCTATCATTGTTTATTTTTCTGAGTTGCTCTTTGTATTCTGACCAGAGTTGCGTTGTGTTGTTTTGTGTTGTGTTGTTTTTGTTTTTGTTTTTGTTTTACTTTTAAGTTCTGGGATACATGTGCAGAATGTGCAGGTTTGTTACCTAGGTATACATGTGCCATGGTGGTTTGCTGCACCTATCAACCCATCATCTAGGTTTTAAGCCCCACATGCATTAGGTATTTGTGCTAATGCTCTCCCTCCCCTTGCCCACCATCCCCTGACAGGCCCCAGTGTGTGATGTTCCCCTCCCTGTGTCCATGTGTTCTCATTGTTCAGCTCCCACTTGTGAGTGAGAACACGTGGTGTTTGGTTTTCTGTTCGTTAGTTTGCCTAGAATAATGGCTTCCAGCTCATCCGTGTCCCTGCAAAGGACACGAACTCATTCTTTTTCATGGCTGCATAGTATTCCGTGGTGTATACAGTATCCAGTCTATCATTGATGGGCATTTGGGTTGATTCCAAGTCTTTGCTGTTGCAAATAGTACTGCAATAAACATGTGTTCATGTGTCTTTATAAAGTAGAATGATTTCAAATCCTTTGGGTACATACCCAGTAATGGGATTGCTGGGTCAAATGCTTTTCTGATTCTACATTCTTAAGAAATCGCCACACTGTCTTCGCAATGGTTGAACTAATTGACACTCCCACCAACAATGTAAAAGCATTCCTGTTTCTCCACAGCCTTGCTAGCATCTGTTGTTTCCTGACTTCTTAATAATTGCCATTTTAAGTGGCATAAGGTGGTATCTCATTGTGGTTTTTATTTACATTTCTCTAATGACCACTGATGATGAGCTTTTTTCCATATGTTTGTTGGCTGCATAAATTTTTAATTTGTACTGTGGGAGGCTGAGAAGGGAGGATCACTTGAGCTTAAGAGTTCGAGACCAGTCTGGGCAATACAGCGAGACCTCATCTGTAATAAAAAACAAAAAATCAGCTGGATGTGATGGTGCATGCCTGTGGTCCCAGTTACATAGTTGGCTGAGGCAGGAGAATCTCTTGAGCCTGAGAGATCAAGGCAGCAGTGAGCTATGATTATACCACTGCCTTCCAACCTGGGTGACAGAGCAAGACCTTGTCTCATAAATAAATAAATAAATAACACTAACAATGACTGAAACATCATAAAATAGATCTGGTTGTCACTGGTATTTAAGTGTTTTCCTATATCTGACTATGTTAATGTACTTCCATTGACAATTATGCCTTCGCTATGCTTCCACCCTCAAGAGGATCTACTAGTATGCAACAGAGGAAGAGAAAATACCTGCCTTTAAGGCAGCCTGTACTTTATACATATGTGCACCTTTGTGAATACACCATTTAGAAGACCTAATACTGTCTCATTGATTTAAAACCAAGAATGTTGGTTGTGAATAAAAACATTTTAGAAATATTTTCCATTCCAGTCACCTTTTTCCTTCTAAGAACAAGTTTCTATTACGAGTCTCCTATGGGCACCCATGGAAGAATAATTTTTTTTGTTGTTTTTTGAGATGTCACCTGGCCTGGGGTGGCAGTGGCATGATCATGGCTCACTGCAGCCTCAACCTCGCCGACTCAAGTGATCCTCCCAACTCAGCCTCCTGAGGAGCTGGGACTACAGGTGCGCACACCACTATGCCCAGCTAATTTGTCTTCTTTCTTTCTGTAGAGACAGAGTTTTGCCATGTTGCCCAGGCTAGTCTTGAGAATAAGTTCTTATATACTGATTTTTGCTGTATGCTGCTTCATGTTATTTTTATTTTGGCCATTAGCAAAGCAAAAAATGTATATATTTATATTTCGATATATCATCATTTCTGTAATTTTAAAGTTGACTTTCATTTATCAGTGAGTGAATAAACCACTTTTCAGAATGTTCTTACTGTTGACAAGAACTGATGTTTGTTGTGTGCTTCTCTGAACCAGTACTAAGCTAAGTGTGACACATGGTTTATCTCATTTAATTCTCTCAAACATCCTGTAAGTTAGGTGCTGTTATTACCCTAATTCTACAAGTGAGTTTGTTGAAATTTGGAGAGACATTGATCAGTTATAGCTGTTCATTTGACATCTCATTTCTTTACCAGTATTGAAACTGTCAACATAAGATTAAAACATTTCCTTTTTTCTTCCTCCCTGCCACACACCAAGGAAATTGAGATGCCTGGAAAACTGAACCAATTTTTCATGGTACATTCAAGGATTAAAAGACTTAGTGGATTTATAGTTGCTAAAACCTGGAGTGCAGTCCTTATTGATACCTGAACGAGTTTTTCATGTAAAATTGCTTACGTGTCAGGTGATTCTGTTTCATTTCTCTTAGGTTATAGAGGAACTCTTCAAGGCTACAACAATGATGGTTCTCTCAAATTGTCCTGAAGATGTTGAACTCTGTCACAAATTCATAGCTCCTGGCCAAAAGGTAATTAGTTTTGTGGATAAAGCCCAATACATCTACTGTTTAATGTGTTAATTATACATAATGAATAAAATTGTATTTTTAAAATTTATTTTTTGTCTTCTTTTTATTAAGGACAGATTAGAACATATGCTAAAAAACAACTTTTTAATGTAAGTAGATGTTATACTTTCTTTGAACTTTATTCATTCTTTATTACTGTATTTATCACACTATATTATAATTTTTTAAATTTATATCTGCTTATATAGATCCTATATATATAGTGTATATATATAGACACTCCCCAGATTCCAGGCAAGATCCATGTTCTAATTATTTTTATAGCTCTTATGTTTGGTTCATAATTGATAATCAGTGTTTCATCAATAAATTAATAAATCATAGCAAGATAAAAATCTAGTAATTATTAACTATTGTAACTATAATTCAAACTTGCACTAAACAAACTGTAAAAAACATGCTCGGTGTAAGTTACAGCAAGACAGGAATTCAGAAACAGAAAACTAAAAGATTACCACAGTGCCAGTGTGAGAGTTAATGATGATTTAGACTGTGTATTAGGGTTCTCCAGAGAAACATGACCAGCCAAGTTTGAGGGCGGGGTGTGTGTGTGGAGAGAGAGAGAGAGAGATTGAGAGGTTTATTGTAAAGAATTGGCTCACATAATTGTAGAGGCTTGTTGCGTTTAAAATCTAAGGGAGTAGGACAAGCTGGAGAATCAAGAAAGAGTTGCCATTCAAGTCCAAAGGCGGTCTCCTGGCAGAATTCCTTCTTTTTCAGGGGGAGATTAGTCTTTGTCTTAGTAAAAACTTCAACTAATTGAATTTAGACCACCCACATTATGAAGGGTAATATAATCTGCTTTTTTCAAAGTCCATTGATTTAGACATTAATTTCATCCAAAAAACACCTTCATAGAAGCATTCAGAATACTATTTGACCAAATAGCTGGGCACCATGGCCCAGCCAAGTTGACACATAAAATTAACCATCACAGACCAGGATGGTGGCAAGAGCTCCTATTCTGAATATATTTTAGAGATAGAACAAACAGGATTTACTGAGGGCGAGAGAGAGGAGTTAAGGGTACCTTCAATGTGTTTTTTTCTCCTACAGCTGCAAAAATGAAGTTGCCATTAACTGAAGTTGGGAAATCCTTAAGAGAGTACTGGGGCAGGAGCTTTGAGAGGAAGGGGTGGAATCAGGAACACAAACATTAAGATTGAGATGCTTTTCAGACATCCAGCCATAGATGTTGGATAGGCAACTGAAAGTGTGGGTCTGGAGTTTTATAAGATAGTCTTGGGCATGAGTATATTGATAAAAGTGGTCATTAAGTAGATGAGGAAAGAAGTAATTTGGCCTTCTCAAGGAGTCTCTGCTGGTGACCGAACAACCAGGGAAGGATCTTAGTTTTCCAGCTCCTATCTAATGAAAAGATTCAAAATGCAGAAATAATATTCACGATTTTTTGAATATTTACCGAGACAGTGATAAAATTTACATACATTAGTAGCTCATTTTATCTTCACAACTCCAAGTAGTTATTATTCTCATTCTACAGATTGAGAATCCCTGCAAAGAGGTTGAGTAAAAGATGAAATGGTGATTCAAGCTCATGTTCATCTGATTTCAGAGCTCAGACTTTTAACCTGAGGTTTTCATATATTTGGAAGGGCACTGGAAGGGTAGAGTGGTTGTAGCTGCCCCACTATCCTTACGACTCTTACATGTCACTTAACTCTTGTGCTTTCGAGTCCTTTTCCGTAAAATGTTAAGGTTGGAAAATGTCCTCTTGGGCTGTGCCATTTCAATCATTGTCATTGTCACAATCCATTCTGCATACTACAAGTCATAGTTGCAGTTTAAATTTGTGGGGAGAGGAACATCAGCAAGATGGTGAATAGAAGGTCCCAGCCTTCACCACAGAAAGTCCATTTGGCAACTAGTCACATACAAGAACATCTTTGTGAAAATCCCAAAACTTGGGAATGAAGTTGAGACACCCAGATGGACCACAGAACAAAAAGTGCATTAGAAGGGTAGGAGCAATGGCCTCAATTTGATTGAATCCTCCCTCCCGTAAGTAGGCACAGCACCACACAGAAGATTCCCCTGGGCACACAGTTAATACAGTGGAAAAAGAGACAGCTATCCAATTTCCCCAGCATTCTTTGATGCTTCCTAGGAGGCCCATTCCTGTCTCACAGGGAACCCTGGGGGTAAGGTCTGGACTACCAGGAGTCAAGTAGGAACAAAGGAGTGGGGCAGTGCTCACAGCAACCAGCACACGGATCTTGGTGATGGCTGTGTTCCTGCCAGCAGGAGCACCTGATCAGAGATACCTGCCAGTGGCATAGCCCATTTACAAAGCCCAGCTGGCTGCTGCAGAAACTCAGTAGGAAAGTCTATCTGGTTTGAGCCCCTGCAGGGCAGCCACCCCATCTAGCCTCAGCATCCACCCCTATGCTTTGCTCAGACAGGCAGACATCACAAATGTTTTACATTTGTGTAAGATACAAATGGCCAATAGGTTTATCAAAAAGTGTCCAACATCACTAATTAATAAAATGCAAATTAAAACCACAGTGAGATATCCCCTCACACCTGTTAGGATGGCTGTTATCAGAAAGTAGAATGAGACACGTTGGCTCATGCCTGTAATCTTAGCACTTTGGGAGGCTGAGGTGGGAGGATCACTTAAGCCCGGGAATTCAAGACCAGCCTGGCCAACATAGTGAGACCTTGTCTTTACAAAAAAAAGTAAAATAAATTAGCGAGGTGTGGTGACACGTGCCTGTAGTGCCAGCTACTCAGGAGGCTAAGGTGGGAGGATTGCTTAAGCCCAGGAGGTTGAGGCTGCAGTGAGCTGTGATCACAGACACTGCTGTACTCCAGCCTGGGAGACAGAGCAAGACTTTGTATCAAAAAAAAAAAAAAAAAAGTCAAATGATAACAGGTGTTGGCAAAGATGTGGCACTTGGGAACCCTTGTATACTGTTAGTGGGAATGTAAATTAGAAGAGCTGTTACGGAGGATAGTATGGGAGATTTCTCAAAAAACTAAAAGCATATTTACCATATGATTCAGCAGTCCTACCTCTGGGTAGGTATCCAGAACTGAAGTCAGTATGTCAAAGAGATATCTGCACTTACATGTTCTTTGCAGGACTATTCATAGTAGCCAAGATATGGAATCAACCTAAGTGTCCATCAGTGGATGACTGGATAAAGTAAATGTGTGTGTACACAGTGGAATACTATTCAAAGGAAATCTTATTTGTGACAACATGGATCAACCTGGAAGACTTAATGCTAAGTGAAAGAAGCTAGGCATGGAAAGACAAGTACTGCATTGATTCACTTTGATGTGAAATGTAATAAAGTTACACTTAGGGAAGTAGTGAGTAGAATGGTAGTTACCAGTGGCAGGTGAGGGGTTCTTGAAGGGAATGGAAAGAAATTGACCAAGGGGTACAAAGTTTCATTTAGATCAGAGGAGTAAGTTTTCAGGATTTACTGCGTAACAAAGTGACCATAATTAATTGTAATGTATATCTCAAAATTGCTGAAGGAGTAGATTTTAAATCTTCTCACTGCAAAAAAAAAAAAAAAAAATGAAGCATGCGAGGCGATAGATATGTTAAATACCTTGATATATTCATTCCACAGTGTATAATACCAAAATCACATCGTATCCTGTAAATACATAAACTAGTTATTTGTCAATGAAAAATTCAAACATTTTAAAATAAATGTATATGTGTGATTATTTGTTTGGTGTCTACTACCTCTATGAGGTCAGAGGCTGTTTAAATTGCTTACTATTATGCCCCTAGGACTTAGCACAGTGCCTCTAATAGACATTCAGTAAATACTGAGTAATTGAGTGCACAAACAAATGACTTGAGTAACAGTGGCTGTAAAGGTTTTCTTCTTTAGGCTGGATTCTCTCCTCAGGTTTCTTATTGGCTCATATCACTATTTACTTCAGTCACTGAGGGTTGTGAACCATGATTCAGCGAACCTGGATTGTAATCCTGGCCCTACCATTTACTAGCCATTAATGAGTAAATTAATATTTTTTAACAAATATTTATTGACTGCCTAATATGAGTTAGGCACTTTGCTAGTTGTTGAGAATAATGAAAACAAACATCTATTTATTTTTTTATGGAGTTTAAAATCTAGAGAAAAAGATGAACAATTAAATATTTATATGAATAATTTAATTACAACTATGACCTTGATGAATAGTGAATCTTTCACTTTTCTGAACTTCAGTTTCCACATCTATAAAAAATACTCTGTCATATTGTTGAAAGGATTTAATAACGATACTGTTAAAAGCAATATGTCAGACTAGATAATTTGAAAACACCCTTGCTACGAAACTTCTAAAAATAATACTTAAAATATTATAAGATTCTTTTAAATATGTTGTTGAATTCACTAGAAAGGAGGAGAAGTTCCAGGTGCTAGAAATGAAGAAGGAACCAAACACCAGAGTGATATGCACAGTTGGTGTGATGCTGAGGATTCTCAGGGTGTAGGGTAGGGAAACTGGAGGGCGATTTTCCATTCTTTGAAACCAGAGGTTTTAACAGCAATGAGAGGACATGAGAAGAGACATAGCAGAATGAATTAGAATCAAGATATCCCCGCAAATGCACACACATATACACAAAGCTAGAACTGGCCAAGGACTACACCCTTAATGAAAGGACCAATTAGAAAATAAGCAGACAAACAGAAAATTGAGCTAGCCAGTGTAGAGAATTTACAGAGAAGTGTAGAAGTATATATGCTTTAGCCTGGGCTTAAGGATAGAGACAAAACAGAAATAGTCTCCATTGAGAATTTGCAGCCACAGTTGGCCCTTAAGTGAGCCTAGAGTTTGAATTTTTGTTTCCTGTGTAGTTCAAGAATCTTTGTGCTAGGGCATTAAAATAAAAATTTTCAGTTAGTGATAACACTGGAGTAGCTGTAGAAACTAATATAAAACCAATCTTGAAGTTTGTACCCTCAACCCAAGTGGCATGATATTCCCAAAACAAACTCTACTTAAGATAATCTCAGTCCAAATACACAGGGAAATACCTACCATGAGGAAGAACAGCAGACATAACAAACAGCATTAGATTCCCAAGAAGTTCAAAGGACAGTAATGACAATAGATTGACAAAATAGTATCTTCACATAGTTGAAAGAAAATACCTGTTACCTTAGAACTGAAATACTGGGCAGCAATAACTTGTAAAACTGAAGAGGTACGTTCATAGTTGAAATGTTAGTCCTTGTGTTGTTTGGAAGGAAGAGAGAGAAACTGGTGAACTGTAGACTTTTTTTTTTTTTTTTTTTTTTTAAAGAGATAGGATGTCGCTCTGTCGTCCAGGCTGGAGGGCAGTGGTGTGATCATAGCTCACTACAGGCTTGAACTCCTGCGCTCAAGCAATCCCTCCTGCCTCAGCCTCCTGAGTAACTGAGACAACTGGTGCAGGCCACCACACCCAGCTGCTTTAGACTGTTAAGTCAGATATGCGTGTTAAAATATGCAAGGTAGCCACTAAAAAAAAAGCATAATGAGATGGTGCTGGTCCGATGACAGTGATTATTAAGTCAGCAACATCAGAGGTATCAAGTCGAGAAATAGGTTGTGTGGTGGTGCCCTCTGTACCACCTTGGCATCACCTCTCTGCTGTTTCATGCTTTTTAAGGCATTGACGCTGAAATTTCTGAAAATACTGGTGTAGCTGAATCTACTGTTGAGTGAATCCTAAAAACAGTAAAGAGAAAAGAAAAAACAGGGAAACAAGGAGAAAAAACAGGGAAACAGGGAGAAAAGAAAAAGAAGACAAACTTTTGTTTTATGCTTATGTAGACTGCACTGTTAATTATTGAATCTGTATAGATACCACGTGGCTTGTATTCTTTTGAGTAGATTTCAGTATATTTTTCACTACCTGTTACAATTATTTTATATGAAAATGTGCTATTTCAGCAACTCGTGTAGTAATTGAATTTAGCCTTTATGCAGAAATTGTATTCAGTTTATTTTACATTTCCTTTATATTATTGTGTTTCTGAAAATAGTATTTAACCTTTTTTATTTGCTCTTCATTTATCTTTCTGTGTGAATTTGAGGCAAAGGATGACAATAATTATCTTTGTAGTTTAGCAATTTTACTCCAACAGTTTCAGAATAATGAATTTTCTTTATTCAACAATGAAAAATGTGAAATATGAAGGTAGTTTGATGCCATATCATTCTCTATCGCAATGTTTTTTCCTTCTTTCCTCAAAGCACTTTGGAAACAGTTTCTGGAAAGGAGAAGAGATATTATTTTCTCTATATATCAAGAAAAATACTTAGTGGAGAGAGTTGATGGAAGCCATTAAGGATATCAAATGTCAGAACTGTAATTTGAACTTGAAAGTTCTGCCCCTAAAGAAGGTATTGGGGTGTGGAGTGGAAGACGTGGAATAATGAGATATTTAGACATGAGAGCCATTTCTTAATAATGAAACAGTAACATACCAATGGTACAAAATCTACTGCTTATTATTTTGACTGCTCTTATATTTCTCAATGTGATTGGTAGATCTTACCAAGTAATCGATATAATAGAATGATAGAATGCCTAAGCAGAAAAGAACTTTATACAAGATAGTTCAATATCCTTATTTTATAAGTGCAAATAATTTTTAAATGTTTGTATAACACATTACAAAAATTAATAACATGCTTTCACAACGTTGAAGTGACTTACATAGCTAGTAGTAGAATCAGGTTAAGTGGTAGAATCAGATGAAGAACCCAGAGCCCATTTTCTTTTGTTTTGATGGAACATATGAAACTCCAAGTGTTTTAGGCATTATCTTAGCCATTAAAAGTGTATACTCTGGAGTCAGCAGATCAAGATTTACTGTATACTTACATGAGTAACCTTTGGAAAGTTATTGATCCTCTCTGTCTGCTTCCCTTCTGTAAAATGCTAATTTTAAAATCATTGTTACTGCTACTACCAACACAACTAGCACCACCATTACTACCTTAAAAATTACCTATTATTAATACTAGATTTTAATTTGAATAGATTTTCCATCTTAGGAAAAACCTATCTTTCAAAACATAGCTTTAGGGGCTTTATTGTACTGTATGACACAGTACAACTCTTTCTGGTTAGTTGTTATGTATATGAACTTCATTTTTGCTTCAGAGAATAAGTTTGTGCTGGATAAATTATTTTTTGAGCTCAAAAGTCTTTCAGAAAGTTTGTAGAT
>NW_012103810.1:1779840-1780873 GCF_000951045.1 Mandrillus leucophaeus
TTTTTTTTTTTGCATTTTTAGTAGAGACGGGGTTTCACCGTGTTAGCCAGGATGGTCTCGATATCCTGACCTTGTGATCCACCCGCCTCGGCCTCCCAAAGTGCTGGGATTACAGGCGTGAGCCACCGCACCCGGCCCTGAGCTTTATTTTTATCTGCAGTGTCTAGAATTATGTGCAGTGCCTAGTAGGTGCCAAGTATATGTCTGTTGGATAAATAAATGAATTAATCGTGAATTTTAGGAGAAAGTCTTTTGCTGTTGTAGTCTCAGTATTTCATACGTTTTATTAGGCATTGGCATATCTTGGATTCAGAGAATAATCTTTCCTTGCTTAAGTGACTAGCTTCGCTGTGTATATTGCAAGTAGATGAGGAGTGAGGTTATTGAATGGTTATTGAATGGTTACTTCTTTTCAGGCAGATCTGACTTTTATAGGATTAGATCAGCCTTAATTCCTGATTATTCAGTATTCCCTCATGACCTCACAGTGTGATATAGGAGTAGGCTTTTTCTGGTTTTAAAATAAACTAGTTAACAGCAGCCCAATTGTATTGACTTTTCTCTGCTTGTATCCTGTTTTCCTCCAGCATTTCTTATACTGAAGCAGTGGAGATCTTAAAGCAAGCATCCCAGAACTTCACCTTCACCCCAGAGGTAGTATTTTGTGTGTGTATATATATGTGTGTGTGAAAATGCTTCCTTCTTGTCTTTAGCTTACTTTATTAAGAATCCTTCAAAATCATCTTATTTCTGTTATTAGCAAAATATGGTATTTGCTCATTTGTACACAGACTTACAGATTTTATTTGATATTTGCTCAATCTTGTTGTGATACTTAAAACAGAATTAATTTAGAATAAAAATAAATTGTATCATTTGGAATAGCAGTGACTAAGGGGTTATAAAGGAGAATCCCATGTTTAGGAAGATGAAAATTCTAAAAAAGAAAGATAATCATAGACTATTACTTTAGAGGCCAGTTGTTGGGGCTCATGTCTATAATTCCAGCACTTTGGGAGGCCAAGGCAGGCAG
>NW_012103810.1:1781848-1784133 GCF_000951045.1 Mandrillus leucophaeus
AAACATGGCTCACTGCAGATTCCACCTCCCAGACTCACATCAGTCCTCCCAACTCAGTCTCCCAAGTATATGGGACTACAGGTGCGTGCCACCAGGCCTGGCTGATTTTTTTATTTTTTGTAGAGACAGGGTTATGTTGCCTAGGCTAGTCTCGAGCGTCTGTGCTCAAGCACTCCTCAGCTTCCCAAAGTGCTGGGATTAAAGGCATGAGCCATCGTACCCAGCTAAAGCTTTTTTATTTTATTGGCAATGATGCAGGTCCAGAAGACCACATGATCTGTCAGTGGGCATGTGTATAGTGTTGGAGGCAAAACTCTTTGTTCCTATTTGAGTTATTTTTTTCCTATAACTAAGATATTGCCAAACAAGTGGTAGTAATAAGATAATGTTAACCTTTGTGTTTAAACTATTCCTTGTACCAGTTCAATCCCAATTAAGTTAAGTCTTTATATATTACAAAAGTAACCTGTGCTTGTTATATTTATAATCAGTTCTTGTGTAAGTTTTCATTTCTTTGTCTCCTATGCTGGAAGCTTCTTGAAGTCAGGGATTATAACTATTTTTCTTACCACTTTATCCAGTATATCATATGGTACCTGGAATTTAATAGGCACATTAGTATTTGCTTAATAAATATATTGCACAGAGTTAATAAATATTCATCAAAGAGCATCTCACACATGAGTTGATTCTTTTTATTTAAAAAGAAGTCACCAGCCGGGCACTGTGGCTCACACCTGTAATCCCAGCACTTTGGGAGGCCAAGGTGGGCAAATCACAAGGTCAGCAGTTCAAGACCAGCCTGGCCAACATAGTGAAACCCCATCTCTACTAAAAATACAAAAAAAAAAAAATAGCCAGGCATGGTGGTGGGCGCCTGAAGTCCCGGCTACGTGGGAGGCTGAAGCAGGAGAATCACGTGAACCCGGGAGGCGGAGGTTGCAGTGAGCCGAGATTGTGCCACTGTACTCCAGCCTGGGCGACACAGCCAGACTCTGTCTCAAAAAAAAAAAAAAAAGTCACCAAGAGAAGTCATTTAGCCAAAGATAGGCTCAATATTAGGATTATTATCTTCTGTCATTTAATTTCCCAAGACTTAGGAACAGTTACTGTGGAAGAAGCGTAAGACACTATTAAAAACTGATTCTGAAGTCAGAATTTTTTATCCCATTGTAAAGTAGACTTTGTTTTCCTGCAGGTGCTGTATTATCTGCTCCTGGGAGGTGAGGGTAGGGGACCAATGGGGACACAGAAAGCAGTGTTTATCTACTGGCCTCAGCTTTCATCTTTCCAGGCCTGTAGGTGTTCTTGTTAACAAATAGGTCTCTCTGGTTTAGTCAGCTGTGTAACCTTAGCAGCTCGCTCCACACATGGAGCCTTAGGAAGATGAAGCCCTTGGAATTGATGCAGGTTATTTTCACGTGCTTAATTGTATATTTCACCTCTGTCTTCTCTTTTGGTCATTTCTTTCTTCTCATTACAGTGGGGTGTTAATCTACAAACTGAACATGAAAAGTACCTGGTGAAGCACTGTGGCAACATACCTGTCTTCGTTATTAATTATCCATTAGCAATCAAGCCTTTCTACATGAGGGATAATGAAGATGGCCCTCAGCACACAGTAAGAAGAGATACTAAATAAATTGGGGCTAGTCCTCTTGGGGTGGGTTTTTCATTTAGCCTTTGGGATGTTTTCTTAAATGTCATCTATCACTCTTTTTATCTCTTAAAATGATAAAGTTTTTCAAAGGCGTCTCTTAAAAATTATTCCAAAAAAAGATCCCAGTGTTCTATAAACATACTTCCTCATTTCTGTCACAAGGTCTTCTTCTTAGTTTAGCAGGTGCAAGTTCTTTGTTTCGTTTCGTTTTGTTTCGTTTTGCTTTGTTTTTTAATGACTGAGAGGAAGTGGCCTAGAACACTGTATGGCTATACTAAGTCTAGTTAGTCTGTGGTTAAGTACTGGTTTGGAGACTCCTAGGAGGGAAGGCATGCTGGGCAAGAGATGACAGCAGTGGCACAGTCAGGTAAAGGAAAAGCTGGTTTGGCAGAGCAGAAGGCTTAGACTGCTTTGGTTTGGACTCTCAAATAGAAATAGCAAGGGGAGGGCTATGAAGGTATCCAGGCAGTCTGGGCAGATTTTCCCTGTCTTAGCTCTTGTCTGACTGTCTCTTCTCTATCTGCCTGTCTTGTCTATCCTGTTTCTTGCCTGTCTTTACCGTTTCTTGTCCTGTGTTCTTTTTTTGCCCTTAACTATAGTTGTCTTTCTTTTTTTTTTTTTTTTT
>NW_012103810.1:1784678-1800871 GCF_000951045.1 Mandrillus leucophaeus
ATTGATATAAAAGGGGCAATATCTTTGGCAAAACCTTTCAGAAAGTATAAAAATTGCAAATTTTCATCTAACAATTCCACTTTTGCCATGTGACAAATTAGTGTATAATAACTATTTGTAATAATATTAAACGGGTATATATAGGCATGTTTTATAATAGCAAAAGATTAGAATGTGAAATGTCAGGTCACTGGTTAAACTAATTATGATACATCCACAAAATGGAATATTATATAATACAAAAAGTGAAGAATTTCTTTATATACACACAAAGATCTACAAGGTATATTACTCTGTACAATTAAGTGTGAAAGAGTGTGTATGATATGTATGACATCTATAAAAAAGGAAGATTGTGTATTATTTACATATCTATATAAATAAAATCCTCTAGAGGGATATTCACAATACCGGTAACAGTGATTGTGTGAAAGGAAAGGAACTAGGTGTCTCTGGAACCGCAATGGAAGGGAAATGTATATTCTTTTATACATCTTGATTTTTTTTTTTAACTATGTAGATAAGTTACCTATTTACATAGTTAAATTAAAAGAAACACTTGCTTTGACTTACTTTAGGCATGAGGGTGTCTCGTTGAGAGAATCAGTATCTTCCTAAATAGTCTTATAATGCTTAGAATACATTACCAGGCCCTTAGTATGACCTGAAAGACTCCATGTGATCTGACTTCTGACTGCCTTTCTTATGTAATTTCCTGTGCATGATTCCTCTTGTTCAGCATGCTCTAGTCACACTGACTGCCCTTTTTGTTCCATGAACAAGCCAAACTGTTTCTCACTTCAGATCCTTGTACTTGTTGTTCCTTTTGCCTGGAATACTCCTCCCAAGAGACTTCTGTGGTTCATTTCCTTACTCGATGCACACTTCTGTTCAGATGTCAGAGACTTAGGCCTTTCTTGACCATCATATCTGAAATGGCACCCCAAACCCCCTCTGTCTTCTTACTCCACTTTATTTTTCTTCATAGCACTAATGGCTATCCATTTATACTAATATATTACGATTATCTTAGTAATACACTATTATATTATACTATACTATACTAATATACTATAAGATATTATACTAATAGCTACCTGATGTTTGCTCTGTCTACTCTTTCCTCACCTGCATCTCTCGCTCTTTCTTTCTCTCACAGACACACACACACACACACACGCATGCACGAACGTTGGCTCCATGAAGGCTGAGATTTTTGTTTTGTTTTGTTTTTTGTTTTTTGAAACGGAGTCTCGCTCTGTTCCCCAGGCTGGAGTGCAGTGGTGCGATCTCGGCTCACTGCAACCTCCGCCTCCCAGGTTCAAGTGATTCTCCTGCCTCAGCCTCCCGAGTAGCTGGGATTATAGTCGTGTGCCGCCACACCCAGCAAATTTTTGTCTTTTTAGTAGAGACAGGGTTTCACTGTGTTGGCCAGGCTGGTCTCAAACTCCTGACCTCAGGTAATCTGCCCACCTCAGCCTCCCAAAGTTCTTGGATTACAGGCATGAGCCACTGCACCTGGCCTGCCTTGTTTATTCTTTTGGTTTTTACAAAATTAGCTATAACATGACCTGGTGTGGTGGCTCATGTTTGTAATCCCAGCACTTTGGTAGTCCAAGGTGGGAAAATTGCTGAGACCAGGGATTCAAGACCAGCTTGGTCAACATAGGAATACCCTATCTCAACAAAAAATAAATTAGCCAGGAGTAGTGGCGTTCACCTGTAGTCCTATCTACTCAAGAGGATGAGGTGAGAGAATTACTCGAGGCTTCAGTGAGCCATAATGGTGTTACTGTGCTCTAGCTTGGGTGACAGAGGGAGCCCCCTATCTGAAAAACAAATAATTAAAGTTTAAAGTTGGCAATAATATAAAGTAAGAATATATTTTAACTTTCTAAATACTTAATGAATAGTTACATATATAATATTATTAGTTTTAAAAGTCTATGAGACAGATTATATTGATTTCAAAATAGGCCCAAAAACTACACTTTACTGTCTGATGCTTTTCACTAACTTGTGGATAAATACTTACAAAAAATGTAGATTAAGGCCCACCAGTAAACCAAATGTCCCTCTCTTAGGTATACAAGGTTATCTGTTTGACTGTATTTCCTGTTTTCTCATATAGTATTAATTCAACTGTATTGGCCACTGTTTACTAGATGCTTAGGAATCAAGCACTACCATCTCATCTCTAAATCCAGAAACAACTTTGCTAAGAAGCTTGTTTCCCCATTTTATAAGTGAAAAACTGGAATGCAGAGATTAATTGCATTTTCAAAGCTACATAGGTGGTAAGTAGTTAGTATTCACACCTGATTCCCTCTAGCTCTAAAGTCTGTATTTTTAAAATACGTATTTTTTTCCTAGACTGCAGATTTGGTTTTATAAAGTCTGTGTTCTTTTCAACTTTTTCCAACTGCCTAAAAATCACAAATAATATAAAATTACCTTTTAGCCACTTTACCATCCTCACCTTTCACACAGAATCATCTAAAACTAGTGAGCAACACAATTGATTTATGATTCTTATATTCTCTTTTTTCTACCAGCCCTCTAGTGTAATTGGCCCCCAGGTTGGCAGCAAAAAG
This sequence comes from Mandrillus leucophaeus, assembly GCF_000951045.1. Lineage (NCBI taxonomy): Eukaryota > Metazoa > Chordata > Mammalia > Primates > Cercopithecidae > Mandrillus > Mandrillus leucophaeus. Next base: position 1,787,273 of record NW_012103810.1, read on the forward strand.
GAGACATTAGGACCTAGATTATCTAGTCCTAAATAATTCAGTATTGAGCCTTTATTACAAAACAGACAACTATATCTCTTGGCTTTTTTTCATCACTCCAGCCTATCCCAATTCCAGCTCCACCTCCAACACACACACCATGTATTTTTCTCATTTAATTTCCCTCGATTGAGCATCTTTCAGTCACTCAATTTTGCACTTAAGTACTCTGCTTAAGACTTTCCTTCTCTATAAAGACTTTCCTGGGTTACCCAGCTACTTTGAGCCTTCCTTTTTTTGAATTTTTGTTGCATTTAGAGAATTAGCAAAACTGTAGCATTGTGTCTGTGTTCTGTGTTCTCTTAATAAGTTTTGCTTTCTTTCTTTTCTTTTTTCTTTTCTTTTTTTTTTTTTAAAGACAGAGTCTCGCTCTGTCGCCCAGGCTGGAGAGCAGTGGCATGATCTCGGCTCATTGCAACCTCTGTCTCCCGGGTTCAAGCAGTTCTCCTGCCTCAGCCTGCCAAGTAGCTGGGACTGCAGATGCATGCCACCACCCCTGGCTAATTTTTTTTTTTAGTAGAGACAGGATTTCACAGTGTTGCGCTCAGGCAGTCCATCCGCTTTGGCCTCCCAAAGTGCTTGGATTACAGGCGCGGAAGTTTTGCTTCTTAAGCAAAACTTAACTTTAGGATGGGTATTGAATTTTTTTACCACCACAGCATCTCCCACTCATTCTATACTCCTACTTCATTGTGGTTTCTACCCCATCACACCATTGAAGTAGCTCTTATTAGGATCAGTAATGATCTTCATATTATTAAATCCAGCAGACTTTTAAGTCTTTATTTTACTTGACCTGTCAGTGCTAATCAGCATTATTAATGACTTTGTTATTCTTATAACCCTCTCCTCCCTTGACTTCTGTGGCATCACATTATCCCTGTTTTTCTCCTTTCTCAGCATTTATTCTTTCTTAGTCTCCTGTACAGATTTATCCATTTCTTTCTATTCATTAGATGTTGGAATTCCTCAAGGCCCAGTCCTTGGTGGTCTTTTTTTCCCTCATGTTATTTCATCTGTGTCTATCGCTTACTGTTTATTCTGTCAGAAGTTTTTATCTCTAATCCAGACTTATTCTCTGAGCTATAGACTCATCTACATTCTTCCCTCAGTATCCTCAGGGATTGGTTCCAGGATACGCTACCCACTGGCCCCCTCTTAGATACCAAAATTCAAGGATACTGAGTCCCTTATGTAAAATGATATGGTATGCATATAACCTATGCACATCCTCCTGTATGCTTTAAATAATTTATAGGTTACTTATAATACCTAATACAATGTAAATGCTATGTAAATAGTTGTTATACTGTATTGTTTAGGGAAATAATGGCAAGAAAAAACCTGTACATGGTAAGTACAGATACAACCATTCATTTGTTTTTCCTGAATATTTTAAATCTGCTGTTGGTTGAATCCACAAATACAGAACCTCTGAATACAGAGGGCTGACTGTATATCCTACTACCTCACTGACTGCCATTTACATATCTCAAAGGCATCTCAGATGCAACACATCCAAAACTGAACCTATGATTTCTCCTCTCTTCCCAGCAGATTTGATCTTCTTTCAGTATTCTGTATTCATCTAATTGTACATGCCAGATACCTGAGTCATCTCAGAAGTCTTCCTTTCTCATTTCCTCCATTGACTAAGTTCTGTCAGCTTTGCACTCCTAAATATCTCTCATATCCATTCATTTCTCTTCATTTCCTCTTTTACCTTTTCAGGTTAAGATATTGCCTAGACTACTTTAGTAGCATCCTAACTGATCTTCATGTATCCATTCTTTCTCTTCTGAATCAGTTCTCCCCATTTTAGTGTGAGTTTTTAGGAAATGTAAATCCTGGCTGGGCACAGTGGCTCATGCATGTAATCCCTGCACTTTGGGAGCCTGAGGTGCACAGATCACTTGATCCCAGGAGTTCCAGACCAGCCTGGACAACATAATGAGACTCCATCTCCATTTAAAAAAAAAAAAGTTAACCCAATCATGTTGTCACTCTTCTTAAAGCCATTCAGTGGCCTCCTTTGCTCCTAGGATAAAAGCCAAAATCCTTTATGTCACCTACAATGCCCAGTAGAATGTGGCTGCATCTCCTTCTCTGGTCTGTTGTACCGTGGGGCTCCACTTTGTTCTCTCCTAACACCACCCTTCTTCTGTGTCTTCAGACATGCAGTGCTTTCTGTCACCTCAGACTCTTTGCTTATATTGTTCCTTCAATCTAGAACAGTCTTCTTCATCTAAATAATTTTACTTACTGATATTTATACTCAATCACCATTTCCTCAGAGAAACCTTTCTTGACCCTCTAGTCTGAGTCAGAGACCCCATTAGATGCTACAGTCTTACCATGTTAAGTTTCACACCCAGAGATACTAACTCTTAATCCATCATAACCTTTAACAGTTGTAATTTTACATCTGTGTGCATGACTATTTAATTAATGACATTTTCCTCTATGTCAAAAAAAGTGAGGACTTCTGTATTAGTCCATTTTCATGCTGCTGATAAAGACATCCCCAAGACTGGAAAGAAAAAGAGGTTTAATGGACTCACAGTTCCACATGGCTGGGGAGGCCTCAAAATCATGGCAGAAAGTGAAAGGCACATCTTACATGGCAGCGGCAAGAGATAATGAGAGAGAAGTGAAAGCAGAAACCCTTTATAAAACCATCCGATCATCTGGGCATGGTGGCTCACACCTGTAATCCCAGCACTTTGGGAGGCCGAGGCGGGCAGATCATCTGAGGTAGGGGGTTCAAGACCAGCCTGACCAACATGGAGAAACCCTGTCTCTACTGAAAATACAAAATTAGCCGGGCGTGGTGATGCACACCTGTAATCCCAGCTACTCAGGAGGCTGAGGCAGGAGAATCGCTTGAACCTTGGAGGGAGAGGTTGCAGTAAGCCGAGATTGCATCATTGTGCTCCAGCCTGGGCAACAAGAGCGAAACTCTGTCTCAAAAACAACAACAGCAAGAAAACCATCAGATTGGCCAACACAGTGACTCACGCCTATAATCCCAGCACTTTGGGAGGCCAAGGCTGGTGGATTACCTGAGGTCAGGAGTTGGAGACCAGCCTGACCAACAAGGTGAAACCCCGTCGCTACTAAAAATACAAAAATTAGGTGGGTGTGGTGGCAGGCACCTGTAGTCCCAGCTACTCGGGAGGCTGAGACAGGAGAATTGCTTGAACCCAGGAGGCAGAGTTGCAGTGAGCTGAGATCAGACCACTGCAGTCCAGCCTGGGCAACAGAGCGAGACTCCACCTCAAAAAAAAAAAAAAAAAAAAACCACCATCAGATCTCCTTAGACTGATTCACTACCGCGAGAACAGTATGGGGGAAAGTGTCCCCATGATTCAGTTATCTCCCACCAGCTCCCTCCCACAAGTGGGAATTATGGAAGTACAATTCAAGATGAGATTTGGGTGGGGACACTGAGCCAAACCATATCAACTTCTTTTGCACTCATCAGTGTATTCCTAGTGTAATGCCTGGGACATGTGGACACCTAGTATCCATGTGGTGGATGGATGAATGGATTAATGAATCAAATCCAACAAAGTTTAAGACACACTGTCGACGAGTAGTGAGTAGTGAGTTGATCTGCTGTGAATTTGCTGGGAAGCTAAAAAGCATCTTTAATTTTGTGAGTGGTAGCAAAATGGCATGAAGGAAAGTCTAGTGGCTATAGAATTAGACACTCTTGGGTTCAAGTCCCAACTCTGAATTTTAAACTGTGTGATCTTAAATATGCCACCTAATCTCTTTGTGTCTTAATTTCCTGATCTATAAAAATGAGACCATAATATTTTATGGAGTTGTGAGGATTAAATCAAGTAATATATGAAAAGTATATAGCTGTGTTTTAGGAAGGCAGAAATACAGCATGTATGGCAGCTTCATTAGAATCTTTATCTTTCTGGGAGTGAAGAGTTTGTGTGGGTTGGCAGGAAGAGCTGTGGACTTACAGCCAAGAAACTTGGGTTTTGTTCCTGGATATACCACTTGATCTTTCTTGTTCCTGGATATACCACTTGATCTTTCTTGTCCTCAGTATTGTCAGGGGATCATAGTCAATCTCATTTGTTGATAGGGAAATGCAAATTAAAATAACAGAAAGACACCACTGTGTACCAGCTAGAATAGATAAGATGAAAAAAAAGCCTGTGATTCCAGCTGTTGGTGACAATGTTAGGAATACAACTCTCCTGTGCTGCTGGTAGAAGTATAATTTGGTGCAATCACTTTGGAAACTATTAGGCAATATCTACTCAAGCTGAATATATGCATATTCTATGATCCAGCTGTTTCTCTCAAAATATGTACATGAATGCCCTAAAATATGTACAGGACTATTCACAGCAACACTGTTTGTAATAGGTTGAAAATGGGGGGAAAACTAAACCAAGAATGGTAGAATAAATAACTAGATTGTAGCATATTTATGTAATGGGACACTATTCAGCAGTGAGAATAAGTACTCAACCAAGAGGTGTGTCATGAATTTTCCTGGGCTGGAGTTAATGAACTGACCTACATCAAAACTGCTGGAGCCTCAAACCAGCAGATACACCAATGAAGAGAATTGCCAATAAACAAACTATTGCTGCATGTATCACCATAATGAATCTCACAAACGTACTTTGAGTAAAAGAAACCAGACACAGAATAGTATATACTGTATGATACTATTTCTAGAAAGTTCAAAAATTGACGGAACCACCCTCTGGTGATAGAGGTCGGGAAAGAGGTTACTTTTGGTAGGGGTAGTAACTAAAAAACACCTTAGGAGGACTTTTTTGGGGTTCTACTACTGTTCAATTTATTGATCCGTATGGTGCTTCATGGTGTGTTTGTGAAAATTTATAGAACTGTATGCTAGTTATTTGTGTACTTTTTACACATACATTATACTTGAAGTTTACTTTAAAAGGGAATTACACACTTGTGTCATCTTGGGTTTGTTGTGGAAATCAGATGAACAAATGTTTATAAAATTGCTTTAAAAATTAAAATTCTGTGTATAAAAATAATGGAGTAAGGAATTATTGGGTGATAAAGATGGCTAGACAAGATAGAAACAATTATGGAGAGACTGGAGTGTTAAAGATAGCTTGGGCTTTATCCAGTAAACAGTAGAGAGGCATTGTATGTCTTTTAAGATAATGGCAGATGAAAAAATTAACCTGACACACAGGATGGATTGGGGAAGGGGGAAATTAAAGACAAGTAACATAGTTATGGGACTTTTGCTTATAATCTCAACAGTGAAAATGCAGAGGAAGAAGTGAAACTAAAACATTCTGAAGGAATAAACAGTGGTCTCTGTGTTAGTCCATTTTAGTAAAATAGAGTTGCTCTAAATTGCTATAAAAAATACCTGAGACTGGCGGGGCACGGTAGCTCACGCTTCTAATCCCAGCACTTTGGGAGGCCAAGGCAGGCGAATCACAAGGGCAGGAGTTCGAGACCAGCCTGGCCAACATGGTGAAAACCCATCTCTACTGAAAATACAAAAAATAAGCTGGGTGTAGTGGCGGGTGCCTGTAATTCCAGCTACTTGGGAGGCTGAGGCAGGAGAATCGCTTGAACCCAGAAAGTGGAGGTTGCAGTGAGCTGAGATCACACCACTGCACTCCAGCCCAGGGGACAGAATGAGACTATGTCTCAGAAAAAAAAAAAAAAAAAAACCTGAGACTTGGTAAATTTATAAAACAAAGAGCTTTATTTGGCTCGTGGTTCTGTAGACTATACAAGAATGGCATCAACATCTTAGCTTCTGGTGTGGCCTCAGGAAGCTTTTACTCATGACAAAAAGGCAAAGAGGGAATAGGCATGTCACATGGCAAAACAGAGAGCAAGAAAGAAGGGAAGAGATGTCAGTCTGTTTTAAACAACCAGCTCTCATGTGAACTAATAGAGCAAGAGCCCATTACCATGGGAATGGCACAATGCCATTCATGAGGAGCCTACCCCCATGATCAGCGCCTGCCCCTGGACCCTACTTCCAACATTGGGGGGTCACATTTCCACATGAAATTGAGAGGGCACAAATATCCAAACCTTATCAGTCTATGAAATAAACTAGAAAGAAAAGGAAGAGAGAGGAGTCACAAGTGATTCCCATGCGTCATACTTTAATTATAAAAAGTAGACTGGTGCTGTTCACAGAAATGTTGTCTTCTCTCAAGTGGAGGAACTCATACGTGAACCTTTGTGCGTTCTCAACTGATGTTTTCTTCTGGTTCAGTTGAAATTTAGAGCTCCCTAAGGAAGGAAGTAATGTGGTAAATCTGTCTTGACCATGAGGGAAAGGGAATACATGTTTGGGAGCAAGGTAAGAATTCCATTCCTTTGAAACCATTGGTAGTATCTTTGCAAAATGTAAGACTTTTGCCTCTTCTAGACAGCAGCAGTAGTAAAACTGGCTAGTCATTATAGTAGCCAAAGTCCATTTTCAGTCATTGTTGCCTGCAGCCCATCTGCATCTCTTCACCATCACATCTGGAAAGCCCTCTTTTCTAATTGTACCTAGTTTGTTTTTGGGCCAAAATACTATGTATTTTCATCAGTTACAGCAAAAACCACAAACATGTTTCCTATGGTTTGTGGAACATTCTTTTTCTTCTGATACTAGTGTATAACCTTGCCCCATTGTTAGTAACAGCCTGTGAGAAACTGAATAAGGAGGCGTTCAATTTGTGGTTTTCATCAATATTTAAAAATACTGAGATAGGTAGGAAGAGAGGTAGCAGAGGAAGGGACATTAAACTTTCTCCCTCTTTCAACTTTAGCATTATGTATGTATTGTAAAGGTTATGTATTGTAAGCCTTGTTCCCATCTAGCCTGTGTTTTTTTTTTTTATTCAGGGTCTGAGTTTTATTTTCAGTGCATTGATTGGAATCAAAGAGTCAGAAGGGAGTGTCATAAATAGAAATCAGGGTTTGTTCAGCTTGAATACCAGCATAAACTATTTCTAGACAGCATGCCACTGCAGCTGTGTGACTTAAGCAGAATCAAAACTCATACTAAGTGGAGGAAGATGTGTCAGAGAGCATTCTGGGCCTACAAGATGTTCCCAAAGTGGAATTGGTTTTGTTAAGGAATAGAGGAATTAGGGAAAGTTTAGGAAAATGATCTGTAGTCTCCATTGTTACCTATGTAGGAAAGTAAAAGGTCAGCAGAGCTAAAGTCCTACTTAATTCAAATCTCCCAGCAATGCATAGAAACAATAGAGATTTTTGGTTGCAAAAGTGCTCAGATTTGGTCAACTTGGAAGAAGTTTCGCAGTGCAACCACTGAATTCCTTAATGGTAGATTTAGTTCTGGTTCCTGTTCATTATATAACTCATTACTCCCAGTAACCACCAGACCTACAGATATACTATGTATTTTCTGGTCCTACTTTCCTTTCTCTTTGAACCGTATCTTTTTCCATAAAGTACAGGTGATTGTCCGTTGAGAAGGACTTTCAAAAATTCAAGTTCATGGCTGATTTTTGGCTGTGGTTAATTGAAGTTCCAAGAAAAAGAGTAATATAGGAAGGCTGAATTATTTTGAAGGTTCCTATGCCATTATTTATCATCTGTGTTGCTTAGAAATAATCATAGAGCTGGGCGTGGTGACTTATGCCTGTCATCCCAGCACTTTGGGAGGTAGAAGCAGGAAGATCACTTGAGCCTAGGAGTTTGAGACCAGTGTGAGCAACAAATTGAGACCCTGTCTGTACAAAAAAAATAAAACAGCCTGCTGTGGTGACCTGCACCTGTAATCCTTGCTACTCAGAGAGGCTGAGTTAGGAGCATTGCTTGAGCCTGGCAGGTCAAGGCGGCATTGAGCCACACTCATACCACTGCAACCTGAGTGGCAGAGTGGCAAAAAAAAAAAAAAAAAAAAAATCAGCCAGGCACGGTGGCTTACGCCTGTAATCCCAGCACTTTAGGAGGCCGAGGCGGGTGGATCACAAGTCAAGGGATCGAGACCAGCCTGGCCAACATGGTAAAACCCCATCTCTACTAAAAATATAAAAAATTAGCTGGGCATGGTGGCACACACCTGTAATCCCAGCTACTTGGGAGGCTGAGGCAGGAGAATCGCTTGAACGTGGGAGGCGGAGGTTGCAGTGAGCTGGGATCGCACCATTATACTCCAGCCTAGCAACAGAGTGAGACTCCATCTCAAAAAAAATTTTTTTTAAATATTTTTTAATTAAAAAGAATCATAGATGAAACTTACAGGAATAAATAAGTATGTGTTTGGTCATCTAATTAAAAGATATGGATACTTCCTAACAGGATGTTCAAAAGCTTGCAGCTCATCTCCCAGGGCAAAGATGATGTGCTTCAACTTGCTTAAGATGTGCTGTAGAGTCCACCTATTTGGAGAGCCTGGCATGCAACAGCCAAATGGGCAGAAAGTGGGTATTGACGGTAGCTCAATTTCACAGTCACCTTTGCAGTACTCTAAAAGCACACTGGAATTGGCTGGAAGAACCATTAGTAGACAATCAATATCTGTGCTTTTGATAGTGATCATGGGCTATATGATTATTTGTAGTACTTTATCTGTATTTTTCTTGTAGCACCTAATGCTTTATGGTTAGCTATGATAAAATCTGATCTCTACTGCAGCACTTTTTATTTATCGATGAACCCTCCCCACTTTCCCTAATCAAAGTTAATTCCTCATGTCTTCATTGTCCTTGGCTCTTTAAGCCAGTCTCAGCCTCCCATAAACCACAGACCTGCTAGCCCATAAAGGCAAGTTATCATCACCAGCAAATGCCAACTTTCTTGTTTCCAACCTGCTTGCACCCTTAACCGCCTCCCAGTAACTTGGGAAACACACAATCAAGTTTTTGTCATTACTTCTCCAAAAAATTTGTGTAATTGCCTGTGTGTTTGTATTATATCTTTATGTACCTTTTATCTCTAGTAGAACCCAGGAGAAATAGGTAGTTTTTCTGGTAACTAGCCCAGTCGTTACCAGGGGGAGATGCAAGGAGAAGAATTCTACCTGGAATTTCAATCCTAACCAAAAAGTATGAAAATTTGAGGGAATTGTTCTAGTGATCTCTAGAGAATGCAGTATTTTTGATATACCCGAAGAAAGTACACTCTATATATTCAAAATGTGTCTTTATTTGTAATTGAAGAATACTCTGCTGTATTATAACTTCTCAGAGAGTGTGCAGAATCTTTAGCTAGGTAAGAGGATATAGTTATAAAAGAAAAACAGGAAGTATTAGAATCTGATATGGTGGAAGGGAAACTAAACCTGAAGTAAAAGAGAAAAGAAGAATGTTACATGGAGGAAGAAAAGACAACAAGGGCTGGACACAGTGACTCACGCCTGTAATCCCAGCACTTTGGAGGCCCAGGTGGGCAGATCACTTGAGGTCAGGAGTTAGAGGCCTGCCTGCCCAACATGGTGAAACCTCATCTCTACTACAAAAATTACCTACAAAACTGGTTACAAAAATTAGCCAGGCGTGGTGGCACACACCTGTAATCCCAGCTGCTTGGGAGGCCTTGGCAGGAGAATCACTTGAACCTGAGAGGCGGAGGTTGCAGTGAGCTGACGTCACACCACTTCATTCCAGTCCGGGCGACAGAGTGAGACTCAGTCTCGGCGGGGGAAAAAAACACACAAAGCTTTTGTGGGCTTTTCTTCAGAGGTTCACCTGACCTTGTTGAAAAAGAAATAGTACCATTTTTTCCTAAAATAATTATGAGGCATTGCAAAGAAATGCTTTGCTCAGAAGGTACAGATATCAGGGGAAGCAACTTGCACTCTTGTCAAGGAAACATAGGAAATTGACTCACTGGAGAGAATGTGAATTTTCAGACCATGTAAGCAAAGAAAGAACAAAGATGAAATGTGTTCCTCCTGCATACCACAAAATTAGTACCAAGTAAAAATATAATAGTGATGTGGGACTCTATCCAGATGTCTTCTAAAATTTTTATTCAGTGAAAATAGCCTATTTTGATAAGTTCTTTCATACTGATTAGTTTATCTCCCAGAGTACAGAGGAAGAAAATAACGGGAACTACTGTTCTGCCTTTAATTCTAATTAACATTGAAGGATTGTTTGGGAGGGTAGAAGTTTAAGAGTCCACGTAGATGAGGAAAAAGCAACATGGAAAACTGTTGTATGTGCACATATAGTTTCTGCTTCTTCCCCAGTGGCAATTATGCTTCCCTGTCCCATTGATGTGACCTGAGTCATATGACTTGCATTGGTCAAGGAATGTGAGAAGTGACATACATACGTTGCTTCTGTACAAATGCTTTGAGTACATAGTCATCCATGCTCTTTTGCCTGTCTGCCCCAAGACCAACAGTACCCTAGAAAGAGATTATTCTATCAATTTTAGACCAGGATGGACATGTGGCATATGTTTTTAAAAAGTCATTCATTGTTATAAACTAGTGGTTCTCAACCAGGGATTATTACGTTCCCCTCCTTCTTCACCAATTTGGCAATGTCTGAAGATGTTTTTGGTTGTCACAACTAGGGGAGTACCACTGGCATATAGTGGGTAGAGGCCAGTTATGCTGCTAAATATCCCACAGTGCACAGTTCAGGCCTCCACAACAAAGAAGTATCTGGTTAAAAATGTTATTAATGCTGAGATTGAGAAACCTGGTTGTAAGCTTCTGGGGTTGTTTGTGACTATAGCTCAGCCTAGCCTATCCTGACTAATACAACCACTATCACCTTAATTTTATAATAGCAAGTGCAGCAATAGTTGTGCATAACCAGTTAGGTACACTGGAAAATAGGAAGGCAAGTTTGGGAGAAATTTTTTTTTTTTTTTTTTTTTTTTTACTGTAGCTATCCTACCATGGCATAAGATTTTTAAGGCAACTCAGCTGGGCGCGGTATCTCACGGCTGTAATCCCAGCACTTTGGGAGGCCAAGGCAGGCGGATCATGAGGTTAGGAGATCAAGACCATCCTGGCTAACACGGTGAAGCCCTGTCTCTACTAAAAATACAAAAAATTAGCCAGCGTGGTGGTGGGTGCCTGTAGTCCCAGCTACTCGGGAGACTGAGGTGGGAAAATGGCGTGAGCTTGCAGTGAGCAGAGATCACGCCACTGCACTCCTGCCTGGGTGACGGAGTGAGATTCCATCTCAAAAAAAAAAAAAAAAAAAAATTTAAGGTGACTCAAAAGGTTTAGAAACTTCCAGTTACACAACTATAACTATGCAATTGCAGATATTCCAGATAAATAAAAGCCAGACAGAAAAGTCTAAAGTCAGTGTGGTTACACAGTGAACTCTCTCCTGAACTCAAAGGAAGTTTATAATCAAAGATAAATATGAGTCTTTTATATTCCTCTAAACATAGCATTAAAAGAATTAAGATCCAAAATTAACATGATTTAGATCTGCATGCAAAAAGCCCCAGAGGGCTTTTGTTTGTTTTATTTGTCTTAGCAGCAAGATCCAGCAACAAGTACATCTCTCATTTGATGCTCATGAACTACAGAGAAAGCAGAACATCTAACCAAGGATTGCCTCATCTTCATCATCACTGACCACCAGCCTCATCTGGACTACCTTCTTCCGGTTATTCCATAGTCTCTGATTCTCCAGCATCTTTTTGAGGCAGTAGACCTTTCTAGCCTTGGCTTTAAGCTTTACGTGTACTCACAGTATCAAAAGTGATTACTGCCAGGCGCAGTGGCTCACACCTGTAATCCCAGCACTTTTGGGAGGATGTGGCGGGCGGATCATGAGGTCAGGAGTTCAAGACCAACATGGCCAACGTGGTGAAACCCTGTCTCTACTAAAAATACAAAAATTAGCTGGGCACGGTGGCACGTGCCTGTAGTCCCAGCTACTCTGGAAGCTGAGGCGGAGGTTGCAGTGAGCCACTGTACTGCAGCCTGGGCTACAGAGCGAGACTCCATCTCAAAAAAAAAAAAGTGATTACTACCCACCCTTGTCCCATGGAATCACTCCTATTTTGAAACCTTAAAAATGATAGATTTTGAATATGCCTATCCCTTCTTTTTTTGTTTGTTTTTGTTTTGTCTTGTTCTGACAAGTGTTTCATGTATATAGTGGGTATAAGCAACACTCTAACGTTATGGGGTATAACATACTGTTTTGATATGTGTATACAATGTGGTATGATTAAATCAAACTAATTAGCACATCCTTCACCTGACTTACCTATCATTTTTATGGTGAGACATTTGAAATTTACACTTAGTTATTTTAAAATATATAATACATATTGTTGACTATAGTCACCTTGTATGTAATATATCTCATAATCTATTCTTCTGCCTGAAATTTTGCACCTTTTGGTTAATAACTCATTCCTCTGTCTGTCTGAAACTTTGTACTCTTTGATCAGCAACTCTTCATTCCCTTCCTTTCCACTGCAGCCTCTGGTAACCATCTTTCTTTTATCTATTTCTATTCGTTCAGCTTATTAGTTTCCACATGTAAGTGAAATCATGTGGTATTTGTCTTTCTGTGGTTGGCGTATTTCACTTAGCACAATATCCTCTGGATTCATCCATGTGTCACAAGTGACTGGATTTACCACCCTTCTTAAGGCTGAATAGTATTTTATTATGTATAAATAGTATTTTATTGTCCATTACAATATTTGTCCATTCATCTGTTGATGGGCACCTGGGTTGTTTCCGTGTCTTTACTATTGTGAATAATGCTGCAGTGAACGTTAGAGTGCAGATATCACCACCGACATACTGATTTCTATTCCTTTGGATATATATACCCAGAAGTGGGATTGCTGAGGTGTGTGTTCTGTTTTGAGGTTTTTGAGGAACTTCCGTACCATTTCTCGTAATGGCTGTACTAATTTACATTCCCACCAGCAGCGTATAAGAGTTCCTTTTCTCTCCAAACTTATTTTTCATCTTTTTATAAAAGCCATTCAAAACTGGGTGTGGTGGTGGCATGTGCCTGTAATCCCAGCTACTCAGAAGGCTGAGGCAGGAGATCGCCTGAACCCAGAAGTTCAAGTCCAGCCTAAGCAACATAGCGAGACCCCATCTCTATTTAAAAATATAAATGTAGGAAGGAAAAAAAAAAACACATTCTAACAGGTGTGAAGTGATAGCTAAGTGTGGTTTTAATTTTCATTTTCTTAATAATTAGTGATGTTGAGCATTTTTTCTTGTACCTATTAGTCATTTGTGTGGTTTTTTTTTCTTTTTTCTTTTCTTTTTTTTTTTTTAGAAATGTCTGTTCAGATTCCTTTACCTTTTTTAAATCACGTTATTTTCTTGTTGAGTTGTATGAGTTCCTTATATATTTTCTTACATATTTGGGGTATTAACCCCTTATAAGATGTATGGTTTGCAAATATTTTCTCCCATTCTTTGAGTTGTCTCTTCACTTTGTTAATTGTTTCCTTTGCTGTGCAGAAGCTTTTTAGTTTGATACCATCTCATTTGTCTGGTTTTGCTTTGGTTGTCTGCTTTTGGAGTCATCTCCAAAAAGAAATCATTGCCCAGACCAATGTCATAGAACTTTTTCTCTCTTTTTTTTTTTTTTT
>NW_012103810.1:1802116-1806874 GCF_000951045.1 Mandrillus leucophaeus
CCTAGACTGGAGTACAGGTGGTATGATCATGATTCACTGCAACTTCGAACTCCTGGGCTCAAGTGATCTTCCTGCCTCAGCTTGACAAGTAGCTGGGACCACAGTCATGCACCACCACACCCAGCTGCAAATAAACATTTTTAAATTATTTTGTAGGGACAGAGTCTTGCTGTGTTGTCCAGGCTGGTCTCGAATTCCTGGCCTCAAGCAGTCTTCCCACCTCAGCTTCCTAAGTAGCCAGGACTACAAGCACATGCCACCATGCCCAGCCACAAATAAACATTAAAAAAAATTTTTTTTAATTATTTTTTTGGGGGGGCAGACAAAATCTCACTGTCATCCAGGCTGGAATACAGTGGCATGATCTTGGCTCACTGCAACCTCCGCCTCACGGGTTTAAGCAATTCCTCGTGCCTCCGGAACAGCCGGGACTACAGGCATGCGCCACTGTGCCTGGCTCATTTTTGTATTTTTGGCAGAGAGGGGGTTTCACTAGGTTAGCCAGGCTGGTCTCAAACGCCTGACCTCAGGTGATCCGCCCACCTTGACTTCCCAAAGTGTTGGGATTACAGGCGTGAGCCACTGCACCCAGCCTGAAGAATTAAATATTACTAATTTTGTAAGAAAATAACAAAAGAGGAAAACAATTCTAAAATACCTGTAATCTCATCACAGTAGCAACACAACATCTCATTATGTAGATGATAGTCTTTTTTCTAAAATGTATCTGATAGTCTGTTGATGTACATTTGAACTTTTTGTCATAAGTAATGCCAAACATCCTGCGTGTTAATCTTTTTTTGCATCTCTGATTGTCTTAGGATAGGTTCCTTGAACTGCTTGCTGAGTCAAAACGTATTGCATTTTTCAGGCCGTTTGGTTATCTGGTGCCAAATTGCTGACCAGAAAGGTTGTATCAGTTATATGAGCGTATTGGTTTATCCATTCTGTTATCTGTATTGTTTATCTTATTTGCCTATGTTTTTTCTTTCAGACTTAGTTTTTCGGATATATTATCTTCTTACAACTTTTTTTTTTTTTTTTTTTTTGAGACAGAGTCTCGCTCTGTGGCCCAAGCTGGAGTGCAGTGGTGCAATCTTGGGTCACTGCAACCTCCACCTCCTGGGTTCAAGCAATTCTCCTGCCTTGACCTCCCAAGTAGCTGGGATTACAGACATGCACCACCAAGCCCAGTTAATTTTTTGTGTTTTAGTAGGGATGGGGGTTGTACCTTGTTGCCCGCAAGGTGGTCTTGAACTTCTGAGCTCAGGCAGTCTGCTCACCTGAGTCTCCCAAAGTGCTAGGATTACAGGCATGAGCTACTGTGCCCAGCTGTCATCTCCATTTGATAACTCCAGAATGGTATCTTGTTCTTTTAATTTTGTACTTCTTTGATTAATAATCAGAATTTATTTTATATGTCCTAATAGCAATACTACAAATTAAACTCTTCATTGCCACGTTATAAGAGAAAACAGACAAAAATACACCTTAAATGTTTAACTAAAAAGGAAAGCAGTTAAAAAATTACAATTCCAATCAATAAACTATTAAACATTAAAGCTATTAAAACAACGTGAAGTATTTTTACTGATATAGGAAAAATATTAGTTTGTATATTTGGTAAGATAAGTGGTAAGTTTTTATCTGTAATTATACTTTTTAAATGTATAAGAGAAAAAATATGAAAGGAAATCCACAAAAACGTAATTGTTTCTGGTGGTGATAGGTGATTTTTAATGTTTCATAATTTTTAACACTTTCCACATTTTTATAATTAACATTTCTGTCACATTTATAAAGAAAATACATTTTTGTTAAGTATACCACACAAATGGTGCAAAAGAGAGGAAATTGTCCACTTGTAATTGTATGTAGTCAGTAAGATTCTGGTAGGTAGTTAATTAGCCATTGCCAAAATGTTAAACGTTTACTTGCTTCAGAAACTGACTGTTGGAATCGCCTGAAAATATAATGCTAATAATTTTTTTTTCCTAGGTTGCTGCTGTTGATCTTCTGGTTCCTGGAGTTGGGGAACTCTTCGGAGGAGGCCTCAGAGAAGAACGATACCATTTCTTAGAGGAGCGCTTAGCCAGGTAATAGTCAGACCTAAAAGAAACACAGTTTAGAAACTGAGCATAAGGCGCTCAGAGGTGGTCATTGCGTAGTAACAGAGTGAAGACCCTGGGCCTCAGTGCCTGACAGAACTGGATCTCAGATTCTCTGTGTCCTTGAGCAAGTTGTTAATTTATCTCTGAGCTTCCCTTTCTTCAGGATGGAACTCTTACATGAAAAACCCACAGTGATATTTGCCCACTATTTTTACATACCTTTCCCTGTGGAAAGTAGCTGTTTAAAAAGTTAATAATAAAATGAGAAGAGAGAGTTCCCCCTTAAAGCTTGTCCTACATTTTTATCTTATCTGTATTCTTTATTTACTCTCAATTATGATTGGCAGACTTCTGTAGAGACATAAAGACAGACTCTGAGCCAGGGAAAGGATGAAGTTGGGGAAAGAAAACTAGTCAGATAGCATTTAGAATAAGCACATTTCACTTCCTCAGATTCTCTTCTATGTAGGGGTCTTGATTTAGCTATTTGATTAAGTTTTAACTTGCTGTTTGAGAACTGGGAAATAAATCTGTAAACACATAGAGAATGTTTCAGAGACGAGGAGTAAGGAATTGCGTTTCTAATTGAACTGCCGCTCCTACATATACATGTGTATGCCATGATGACTGCCTAAACTAACCATACCTGTTTTCCATGATTTCTACTTTAGTAAAAGTACTGCCAGACTTAAAAAAAAAAAAAAAAAAAAAGACTTTTACTATGTCTGTATGCCTCATTCTCTCCAGATAGTACTGGGTTTCATAGTAACCTGGAAAAGCCATAATTGTTTGAAAATACTCCGTTAGCCATTTGTGAGGCCTTCTTTTCCTAATGGAGAAAATGTTTTAAAAGTTGATGCTTTGTCAAGGTCCCAACCTATATGTAAAAATCTTGGGTAACTTAGTTTTGTTACCCCACTCATCTGGACTGCTCTACTGGGTTAGGATCCAAAAGAAAGGGGATACATAGGTTTGAGGAAGACTCTGTATTCGTTAGATGACTAACTCCTTACTACTATTACAGTGTTAAAAAAAAGTCCTGAGAAAGCTGTGGAACTGAAGGTCAGACTCTAGTTGGAAAGAATCTGAGTATTCTCTATGTTTTTTAAAAAGCACAATACAAATCACACATGGCAAGAAACCTCATCTGTTGAAAGATTAATTGGTCTGTTTTCTTTGCTTGCTTCCTTCCTCCAGGAAACCTTTCCTCATAACATTAAATGTTTACCTAATACCTGATAATAGCCACATGTATCTTTCTTAATGAAGTGGATATATATGATTCCCTATTTCAGGGATTTGTCTGTGGCTGCTCTTCATGTTTTCTGTATTTTTGTGTATTTGAATTTTTCATATTCGTGGTCACATTAGATCACTGTAGTCCAAAACACGTTTTTAAAGGGCTGAGTTGAATTTCAATTAGCACTAAGAATTTTAAGTTTTATTAATAGTTCTCAAACAAGAATCAATTTGCAACTATATTATAAAGGCAGCCTCAGAATCTATATTATTGTTTTAATGTTGAAGAACGAAAGTTTTGTCTATGTGTCCCTCGTCTGTGTGTGCCTCCCAACAACCTTAACTAGTAATAATAGTGCTTTTCTTTTTTTTTTCCTTTTTTTTTTTTTTTGAGATGGAGTCTCACTCTGTTGTCCAGACTGGCGTGCAGTGGCATGATTTTGGTTCACTGCAACTTCTGCCTCCTAGGTTCAAGCAATCCTTCTACCTCAGCTTCCCAAGTAGCTGGGACTACAGGCATGCACCACCACACCCAGCTAATTTTTGTATTTCTAGTACAGATGGGGTTTCACCATGTTGACCAGGCTGGTCTGGATCTCCTGATCTCAAGTGATCCTCCCACCTTGGCCTCCCAAAGTGCTGGGATTACAGGCAGGAGCCACTGCACCCTGCCTAAAAGTAGTGCTTTTCTTATGTCACAGGATAATAAACTCATCTCAGGTGAATCCCTTCCTTTGGACTCTAGATCATATTTTCTTTCTATAACATTTATTGTCTAAACCATTTATTTGATAACATTTTGTGCTATTGGTTAACTTACTGTATAGTTTCAACTCCTCAACTATATTGAGTATTACTTGAGAGCAGAGGCTTTGTCATCTACTTCTTTATAAAGAGGTCTTTATACACACCCAGAATAAATGTTTAGTGGTTAATATTTATCTTACTGCCATTCCCTGAAAGAATTTTATTTTCCTTTAACAGATCAGGACTTACAGAAGTCTACCAATGGTAAGAATGTGGCCCCTAATAATTCTTACTCTAGCTGCTTGTCTGTTGCCTAGAAGCGTTTTTACTTGTATCCCCAAGACCTGGTGAAAGAGTGAAAAACAGTGAGCTTAACTGTTCTTAGGTCAGGGAAGGGGTTGGGGGCTCAGAAGATTACTTACTTCTTTTGGGTTCTTGAAAAATAGTAATAATAGCTCTCATTTCCTTACTACTTATTGTGTGTCAGATAATTATGTTAAAAATTTTATGTATATTGGCCGGGCTTGGTGGCTCACGCCTATAATCCCAGCAGTTTGGGAGGCCAAGACGGGTGGATCACCTGAAGTCAGGAGTTCGAGACCAGCCTGGTCAACATGGTGAAACCCTGTTTCTACTGAAAATACAAAAATTAGCCAGGCAT
>NW_012103810.1:1807604-1808386 GCF_000951045.1 Mandrillus leucophaeus
AAAAATCCTTTCCTCTTTACCATTATGCTGCAATTTCTTTTTGTGTGAAATTAGAGACTTGAGCTAAGTGATCCCTAATGTCTCCACAAACTATAGAAATCTGAGCTGCTTAGGGAAGACCACGTGTCTGTACTCATACATTCACTTCCTCAAAGTTGTTTTGGTTTTCCTTATGAAGACTTTTTCTTCAAGTACTTTTCAATATATATAAATTTTTATTTATATTTCTATATTAGCACTCCTTCAGGATCTTGGTATAATAATATCAACAATATTATTCATCCTTTTGCTGTCCTCAGGAAGAGGAGGGGGCAAGGTACCTATACCCTTGCCTTTTGGTTTGGAAGGAGATAGGTTTCAGAGATGAAAAAAATCTAAAATTGGCTTCAGGTGATGGCATTTGAATGCCTTGTATTAACCAGTAATGACCTTACGTATACTTAATCTCTCTGAGTCTTGGTTTTTTGGCTGTAAAATGGAATGATATTATCTCTTTCACAGAGTTATTGTGTAGATGAAACAATACAGGTTAAGTATCTACATATAGTGGAAGCTTAGTAAATGCTGGTTTCCTACCCCCTGTCTTTCTTTGTTCTGGGTCTTGCTGTTAGGTACATAAGCCTGATGATTGAGCAAGCTTATGCATGTTATAGTTTGTAAAAACTAGCCTTAAAAAAAGCTAAACACGCCGGGTGCGGTGGCTCAAGCCTGTAATCCCAGCACTTTGGGAGGCCGAGACGGGCGGATCACGAGGTCAGGAGATCGAGACCATCCTGGCTAAC
>NW_012103810.1:1808436-1815647 GCF_000951045.1 Mandrillus leucophaeus
GGAGGCCGAGACGGGCGGATCACGAGGTCAGGAGATCGAGACCATCCTGGCTAACATGGTGAAACCCCATCTCTACTAAAAAATACAAAAAACTAGCTGGGCGAAGTGGCAGGCGCTCTAGTCCCAGCTACTCAGGAAGCTGAGGCAGGAGAATGGCTAAACCACGGAGGCGGAGCTTGCAGTGAGCTGAGATCCGGCCACTGCACTCCAGCCTGGGCGACAGGGCGAGACTCCGTCTCAAAAAAAAAAAAAGCTAAACACACAGTGGCTCACAGCTGTAATCCCAGCACTTTGGGAGGCCTAGGCAGGTGGATCACTTGAGGTCAGGAGTTCGAGACCAGCCTGACCAACATGGTAAAACCCTATCTCTACTAAAAATACAAAAATTAGCTGGGCATGGTGACAGGTGCCTGTATTCCTAGCTACTCGGGAGGCTCAGGCAGGAGAAACTCTTGAACCTGGGAGGTGGAGGTTTCAGTAAGCCAAGATTGCACCATTGCATTCCAGCCTGGGCAGCAAGAGCAAAAGTCCGTCTCAAAGAAAACAAAACAAAACAAGCTAAATACAAACTGCACCCCAGCCTGGGCAATAGAGCAAGACTCTGTCTTAAAAAAAAAAAAAATTGGTTAAATAAGTTTAAGCCTTGAAAGTCTTTATTAATCATTTTAGTACCATTCTTTTCCCAACTAAAGTTTTCAAATCCGTAAGATCTCCTTGAATTTGCTTCCTTTTATCTTAGTGTATTAAAGGTAAAAGAGACCTTAGACATCTTCATAGCTGTGATGTCTGCTAGTGTTCCACCATATGGTGAGAAGCCACCCCAGATGGCTAAGAATTTACTCGCTTCCTATTTCTCTCTGCCATATGCAAATTAAATATATAACTAGTTCCACAAATTTCATAGCATCTCTTCCATAATCTCACTACCCTGGAACCAATTTAACAATAATCAAACAAATATGTATACATTAGAAAACTTTTTTCTTAGAAATGGGTTTTTTCATCTATCAAAGCAAAAGCAAGAAAAATGCTACAGACTGAACCCCTCTGCTGAATACAGTTTGCGGATGTTCATGCCAGTATTTTAATATCAGTGTATGAGAAATTTAGACCCATCTAAAACTATTGCTGGAGTTTCTAGCAGCCATGTCAGGTCCTGCAGGCATTTATGACAGGTAGTTTGGTGTGCTGTTCATTTCATCACTTAGTCAAAGTGTACTCTGTCCCCATGCCTTGTAAACTTTAAAGTTAATTTAGCAACTGAACATTCCAGTTATTCAAGACTATGTGCCTCCCATTATTTCTTACAGTTTTTACTAATCTGAAGTTTTATGCTAGATATTCCTGTAATGTTGATCTCTTACCTGATTACAACTCATCTGGTTGGATTAATCTTTTCTTTTAAAAAGATAAGTACTTAGACTTAACTCCTTACAATAGCAGTATAAGTAGCCATTATTATTAATGGTGGGGAAATAGGTTGATGGACAGTCTTTATGATTGAGGAGCCAAGTAGCTACAAGTTATGTTGCTTACGGCTTATTATAGAACTGATTTTACAAATCATTCAAGAAAATATAAACTTGTTTGGTTTTTTTTGTTTTCTGTTTTTTGGTTTTTCTGAGACAGAGTCTCACTCTGTCACCGAGGCTGGAGTGCAGTGGCTGCATCTCTGCTCACTGCAACCTCCACTTCCAGGGTTCAAGCAATTCTCCTGCCTCAGCCTCCTGAGTAGCTGGGATTACATATGGGCGCCACCACACTTGGCTAATTTTTGTGTTTTTAGTGGAGACGGGGTTTCACCACGTTGGCCATGCTGACCTTGAACTCCTGAGCTAGTGATCTGCCCGCCTTGGCCTCCCAATGTGCTGGGATTACAGGCATGAGCCACCGTGCCCGGCCGATAAACTTGTTTTAGTCAATATTATATAACTTAAGAATTTCCCCACCAAATGACATAATGAAATATTTATAGTTGTCCTTTTTCTCTTTTCTTCCTAAAACTTTTTCCAATGCTGGTGTGTTAGAATCTGAGTTTCAGTCATGGCTGTGCTGTTGTCTTGCCATGTGGTCTTTAGTGAGAAAAGAATGTGCATGGATGGGTTTCAGAGGCTGTCTAGCATGTCAGCAAAATGACTCTGGGCATCTTCTATAGGCCTGAGGCAGAGAATTAAAGGTTTCTCCTCACTCTAGCATTCAAGCATATATTTCTGTACCTTCAAACAAAACTTCATGTAATTAACACCTACTCTAGAGCATTCCCTAGTGATAAAACGTTGAATGAAGCACAGTTTCTGCCCTGTTGTAGCTTATAGTCTAATCTGTAGGATATCTTTTCATAATGTAACAGGCAAAACTCTGCACTCTCCTCTGTGTATTGAACAGTATGATTTTGGGAAGGAAAAGAAAACATTATTAACATACCAAGAAATAAAAAAGGCAAATATTTTCAAGAAAATTAGTAAATCCATAGAAAATCTTCTGTAGCCTCCTGAGGCAAGTTTTCTGTCATAAACGCATAAATATAATAGCTTAAAAAGGAAGAGTGACCAAAGCCCGTGACTGCTTGACAGGATCCACTGCTGTTTCTCTGGGTAACCTTGGATAGATTATTCAGCTTCTTCTTTTCCATTGTCTGTCTGTGGAGGGGAAAGACTGGTCTATCGCAGTGAGGTAAATAATAACAAATGATTGCAAAATATGTTTGAAACATAAAATTCTACTCTTAACATCTGGTCTTATACAATATATATAGATGATGATTTTCTGTTTTTGAAAACAGGTATCTGGACCTTCGTCGATTTGGATCTGTGCCACATGGAGGTTTTGGGATGGGATTTGAACGCTACCTGCAGTGCATCTTGGGTGTTGACAATATCAAAGATGTTATCCCTTTCCCAAGGTTTCCTCATTCATGCCTTTTATAGCTAGAAGATTGGTTAAGGAAAAGCACCCCATGGCAGAGGCACTGCACAGGATTGTGCAGACAGTAGAATGCATGTTTGGATTTTAGAAATGCAGATTTCAACATGTAATTGTTGTGCCATAAGATATCATAGAAAAAATATAAGTGGTTGTGATTTTCTTAGAAAGTTGAGGGTATTTCATGTAAGGATGAGCTCCCCCAAGAAGAGGTACTTATGGCAAGGGGACTCTCAAATCCATTACCTCAATTAAGAAGAAATGAAGAAATTGAATTAGATAGTCTCAAAGTTTCTTTTAAACTCTAAAACAGAATGAGATAATGTATTTTACTTTGTAATCATTAAATCACTCCCTGTGTAATTTTTGAGAACCATCTAGTAGCTCAAAATAAAATAATGTTGGATCTTTTCTCCCTTGCCATATACTTTGTGGTAAATCCTTATCTCATTTTCAGTACTTTCCTAAACATTGCAGAAAAAAAAAATTCCTTAAAGTCTTAATTGATTTAACGAAGTAGCTATTCTGAATTGAAATCTCCTTTCATTGAACTGGATGAAAGAAATCAGATTTAATAACTGTTGCTTTTCCATTTTAAAAGCTATTGAGATATTACATTAAGTATTTCAACTCTTTAATCACTGTTGTGTTATAATTTGTTTATATTTGATGTTTATAATTTCTCTAATAAAATCGATTTTTTTTTTATTGGCGCCTATGGAAAAAAAGTTATATATTTTTTAATTTCATTTGGTCCTTTCCCAGTAAAATTTGGAAGAAAGGTATTTTCAATCCAAGATGAGGATGGAAATTTGGCTGAGCCTAAAGGATGGGTAATTCTAGAGTTAAAAAGTACTGTGGTCAGCTGGGCATGGTGGCTCACACCTGTAATCCCAGCACTTTGGGAGGGCGAGGTGGGTGGATCACTTGAGGTCAGTAGTTCCAGACCAGTCTGGACAACATGGTGAAACCCCATTTCTACTAAAAATACAAAATTAGCCAGGCGTGGTGGCAGGTGCCTGTCATCCCAGCTACTCGGGAGGCTGAGGCAGGAGAATCACTTGAACCTGGGAGCCGATGTTACGGTGAGCAAACAACGTGCCACTGCCCTCCAGCCTGGGCGACAGAGGGAGACTCCATCTAAAAAAAAAAAAAAAAAGTAGTGTGGTCTATGAAAGTGAAAAGAGCACTGATTGGGGAGTTTGGAACCTGACAATTCTAGCACTTTGGACAAGCTGCTTACTGTATAGGAACTCAACATCATTTTCTTCAGAGTTGATATAATACGTGTGTGTGTGTGTGTGTGCATGCGCATGCATACACACATGCATATGTTTAAAATTGAAGTGCTACATAAACTTTTTAAAAACTTGTTTTAGTCTTTGTCTTCATTGAGTTACATGTATAAGGACCTATAGCAAATTGTATTCTCAGTGGAATACGCATGTATCAAGTAATTGTAAATGGGCATGCATGCCTGAATAATCAGTTTTCTAAGTCTCATTAGATGGGTTCTCCTAGATTATTTCCTAATGAAGTTTGTATGTATACTTTAACCTAATTTAAAATCAAACAGCTGAAAAACAAATTCCAGACCCTTAAGAGTTGGAAGACACCTGAGAGTTTGCAAAGTTGACCTTCTGCCTAATGCAGAGAGGTTCTGTTTACCTGGGTGCTTGGTTTTCCAGTCTCTTTTTGACAAAGAAATCAGTGTCCAACAAAACTGCTCATTCCATTTCTGAATCTAATTGCTAGCTTTTACTGAGCTAAAAATCTCAGGAAAATCTACTTCCCTGGAACTTTAATCCCTTGGGCTTAGATATCAAGTTTAGGACAGACTAAAAGGGATAATTAGGGCTTCCATAAGGCTTGCCTCAACCATAATTAGAGAGAGAAATTCATTTGTTTATTCAACAAATATTTGAGCTTCTTTTATATGCCGAGACTATGTGGTAGGTGCTATATAAACAGTTGTGAACCAAACAGAAATGACCCTGCCTTCATGGAATTAAATAATATATTTGAGAAGATATATAATAATTAAATAACTGATTTCAAAATACAGTATGTGCTGTAAAGTTACATGAAGAACAGGAAAGCATAGATATGCTTGCTAGAAAAGGCATGTCTGAAAAAGTGACATTTAACCCTAGACCTAGAAGATAAAATGCAGAAAACATTTTTAAAATATTTGCAGCATCAGCCTGTATTGATTTGGCATTCAGGTCTTAGTGGATACCATATTAATTTAGTGGAACAAGGGACATTTACAGACCCAGAACCTGGAGGCACTGTAATTTCCAAGGCTGTCAGGAATTATGCCTCCCATGATTTTTGAGGGACCTGATAGAATTGTAATGGTAACATGACAGAGGTTAACAAAATAATAGTGATGGAAAGACTGCTGAGTTAGAGAAACCCCAGGTTGTGGACCCAGCATTACCATAAATTCAGTTGTAGAGCATTAGGCAAGTAAAATAATCTATGTGGCCTCCAGTTTTTGCATCTACAGTACTATCACATTTTGAAGTAGGTAAGCTCTGTAGATCCTTTTATCTCTTAATCTTCTGTGAACCTGTGCTGGACTTGGTCACTAATAATTGATTTAGAGTCTAACCTTTAGGCAATATGTAGTCCCCTGTTTTAGTACATATTAGGTCTCCAAAATGTGTAACTAAGTCACATCGCTGGAAGTTGAACAATAGACTTAAATGTGTTCCCATACTGTATATGTGGAAGGAGGAAAGGTCCTTCTCAAGGCATCTTGCCTTTTTGATAGCGTTTTCACCAGTGTATTTCCAAAACTTTGTACATTCTTTTCCTTGATAGTTTATCACACAATGAATATCTGGTTGAAGCCAAATACTTTGCCACCTATAGCAAGCCTAATAATTTGTCTTTGGCGCAATAGTTCTATTTTGCCAATAATTGAACAGAAACAAAAATTCATGTCAGACAAAGATGATGAAAATGCCAAAACTGAACTGTTGCTTGCAGGCAGCATCAGCAGGAAAATACTCAAAATGTTTACTCATCAGCTGAGAGATGAATATCTAAATTATACATTGCAAGCAGCGTTGTGTAAGTCAATGTATAATGACTAAAAATATGGATTCAATAGTTGAGTACTGTCTAAACTGTAATATCTTTTAGTGCTCAGTTTCTGAGTTAAAAGGTGATAAAAGGGTTAGTTTTTCACTTGAGTAACCAGTTTCCAATGAGGAAAAAAGTCAGATTATGTTTTCCCACGATTTCCAAATGTCACCCGAAAATAATAACCCCAGCAGCCCAAGTAGAAGTATATTCTGAAACTTAGAAATGTTTTTTCCATTATTTATTCTCATTTCAAATTTTGAGATAGGTTGAGAAAAATAGTTGCTTTCCATCTGGCTGTCCTTTTGCCTGGGGAAAGTTGTGCTGTCATGTTTTTAGGTCTGACAAGAACTTAATTGTGTGAGTGATCCATTCCAGATCTAAACATAACTCTCCAACCCTTTAACCCAACCCAGAGACTCTTTAACTGTCACAGAGTAGCAAAAGAACTGTTTGACCTTTTGTTCTTGTCAGACTGGATCTGCCAGAAGCCTCCCTCTACAATGTTATATATTCATATTCTCTATAAATTGAATGTAGACATTGAAGCATGACTGAACAGGCATTGAAGATGCACTTGGTGAGGTGGATTAACTCTACCATCTTTAAATCCCTTGCTTCAGATAATTATAGATGAGAGATGCTTATTTGGATTGTATTGCTATTTATTCTTATGTTTATTTTAGTAAGTGGTGAGGCAAGAACATAAAAATGTACAGTTGAAAGACAGATTGGCCTGGGTTGATTGATAAGTAATGTGTGGGATGTTTTGGCTTCTGATTAATATTTGTATTCAGTCTGCAATCTAAAGTATGTATAATTAAAAGAAACAGGTGAGAGTAATGTCTGATTATAATTTCTTCCCAGTTAATCTTCAGAATTAAAAAATAGTAAAAGCATTAAGAAAAGGGCAGAAAGCGGGCCAGGTACAGTTGCTCACGCCTGTAATCTCAGCACTTTGGGAGGCCAAGACAGGCAGATCACCTGAGGTCAGGAGTTCGAGACCAGCCTGACTGACACGGTGAAACCTCGTCTCTACTAAAAATAGAAAAATTAGCCAAGTGTGGCAGGCTCCTGTAATCCCAGCTCCTTGGGAGGTTGAGGCAGGAGAATCGCTGGAACCTGGGCGGAGGTTTCAGTGAGCCGAGATCGCGCCATTGCACTCCAGCCAGGGCAGCAGAGCAAGACTCCATCTC
>NW_012103810.1:1815697-1817420 GCF_000951045.1 Mandrillus leucophaeus
AGTGCTCCCACGGTCCTTTGAACATACTTCTTACAACATTGCCCAAATACTACTGGAGATATCTGCCTATTTCTCTCCCCAGAAAGACCCTGAAATTCTGAAGAACCTAGTCTTATCTTGGTATTCCTATGCTGAACTTGAAGCAGTAGGTTCTCAAGAAAATCCCTACTGATACTTGACTAACATATACACAAATAACCATTCCCTAGTAACATGTATTTGAATAGAAATATATTTTGTATTTGAATAGAAAGAAACATATGCTTTTCTAAGTATATTCCTAATTTAAAGGGATACTAAGAAACAAGATTGGTTTTTGTGTCTATTAAACATTTTCCAAGGTGTCTACTTAGTTATTAAACCTGTCCTTTTTCTGACAATTCCCCTACCCCTGTCCTGGCCAGTGGGTCCCTAGCAGACATCCTGGGGGCCAGAGCTTCCTTTGCTGATTGGTCTAGGGGTGGACACCTGATCGCAAATAGACCAGTTTCATTTTCTCTTGAGAAATTGGGGTTGAGGACACTAGAGAGTCTGGACTGGTTGCTTGAGCCAGCAACATATAAACTTAGGAGCCGGTGGGTAACCATGTACCCAGAGAGACAGAGAAAGCAGTCTTCAAAGAGAAAGAAATGAAGGCACAATGTTCAGAGATGAGGGAGACATACAAAATGGATGCCTGGTTTTTGCCATGTTTATTCCCTGGCTGCTACTCTTTCTGAGGCCAGATTATTCAACTTTTCCATGGGTTCCATGGGAGATAACTCACTTTCTTATCATCTCCATTTGATCTTGAGTGAGTTTGAAATGGGTATCTGCTTTGACAACTAAAAGACGTCATATTAATATACTGTGTGACTTACAGAAGGAATTCTCATTACTTTTGAAGTCTCATTACCTTATAATCACATCTACATATCCCAGAATATATGTCAATCAGGAATTACTTAGATGGGGAATTCCTGATAAAGTAAGATGCAGTGGAGGGTAAGTGGCTTCTTTGCTTTTCAAATTTCTTAATAGTCTAAGTCACAAAAACAGAAAGCAAATAAATGGAGGCTTATTTACAGAGGGGATTGGACATGTCAGACCTTTTTTGGAACTACAAAATTGGATTTAAAAGATTTTGAAGAACCAACACATTTGGCAGTTTCCCAAACCATCTATTTTTGAAGATTCTGCTTTCCAGAACTGTATTAAGAATGGCCCTTGTCATGGGCTTTAGCTATGTTTCCGACTAGCCAAAACTAAAAACTGAAAGAGACTAAATAAGTATGTGTGCATGTAGAGCAGCCCAGGCCCTGCAAGTGGACTGACCATAAACAATGATGGTCAAATCTATGAAAATAAGATAAAGATCTCGCTCTTCAGAAATAGTGCTAGATGTGTTCAGTGCTTTGTATACCACACTCTTTCAGCCCTGGTATGCCACACCGTGAATTTAGTGTTCACTTAAAATAATCATTTTGAAAACATGCGTGGAAAATACAGAGGAACTGTGAACTGCTAAAATCATTATCTGGTTCAGGAAAGTTTCAGAGGAAAATCTTGGGGCTTTTTCCTAGAATGTTATGAAAATACTAAGTTATACTGATTGCTGCCAACATATTTTCTAACTGTTCTAGGAAAAGAAAAAACAACAGTTTCCAGCTCTTACTCTTGGTTGACACTGGACCTTGGAGATGCTTGCAGGTAATTGGACTGCATCTACTTTCCTTTTTTGGTT
>NW_012103810.1:1822485-1825658 GCF_000951045.1 Mandrillus leucophaeus
GCAGAAAGGAACCTTAATCACTGTATTGAAATGATTTAGTAGGACTTTCGTAAGAAAGCATCATTTTAGGTCATGGTCAGCATCCCTCCCTGAACTTGGACATTCTGCTGTTGCCAGGATCCCTACATTGGCCTGTGATCAACTAAGGCTCCAGTTAGCTATTGTGCAGTTTGGACCCGGCATTACCGTAAATGGAGTCCAGTGAATTTCTAGCCATTATCAGCACACTGGATAGTTTCCAGGCGACCTTTATAAAGAAGCCACTGGGAGTTTGGGTGGTTTTTAAACTGTCATTCAGGCAACTGGTCATTGAATTAACATAACTCATGACTTCAGAAATTTTCTGCTATACCTTTACTGTTCATAATTGTTACTAATAACATGACTATTATTTGGGCATTGCTTTACAGTTCATAAACATGTTTCATGTATCTTCTTAGTTATCAAGACAATACATTGTGGACCTTGTTCCTTTGTATCTTACTGGGTGTGAAATTTATTTGGTTTGTTGTAAAAATGCAAAGTTCCTTTTGGGAGGCTGAGGCGGGCGGATCAGGAGATCAAGACCATCCTGGCTAACACGGTGAAACCCCGTTTCTACAAAAAATACAAAAAAAAATTAGCCAGGCGTGGTGGTGGGTGCCTGGAGTCCCAGCTACTCAGGAGGCTGAGGCAGGAGAATGACATGAACCCAGGAGGCGGAGCTTGGGGTGAGCCGAGATCGCACCACTGCACTCCAGCCTGGGTGACAGAGCAAGACTCTATCTCAAAAACAAAACAAACAAAAAAAGTTCCTAATACTGAGAGAAAGACTACAAATAAAATTCACTGCCCTCTGCTTCTAGAGAAACCAAAAAACATAAAACCTTCTAATAACCAAAGAATCTTGCGTCTTAAGCCCCAGAGTTTACTGAATTTGTCGCAAAATACACACCTTGACCTTGTTCTATCCAGGGAGAAGGAACAGGAGAATGAAGGAAGATGATACTTGATCTCAAATACATTCGAGTAAAGAGAAACACTGAAAATGGGATAAAGGATCCTAGACCCAGCAATGTACTTAAGCTCATTGTGCCTCAAATTTTTCATCAGTTTATACTCACATTTGCCACCTTCCTTTCAGGATCATCCTAGAATTGTGGATAGAAAGATAGATGAAAGAAACTTTGATAGGAATTATTAATATCTTCCTCGAAGGCACAGACCTTTGATTTTTCAAGGTAATAATCTGAAAATAGAAACTTGATGGGCCCGTGTAACAAAGGTTTTTTTTCTGCAACTGTTTGTTGCCGAACCTGAGCCATCTACAACTGTGATTCTTTGACTCATAACTTTCTCTACACACTAGCTCAACAAGAATTGCTGGTTTGCCATTTTCCTAGGAACCTAGTTTTGAAAATCTCTCCTTAAAGAAGATAATCCTTCCCCTATCTATGATATATGAACTATTCCCCTCTGTATTTCTCCTGATTCCTAGTAATTTACCTACTGTAGCTTCACTGAGTAGGAACTCAATAGAGATATTTTATTTGGTTTTTTGTTTTTTTAATTTTTTTTGAGACAGGGTCTCAGTCTCTTGCCCAGGCTAGAGTGCAATGGCATGATCACAGCTCACCGCAGCCTCAGCCTCCCAGGCTCAAGTGATCCTCCTGCCTCAGCCTCCCACGTAGCTGGGACCACAGGCACAAGCCACCACACCCAGCTAATTTTTGTACTTTTTGTAGAGACAGGGTTTTGCCATGTTGCCCAGACTGGTCTTGAACTGGGCTCAAGCAATCCTCCCACTTTGGCCTCTGAAAGGGCAGGGATTACAGGCATGAGCCACTATGCCTAGCCTTATTTTTTGGAGACAGGGTCTTGCTTTGTCCCTCAGGCTTAAGTGCAGTGATGGCTCAATGCACCCTCGACCTCCTGGGCTCAAGCAGTCCTCAGCCTCCCAGGTAGCTGGGATCACAGGTATGCACCACCACACCTAGCTAACTTTTTATAGAGATAGGGTCTCACTTTGTTGCCCAGGCTGGTCTTAAAACTCATGGGCTCAAGTAGTCCGCTTGCCTTGGCCTCCCAAAGTGCTGGGATTACAGGTTTGAGCCACTACACCCAGCCAAAAAGTTTTTCTCTCCTCAGAGAGCTCTGCTTGTTAGAAACTTCTACCTGAGAATAAGGAAACCTGTCTCTCTGTATCATGCAAATGGAATAAAATAGAAACACAACTCTTGTTTTCCAGTACAGAACCTCTAGCTGCTCGGGTGGACTGTCTATCCTTCCCTGAAGTGCTACACCCCTCTGTGTTGTTCATCAGGCCATGTGTCCTTATAATGGGCCTTTCTATTGGTAGATAAAAACTTCCCTCTCCTGTTCACTCAGCTGCTACCCAAGTATCCTGTGATACCAATCTTAATAGTAGAAGAACTTTCAAGTCTCCACTGCCTCCTTCCTATCTGCCTTACAGCCTGTGGTAGTTGCTGAAGAACTTTAATTACAGTGTCAGTGTTCAGGGACAGTCCCAACTCTCTTCATGTGAGGATTGCAGAAATGGGCTTGGATCATATACAGACAGCGTCGTGAGGCATTACTGAAGAACAGTAAGTTCTGTCACAGAAGATGTCAACTAATATAGGCATTTTCTTTGCCATACCCCAAGAGCAGGAGCTGATTCCTGTACAGGTAGGATATAGCTGGTCAGTGATCTCTTTAAATGTAATTTCTGTCTGCCACATTTTAAATTACAGGTTTTTGCATCAGGAAAATGTTGGGTCAGATTATTTGGTGCCTTGGAAAGGGCATTAGATGCATAGTGAGAAGACCCTGGTTTAATCTGACATTCCACCCGCTAGCTGTAGAAGCTTGAGCAAGTTAATTAATCTCTGAGTCTGTATACCCATCTGCAAAATGAGGATAATGCTTATCTTACAGAGTGTTGTGAAAGCAATGAAGATTGTGTGAAAGGGTTTCATAAACTGACAAGCACTGCACAAATGTAAGGTTTCCTGAGGAATACCTCTTCAAAATTCAAAATCTATATGAACAAAGATACTTACTCATGTTAGGTGGAATGTTTTACAGCCATTAAAAATCACAAAAGAAAATGTATTGAAAAAATACAATTTAACATGGTGAATTTGCAATTACAACAGTGTAAAAGCTGTGTACATAGACTAGAATATGGAAAA
>NW_012103810.1:1825708-1837750 GCF_000951045.1 Mandrillus leucophaeus
GCAGCCTCAGCCTCCCAGGCTCAAGTGATCCTCCTGCCTCAGCCTCCCACGTAGCTGGGACCACAGGCACAAGCCACCACACCCAGCTAATTTTTGTACTTTTTGTAGAGACAGGGTTTTGCCATGTTGCCCAGACTGGTCTTGAACTGGGCTCAAGCAATCCTCCCACTTTGGCCTCTGAAAGGGCAGAGATTACAGGCATGAGCCACTATGCCTAGCCTTATTTTTTGGAGACAGGGTCTTGCTTTGTCCCTCAGGCTTAAGTGCAGTGATGGCTCAATGCACCCTCGACCTCCTGGGCTCAAGCAGTCCTCAGCCTCCCAGGTAGCTGGGATCACAGGTATGCACCACCACACCTAGCTAACTTTTTATAGAGATAGGGTCTCACTTTGTTGCCCAGGCTGGTCTTAAAACTCATGGGCTCAAGTAGTCCGCTTGCCTTGGCCTCCCAAAGTGCTGGGATTACAGGTTTGAGCCACTACACCCAGCCAAAAAGTTTTTCTCTCCTCAGAGAGCTCTGCTTGTTAGAAACTTCTACCTGAGAATAAGGAAACCTGTCTCTCTGTATCATGCAAATGGAATAAAATAGAAACACAACTCTTGTTTTCCAGTACAGAACCTCTAGCTGCTCGGGTGGACTGTCTATCCTTCCCTGAAGTGCTACACCCCTCTGTGTTGTTCATCAGGCCATGTGTCCTTATAATGGGCCTTTCTATTGGTAGATAAAAACTTCCCTCTCCTGTTCACTCAGCTGCTACCCAAGTATCCTGTGATACCAATCTTAATAGTAGAAGAACTTTCAAGTCTCCACTGCCTCCTTCCTATCTGCCTTACAGCCTGTGGTAGTTGCTGAAGAACTTTAATTACAGTGTCAGTGTTCAGGGACAGTCCCAACTCTCTTCATGTGAGGATTGCAGAAATGGGCTTGGATCATATACAGACAGCGTCGTGAGGCATTACTGAAGAACAGTAAGTTCTGTCACAGAAGATGTCAACTAATATAGGCATTTTCTTTGCCATACCCCAAGAGCAGGAGCTGATTCCTGTACAGGTAGGATATAGCTGGTCAGTGATCTCTTTAAATGTAATTTCTGTCTGCCACATTTTAAATTACAGGTTTTTGCATCAGGAAAATGTTGGGTCAGATTATTTGGTGCCTTGGAAAGGGCATTAGATGCATAGTGAGAAGACCCTGGTTTAATCTGACATTCCACCCGCTAGCTGTAGAAGCTTGAGCAAGTTAATTAATCTCTGAGTCTGTATACCCATCTGCAAAATGAGGATAATGCTTATCTTACAGAGTGTTGTGAAAGCAATGAAGATTGTGTGAAAGGGTTTCATAAACTGACAAGCACTGCACAAATGTAAGGTTTCCTGAGGAATACCTCTTCAAAATTCAAAATCTATATGAACAAAGATACTTACTCATGTTAGGTGGAATGTTTTACAGCCATTAAAAATCACAAAAGAAAATGTATTGAAAAAATACAATTTAACATGGTGAATTTGCAATTACAACAGTGTAAAAGCTGTGTACATAGACTAGAATATGGAAAAAAATGAATTACAGGGCAGTGGAATTGAGTGACTTTTTCTTTAAAGCCTCTTAGGTATATTAGGTGTACTCAGTTTAGTTCAATAAACTTTTATTGAGCTCTCACTCTCCCAAGCCCCGTGCTAGATTCTATGGGTGCTGAGACAAATAGGACATACTCCCTCATCTCAGGGGCTCCTATTCTGTACAGTCTTGTCAAAGTTTACTGTGTAAATGAATCACTGGGGAACATATTAAAAATTCACATTATCCTACTCTCACCAGAAACTACCACACCTCTCAACTTTTATCTCTTTTCCTCACTCCATTTCTCCCCAGCACTTCTCCTATGTTTGCTTCTTTCTATGCAAGTGTTAATCTCCCACTCTGGTTCTTTCTATGCCTAGTACTGTATCAACATCCAGGTGCTTCCCCTTCCTTTCTCCACCCCATCCCCCAGCCAGATATGTCAATTGTATTGAAAACAACAACTTACATCTAGTTTACTAAGTACAAACTTGTGCTGGTTAATGTTTCTCAAAAAGTAGTGGGCTGTTTGTTGATCAATAATCTTTTTTTTTAATCCGATACGGAAATTTTGGTGTCAAGTTTCACTATCACTTAGTTCCTGATTGATTTTCTTCTGATGGGTTAGTAGCCCTCGACAGAAAAGTTTAAAAGTCCTCTGCTCAGGTACCTGTCTTGCTGATAGAGCTGGGGTTACCCTGCACCCTGACTCAACATTGCTTGTCTCCACATGCCTGTAAATGGACTTGGGTGGCTTTCTCAGGCTATACACCTGTCACTTCTTAGTCACCCAGAATCAAAACATTAACAGCTCTGATCACATTGTCTGAACCTATGAGGCTTTATTTCAAGAGTGGTGACACTCCAAAATGCAGCTAGAATTTCCGCATTTTCACGTGTTAGTGTTGAAATTATTTTTCAGGAAACCAAAGGTTGGACAATGGCTTCCCGACTTTCTCCTTTCGTTATGCTCCTTCAGCACTTTATGCAAATACTGGTTGTCTTATGCTGCCATTCATCTCTGCCAGAATGTGAGCTCCACGACAGCAGGGATAAGAATGCATTCATTTTTGTATCTGCAGTGCCTTGGAGAGTGTCTGACACATACTGGGCACTCATTGAAAAACTGCCAAATGAATCATAAAGGTGACCAAAAACAGGGCGGGGGGGTATTTATGTGTCTGAAATAGCTTATGAATTTTTAAACTATCCCTTTCAGTACAAATCTGCCTGGAGCTGTTTCCTGAACACAGGACCAAAAGGCAGGAATCAAAAGTAATAATGAGTTTAGTTATCTGTCTGTTACTGAAGGTGACTTCTAGGGCATCCTCCTGGCATTGCTTCTGGAATACAGTGACTTAGACTTCTTCTGAAGAGCATCTCTATGCTGTTCATCATATCGCCAGCACCTAGCCCTGTGCCTGTGCATAGCAAATGCTCAGTAAGTATTGTTGAATGAATGTATTAAATTGAGAAGAAATTCAGAAACTAGACCCAAACGAACTTAGTTGCTCAGATTTTCAGTTAGTGGTTTTCCCCACCTTGCTCTCTTAATCTAGACAATTTTACTGCCTCCAAATTGAAGGTAGCTATTATTTGTCATCTAATTGAACAAATGTTAACGTCTGTTCTGTGCCTATCTATGGGGTACCCAAAATTAAACCTAATCTCATACAGTTTCAGTCCCCATACAGTTGGTTCATAATTCTCAGTGCTCCCACGGTCCTTTGAACATACTTCTTACAACATTGCCCAAATACTACTGGAGATATCTGCCTATTTCTCTCCCCAGAAAGACCCTGAAATTCTGAAGAACCTAGTCTTATCTTGGTATTCCTATGCTGAACTTGAAGCAGTAGGTTCTCAAGAAAATCCCTACTGATACTTGACTAACATATACACAAATAACCATTCCCTAGTAACATGTATTTGAATAGAAATATATTTTGTATTTGAATAGAAAGAAACATATGCTTTTCTAAGTATATTCCTAATTTAAAGGGATACTAAGAAACAAGATTGGTTTTTGTGTCTATTAAACATTTTCCAAGGTGTCTACTTAGTTATTAAACCTGTCCTTTTTCTGACAATTCCCCTACCCCTGTCCTGGCCAGTGGGTCCCTAGCAGACATCCTGGGGGCCAGAGCTTCCTTTGCTGATTGGTCTAGGGGTGGACACCTGATCGCAAATAGACCAGTTTCATTTTCTCTTGAGAAATTGGGGTTGAGGACACTAGAGAGTCTGGACTGGTTGCTTGAGCCAGCAACATATAAACTTAGGAGCCGGTGGGTAACCATGTACCCAGAGAGACAGAGAAAGCAGTCTTCAAAGAGAAAGAAATGAAGGCACAATGTTCAGAGATGAGGGAGACATACAAAATGGATGCCTGGTTTTTGCCATGTTTATTCCCTGGCTGCTACTCTTTCTGAGGCCAGATTATTCAACTTTTCCATGGGTTCCATGGGAGATAACTCACTTTCTTATCATCTCCATTTGATCTTGAGTGAGTTTGAAATGGGTATCTGCTTTGACAACTAAAAGACGTCATATTAATATACTGTGTGACTTACAGAAGGAATTCTCATTACTTTTGAAGTCTCATTACCTTATAATCACATCTACATATCCCAGAATATATGTCAATCAGGAATTACTTAGATGGGGAATTCCTGATAAAGTAAGATGCAGTGGAGGGTAAGTGGCTTCTTTGCTTTTCAAATTTCTTAATAGTCTAAGTCACAAAAACAGAAAGCAAATAAATGGAGGCTTATTTACAGAGGGGATTGGACATGTCAGACCTTTTTTGGAACTACAAAATTGGATTTAAAAGATTTTGAAGAACCAACACATTTGGCAGTTTCCCAAACCATCTATTTTTGAAGATTCTGCTTTCCAGAACTGTATTAAGAATGGCCCTTGTCATGGGCTTTAGCTGTGTTTCCGACTAGCCAAAACTAAAAACTGAAAGAGACTAAATAAGTATGTGTGCATGTAGAGCAGCCCAGGCCCTGCAAGTGGACTGACCATAAACAATGATGGTCAAATCTATGAAAATAAGA
The DNA here is from genome assembly GCF_000951045.1 of Mandrillus leucophaeus. NCBI lineage: Eukaryota > Metazoa > Chordata > Mammalia > Primates > Cercopithecidae > Mandrillus > Mandrillus leucophaeus. Next base: position 1,830,329 of record NW_012103810.1, read on the forward strand.
TAAAGATCTCGCTCTTCAGAAATAGTGCTAGATGTGTTCAGTGCTTTGTATACCACACTCTTTCAGCCCTGGTATGCCACACCGTGAATTTAGTGTTCACTTAAAATAATCATTTTGAAAACATGCGTGGAAAATACAGAGGAACTGTGAACTGCTAAAATCATTATCTGGTTCAGGAAAGTTTCAGAGGAAAATCTTGGGGCTTTTTCCTAGAATGTTATGAAAATACTAAGTTATACTGATTGCTGCCAACATATTTTCTAACTGTTCTAGGAAAAGAAAAAACAACAGTTTCCAGCTCTTACTCTTGGTTGACACTGGACCTTGGAGATGCTTGCAGGTAATTGGACTGCATCTACTTTCCTTTTTTGGTTAATTGTGTTAAATGTGCCTCATAACTTCTATTCCCAGTGAGGCTGTCATTTAGAAGGGGTGGGTGGGGGCTGAGGGGAAGCTGTTTTAATTCTGGCTTTTGTTTCAGTCACTAAATGTAATGCCACATGATTGTTGACCCAACAATAATCCAGTTAAAAAACAGTCTTCAGAGTTACTACATCATCAGAATTAACCCTGATTACATCAAATTATGTTGAAACAGACCACAGCTGTTTGCCCTGTTGAAGCAACTGCTTGAGAGCTCCTCCGGAAGATACATCTGGGTGTCACTAAGACACATTTTGGGTTTAATTTTGTTTCTCAACACAAATGTAGGAGGGAAACAAACCCTGTTCTGCTGGGGTGCTTGGTAGGAGCTGAAAACCTTGTGATTCTCCCGCAGTCAAAAGTCATCTCAATTACCAAAGAGAAGGGAACCTGAGATCTTTTGTTTCAGTTTTCTATAGGAAGGATGTAAGAGGGAGGAAATTCAAATCTGTTGAGTATTGCTCTTGCCAGCAAAAAGAAGTGGAACTGACTAGTGAGAAGGTGGTGGGATTTTCTTTGGTGGCTGTATGCAGTGGTGTCAACCCAGGAGAGTAGACTGTTCAATTGTGAAGAATTTTGCAAGACGGTTCTTAAAATATAATATCGTTAAAATCAAGTTGTAATAAAAAAATGGGAAATAAGCATTGGAAAAGATGTGGACAGATTGGAACCCACATACATTGCTGATGGGAATGTAAAATGGTGTAGCCACTGTGGAAAAAATTCAGCAGTTCCTTAAAAAGTTAAACAGTGTCACCATATGACTCAGCATTTTCACTCCTAGATAGATACCTAGATTGAAAACATATGTCCACATAAAAACTTGTACAGGAATGATCGCAACAGCATTATTCATAATAGCCAAAAAGCGGAAACAACGGTAATGTTCATCAGTTGATGAATGGATAAAATGCGGCGTATAAAGAACTGTTAAGTGCTTCAACATGGATGAACCTTGAAAACATTATACAAAGCCAAAGAAGTTAGACACATGAGGTCACATATTGTACGAATATGGTTATTTGAAATGTCTAGAATTGGCAAATCCATAGAGACGAAAAGTAGGTTAGCGGTTGCCAGAGGATGGGATTAGAGGAATGGGGAGTTAATGCTAACGGATATGGTGTTTCTTTTGGGGTAATGAAAATGTTCTGGAATTAGATAGCTGTGATGGTTGTCAAAGTTGATGAATATATTAGAAACCATGAATTATAAACTTTAACATGGTGATTTTTGTGATATGTGAATATCTTAATTAAAAAATTAAGTTATATAAACTTACAATTAAATAAGTTATATTTAAAAGAAAGGTAGTAACTACCCCAAACCCATCACTTGGCTAATTACTTTACATTTTACTATCATGTTCTTGGTATTATTTATGTCTATTGTGTCTTTATGTTGGAAATACTAAATAATGGTGTATTACTGTGTATCTCTTAACTCTGTATTCGAGGACATTCACTTGATAGCTTAAAACTGGCCATGGCTGGCAGAGTATTTATGCCACAACAGTTGGTATATACTGTAAATCAAGGCACCCACCAACACCACCAGGGAGCCAATTTAAAAATATTTGCCAGCACATCACTGGCTGTATTGTCGGACAGGCATCTTGAGTAATTCTGGTAGAATTACATAGTTAGATGAGATGAAATCCTGAGGCCTCTAGGTCTCCAACAAAACAAAGACTAGCAAGCCTGCACAGTTACTATGCAATTCATCAGGTGCAGAAGGAAATGACATTTCTGGTCATCTGTTGAATAAAGTCACTTTGAATTCAAGGGACATGGTTTTCTCCAGCTTCACTAGTGTTGCATCTGGTACAAGGGGTTGAGTGCTAAAGCCCCTGTAGGATTGTCACAGCGAAGCCAGATAACAGAGTAACCACAAAGAGATTTAATTCTGTAATCCCACAAAGGAGGATGTCTAAAGAGTGTACAACAGTGTCAGAGTTTGGAAACCAAGGGTTGACAAAGTTGGCTCTCTGGAATCTGGGGGTAGCAGTTAAAAGGTTAAAGGAGTCATTGTTTTTTGAAACTATCCAAGAGTTACAGCCATCTTTTTTTTTTTTTTTTTTTTTTTTTTAAGAATTCGGGGAATCTTATTTTCTTACATGTTTCTGGAATTTTTCATTTTTTAAAAAATGTATTTTTAAGTTCCAGGGTACATGTGCAGGATGTGCAGGTTTGTTATATACGTAAATGTGTGCTATGGTGGTGTGCTGCACCTATCAACCCATGATCAAGGTATGAAGCTCAGCAAGCATTAGCTATTTTTCCTAATGCTCTCCCTCCCTCTCCCAACCCCCGCCAACCGCCCCACACAGGTCCCAGTGTGTGTTTCTGTCCCTGTGTCCTTGTGTTCTCATTGTTCAGCTCCCACTCACAAGTGAGAACATGCAGTGTTTGGTTTTCTATTCCTGTGTTAGTTTGATGAGGATAATGCCTTCCAGCTCCATCCATGTCCCTGCAAAGGACATGATCTCGTTCTTTATGGCAAGTTACAACCATTTTTAAAAGTGGAACTGCACAGGATTACCTCAACCTACTATGTTCTTCCAACTAGGCCGTCCCTGTGGGTTTAAACACAATGTAAAGAAAGTGGATGTTAAGTGTTCTTACCACAAAAATGATAACTATATTAGGTAATACATTTGTTAGTTAGCTAGATTTAACCATCACACCGTGTATTTTATATATTTGTATTTATATTTCAAAACATCATGTTGTACACAATAAATACATACGATGTTACCTGACAATTTTTATTAAAAAAAACTACTCCAGCTGCTTACAGGTACCTTCACAAATACTATTCTCTGGATCAGAGAGCTCTAGATATTCCAATGGTCTACAGCCCCCACCTGTCATCCTTTAAGGGTTGTTTCCTTCGTTCTCACAATGAACATTTAATGAGTATCTATTCTATGCTGGTACCATGCTGGGAAGCTCTGGGAATACAAAAATGAGGAAGGGCCAGATGTGGTAGCTCATGCCTGTAATCCCAGCACTTTGGGACACCAAGGCAGGAAGATCACTTGAGCCCAGGAGTTCGAGACCACCCTGGGCAACATAGCAAGACATTTTCTCTAAAATAATAATAATAAAAAATAAGTGAGAAAAACACATTCATGTCTTCAAGGAACTCACAGTTCCTTGACAAGGAAATACTTGCAGTACAGTGTGATAATCCAGTTTATATAGGTGCAGTGTGGATATCAAGAAAAGAGTGAACAACTTTGCTGGGGAATGGGGACAGTCAGTTTTAGGGAAAGAGGTCTTGATGTATGTTCAAGATCTAATTCAAGGTAGGAGTTCTCTCTGCAGAGCAAATAAAAGGAGCCAGCACGCAGAGTGTGGTTTGGAAGACTACAGCACTTTCTCAAGGATCTTGACAGTCTTTGTTCTTAGTAGATTATGACGACTGATTTACCAGTGTCAGCAGCAAAGTCCTGGGAGCTGAACTGCGACAGAGCCATTACCACTGATTCTGGTTATTTTCAAAGGAGAAATTGGGAAAATGGGATTGCTCAAACTTTTCTCTAAGAAATTTTTTTTTTCTTTTCTTTTCTTTTTCTTTTTTTTTTTTTTTTGAGATGGAGTCTCACTCTTGTCACCCAGGCTGGGGTGCAATGGTGCAATCTCAGCTCATTGCAACCTCCATCTCCCAGGTTCCAGCAATTCTCCTGCCTCAGCCTTCCAAGCAGCTGGGATTACAGGTGTGTGCCACTATACCCCGCTAATTTTTGTATTTTTAATAGAGCTGGGGTTTCACCATGTTGGCCAGGGTGGTCTCAAACTCCTGACCTCAAGTGATTCACTGGCCTCAGTGTCCCAAAGTGTTGGGATTGCAGGCGTGAGCCACCACGCCTGGCCAAAAGTTTATTTTCAAAATGTCTCCCACTGGGTATAGTGTCAAGTAATTCTCAGACTATTAGCCACAGACAGGGAGGAAACCCAATTAGGTCTTTAACCCCACCCCAATCCCACTTCTAGATCTCATCCTCAACCAGATGCCCAGAGTTGACTTGAGTAAGTTAGAGTAATTTGACACAGAGAACCATGTGGGCCTCAAGTAACTAGGGGTTAAAGAAGCACACACCTTAATATGCCTGAGAGATGAGTGTCCTGAAAGACACCAGCTGAGGTGGCTCAGCTGGTCACACTGACCTTGGTAAGCAGCACTCAGTTCTGAAATTAACCTGTCAACTAAATTGAAGGGGAGAAAAAGCAGAAGGGCTAGCACACAAACATCCATCCCCACCCCCAGTCCAATCACTGACGTCAGGCCTGGCGTGGGTGGTATTAATCACACCCGCTTGGTGTGCAGTTGAGGACAGCTCTCCTTCCAGCCCTTCAACCCGTTTCTGGGAGCATTCCACCAGCCACGCACCTGCCACTGGCCACAAACCCTCAACTCCCAGACACGCACGGATGCAGTGATGGACGTTGCTGACAACACTCAAAGCCACAGTGCACCCTTTAGAACCCCAGGCTTTGTGGGGAGTGAGAGTAGCTAGGAGCGGGGACCAAAGTGGTACCCATGCTCTCCCAGTGTGCATTTCTCTAATCTCTGCAGTGCTCCCTCCTCATAAGATAGTCATTTCCTGAGAATTTAATGAGAATATAAGATTAATGACCCAAAGCACTCTTGGAGCCGGCCATTAATTCCCCCAGGAAATACCAGTGGTCTTTAAACAAAATTGCCTAAATTATGGGCTAGTGATGCATGTCTGCTCAGGGCTTGGGGGTGGGGGGATTGTCTCCCCAACTGGTTCCGATAGATGGCGCCTATCTTCATGTAAATCATTCATATGATTTGTTTTCCATTTTTTTCCCAGCAAAAACCAGGGAGCATTTAAGCAGACACACACAGCAGGGAGTGGAGAGGACTTCGTAAAGGCCCAGACAGGAACCTTCTGTCCAAGGGCTGTTTCCAGGCCTGGCACGCCTCTCAGGCTCAAAAGACTGAGCCACTCCAGGGTGCAGCCAGGGACTTCAGCAGCAGTCTTGCTTCCTATGCAGTCCAAGATAGGCACTGGCAGCAAGAGGAACGCAGGATGGGAGTCCAGCTGAAGAGCACAGAAAAAAAGCCCCTTTCAGCCGGGCGCGGTGGCTCACACCTGTAATCCCAGAACTTTCAGAGGCCGAGGCGGGCGGATCACGAAGTCAGGAGATCAAGACCATCCTGGCTAACATGGTGAAACCCCATCTCTACTAAAAAAAAAAAAAAAATACAAAACATTAGCCGGGCGTGGTGGTGGGCGCCTATAGTCCTAGCTACTAGGGAGGCTGAGGCAGGAGAATGGCTTGAACCCGGGAAGCAGAGCTGGCAGTGAGCCAAGATCACGCCACTGCACTCTAGCCTGCCTTTAACCTTTGGGGAAAGATGTTCAGAGAACCCTTCCCAAAGCTGATACGTGGTGACTATTGTATTCACATTTCAAGGTCCCTCCTGCCATTGGCCAAACAAGAAACATCAAACTTTTCCATTTCTACATGAAATTGTAAATAACACCATCTTTTCCTAAACAAACAAAATAAGACCTTAAAGAATTTCTGGCAGAATATTACCTAACCCCCAACTAACTCTTGCTAAACAGCCTTCCAGTCTGTGTATTGAATCATATAACTATCAAAGGATATGTAAAAGACTACTCTTCTGGGGGAAGATAGGGCATACGTCTGCCTGACTTGCATCACAAACATCAGCTGCAGCCAAACCATGCAGATTTCTTCGACTCTGCAATCCCTGGGACTTGGCACCATGACTCAGATGTGAATGAAGTCAGGATGGGTTTATTTTGGTGGGGAGTCGCCGCCTCCTGATTGATTTGGCAGACGTTAAGTATTGTATGTCTTACAGGGATTTAAGGTACTTAAAGCCAGAAGTTAAAATGGCCATCATTCTGGTGGTGGCCCTTCATATGTGACTTAAGGATCCCCAAATTGGAAGGTTAAGGGAGCTGTGGTCCCAGCCTAACAGTTCTGGCTTTACTTCCCATCCAGCAGCACAGTGGATATTGAAGAAAGTCAGTGAAATGTTAGATCCAGGAGACTGACTGCTAAAACTCCTAGGGTATCTAGAAGAGCTAAGTACGTGATAGCGGATTCGCTTTTCCAAACTGAGGAGGGTGAACTTCCCCCAACCCAATCAAGATCTGTTGGACCAAATGATGTCCAACTGCTTGAAACATCTCAGCTGCACAGAGACGGAAATGAACAAAACAGCTTTAGTCTAAGGTTGTGTGGGGCAGTGCAAGATGCTGCTTCTCCAATTCATCTGTCCACACAGCACGGTTCCCCATTGAATAAACAGGTTACTATCCACTTATCAGAGAAGTTAGGGAGGACCTGCCTTTTAATGCTGCTCGGAGAGACACTGTGTCAATGAGCGGGGACGTTGGGGAATTTGGACCCCAATTTCTTGTTCTTCTACACTTGACCTTGCCTTCCAATTCACTATGAAATATATTTACTAGGTTTGCTTCTTCCATTCTACAAATCATGCGAGTTTTCTATACTAAACTGTTTTCCTAGAGGCAATGTAGGAGGGACTCAGCTGGACTTTGTTTCCAGGCAATGAGAGGCTCCCAGGTTGATCCCATTAAGGCAATGCCCTCATTTTGAATAGCAGATGACTGGGACCCCTCCTCCCCCACACACCTGAATTGGAAACTTGGCTAGGCTTTGTACAAGCCCTTGCCCTTAGGCAGTCCATAAAATGGGAACAATACTGAAGACAATCCTGTAAGCCAAGAGTGCAAAGGCTCCGGCGCGTAGTAGGTCCGTCTCCTCCTCCCGCCGAGGGGCGCCAGAGTTAAGGAACTTCTTACTGGGAAGGGGTCCCTCCTTTCAGCAGGAACCTGACCCGCAGAATGGATCGGAAACGCGAGCAACCCTCGGATCCCTTCCCCGTCGACGCTCGGTGAAAAATCGATCGACGACCGAGGGCGCGCAGTCCCTTCTCCGCACGCCCGCCAGCGCCAGGGGCGCG
>NW_012103810.1:1838500-1844071 GCF_000951045.1 Mandrillus leucophaeus
GCTCCTGCTCCGCCAGGCGGGCGCGGCGTCGGCGCCTCCCCAGGCGGTCTGCCCGTAAACTAAATATAGTGTCGAAGTTTGTATTGATGGCTTCTGGAGACCGAGAGAGTTGACTCTCGGGGCTGGGGCTCCGCGGCGGCCCCTAGCAGCTTCAGCTCACAGGTCCGGGAGAGGGCGGGAAAGGGGGGCGTAGGCTGTGGGCCCGCGCGGACGGCCCCACAAAGGGCGAGCGCCTCACGCCCTCTCCTTCCCTTTCTCCGCCCGCCCCTCCCGGCCGCCGGCCTCACTCCGTCCGCGGCTGCATCACCGGCAGCGTCAGCGGCATGTGCAGCCCTTGTATTAAGTGACTCATTTGTTTGTCCCCCTTCTCTCCCTTTATTCCGTTCGTCTCTCACAGGCGCCTCCCCCGACCCCGGTGTGACACTGCAGTTTGGTCCCCGTGGCTGGCCCGGGTTTGGGACCTGGCAGCTCCCGGTTGTCTGGGGTCGGGAGAGATCGAGGCTCTCGGCGCCCAGGTGTTGCCAACCCACAGTGTTTACTGATATCGCTGGAACAGCCTCTTCCCTTTAGGTGGGGAACTGGCAGTTTGGGGGAGGTGGAACGGCGTGGCGCTGAGCCGTGGAGTTCTGGCTTTTTTTTTTTTTTTTTTTTAACCCCTCTCCCCAGAGGATGCCTTGCCTGGTGAGGTCAAAGTACAAGATGGTGCCAGTTACTGAGATTTTGCCGAAATGGTCCTGGGGTAGTCGCGGGAGTTTGGAAGTGGGGGTAAGGTGGCTGGAAGGTTTCAAGGTCTCTCATCTGCTCCCTCTCCTTTTCCCATGAAATGCCCTTGTTTAACGGGCTGTGGTGCCGGACTCCGGGATCACTCCCACAGCCTGGAAGGGAGCCGTTGCCTCCAGCTGCAGTGCATCAAGGGAGCTCGGAATAGACCCTGCCCTCTGTCAGCTGCACCAGTGGCTGTCCATGGGGGGAGAAGCAGAAGCCTACCAGAATTTCCTGTCTTGGCTCCCCAGATCAGAATCAAGGGACTTCTGGCCTTTGGACTGAGGAAGTGACATTCTGTTTTTCAAAGGAAGTGTTGTTGTTGCGGAGTGCAAGTGTGTGTGTCAATGAAATCAGGCTCTTACGTAGATGTTTGCTAGGAAAAAAAAAAAATTCTGATTTAGCACATGACTTTTGAAAGTGGACGTGGATTTATAGGAGGGATGAAGCAGTGAATTGTTCATCTCAGTTTGAAAGCTCATTTTTAGGAGTGTCTATGTAGCCAAAGTATAATTATTAAGAAATAAACTTTTTTCCTCTTCAGGCTTGTATCAGTTCGTTAGGAAGGTTGAATACTTTAATTAGGATTAAGGAGCAGTGATTTACTATTAACAATTTAATAAATATTTTTAAAACTTTGTCCCAAAGAGCTTCCAAAAATTATCTTTGCAAATAGATTTCCATACAAGCTAGTGGAATAGAGTGTCCACAGTAAAAAAAAGAAAAAGTGACCCTTAGTTTTCAAATTTGAACACTACACTAAACCTTGAAACTTGTTTTTGAAACAATTTGCAAACAGTATGACATTGTATCTCCATTTGACTTACCGCTCCTTGAACGCTCACCCAGACTCTCTTTATGACCCATTTCTTGGGTGTTTTTGTTCCCAAACAACTTTAGTTCAAAAAAACCAGGTTTGGAGGCATTTGGGTCAAGCACCTTTTTCACTCATTTGAACGAATCTAGAATCGTGTGATGGCCTTAGCCTCTCTTTCCCATCTTCCATGCACCTTCAGCCCATCAGGTGTCAGACCTTAACAGCTTTCAGTAACAGCTTTTCTTAGGCCAGGATGTGATGTGTTCACTTACATGACTGGAAGCCTCTGCCCTTTCGGAAGTCCAGTTTCCCCCCAGTTGAAACTGCTGATCTGTGTAACCTTAAGCTTCTGGGGAACAGTATTCTTTTACGTCTACTGTTTTTGGGGGTATTAAGAATTTTTGCATCCTGTTGTAAGTTAAAACTCTGCTAGTTTGCTTATTTCAGTAGAGGCCCGAGTTCATCAGAACCAAACTTGGAAAGTATTTCCCAGCCTAATGGCTGTATATTTACCCCAAAGTAGCTGCTGCTTCTGGTATACATCATAGTCATGTTATATTGTGGACTGAGAAATCCTCATTATAAGAATGCCTCAAGCATATGAGATAAGGGGAAAAAGTAGTTGATGAACTAGGTTATAACTATTTAAAACTCTTTTTTTAAGAACAGATTTAATTCGAAGGCTGGGCGCAGTGGTTTATGCCTGTAATCCCAGCACTTTGGGAGGCTGAGGCCGGCAGATCACTGGAGGGCGGAAATTCGAGACCAGCCTGGCCAAAACCCCGTTTCTACCATAAATACAAAAATTAGCTGGGCGTTGTGGAGGGCACCTGTAGTCCCAGTTACTCAGGAGGCTGAGACATGAGAATTGCGTGAGCCTGGGAGGCTGAGGTTGCAGCGAGCCGAGATTGCACCACTGCACTCCAGCCTGGGTGAGAGAACGAGACTCCATTTCAAAGAAAAACAAAAAACTTATTTAATTCAGAAAGACACGGAGGTGCAGAGGGGGGAAACATCTTAGAAGAAGCAAAGGCAAATGTTTGAGCAATTAGTTTTCAGGGATTTTTTCATCAGCCTTTTCTAGTTAGTATAAAAGATCTATCTGCTATTTGCTGAGTGCTTTGGAGAAATTACAAAAAATGACTTTGGAAAATGCTGACTATTGCCCCTGGGGCATCCTGATACGGTTGCAGTGGGAGGTTGGCAGGAGTAACAACCCTCCCATCGTGCCTCAGTGTATTTGTGTGTGTATGCGTGTGCATGCAAATGCATATACACGTACATGTATATAAATCTTAAACAGAATTTTCTTGAGGAAAAACATTTTATTAATATGACCTACACTGCATTGTAGTTTTCTATCAATTTCACTGGGTTAAAAGATTTAGGGAATAAAATTGGCAGACTGCCCCCTAGTGGCTAACTTGAAAGTTGTGCACAAATTTTAATGAACAACTGCATTAAGGTAACAGTAATTGTTTATTTCCATTGTATTTATTAAATATACTTATTAAATCTAGGTCCTAGGTACTTCATCAGGTGCTTGGAATAAAAATTCAGTAAATAAAAAGAAAGAGCATTAATCCAGCCTTTCAGTCTTAGCAATGGCTTTGCCTTCTCCTTCACAAAGAAAATTGAAACGATGAGGGAGTAGTTATCTGTACGTACCATGAATGGCCACACTTTCAAATTTACCTATATCTGCCTAGTTCCTTTCTTTCTTGTTTCTTTCTTTTTTTTTTTTTTTTTTTTGACAGAGTTTCGCTCTTGTTGCCTAGGCTGGAGTGCAACGGCACAATCTGGGCTCACTGCAACCTCTGCCTCGTGGGTTTAAGCGGTTCTCCTGCCTCAGCCTCCCAAGTAGCTGGGATTATAGGCATGCGCCACCACGCCTGGCTAATTTTGTATTTTTAGTAGAGATGAGGCTTGACCACGTTGGTCAGGCTAGTCTTGAACTCCTGACCTCCGGTGATCCGCCCACCTCAGCCTCCTGAAGTGCTGGGATTACAGACATGAGCCACCATGCCCAGCCTGCGTAGTTCCTTTGTGGTTTCCTTAGAGTGGATGAAGTGCGTCTTCTATCTGAGCTAATCTTGCTACTTATACTTTGAATCATATCTTCTCCTCCCTACTCAAATAATTCTTATCCTGTAACACATCTTCAATTTCTTTCCCTCTCTGTACTCTCTCCTTTTCTTCAGGATAAACTTGGTGGTGGTTTATGCAGTCTTCCTTTCTCCCACCTTCTTCTCAGTCTGCTGCAGTGGAAACCTACTTTGTTATTTACCAGAGCTATTCTCACAAAGGCAGCTGCGATACCCAGGTCACTAAATTCAGAGGATGATTTTTTACTCCTCATTTTAATTAATCTCTTCACTGCTTGGTCATAGTTGACCACTCTTTTTTAAAACACCTTCCTCTTGTCTTGGCTGACACTATAAATGCCTGTTTTTTCTCCTTTTCTGGCTACTCTGTATCTCCTTTGCTAGACTGACCCCTTTATCCAGTCCTTAAAGGTTGAAGCTCCTGGCAAGGTGTGCTGAGAGGCTGAGGCGGGCAGATCACGAGGTCAGGAGATCGAGACCATCCTGGCTAACACGGTGAAACCCCGTCTCTACTAAAAAAAAAACCACAAAAAATTAGCCGGGCATGGTAGCAGGTACCTGTAGTCCCAGCTACTTGGGAGGCTGAGGCAGGAGAATGGCATGAACCTGGGAGGCAGAGCTTGCGGTGAACAGAGATTGCGCCACTGCACTCCAGCCTGGGTGACAGAGCCAGACTCCGTCTCAAAAACAAAAAAACAAAACAAAACAAAAAAACGGTTGAAGCTCCTTTATAGTTATAATGGCTTTGTGATTTCTGCCCTTTGGCAACCTTGTCCATTCTACTGGCTTCAGTTATCATTTGCATGGTGGTCATCAAGTTAAATTTCCATCTCAGAGTTGTGTTCTGAACTTCAGACTTACATATCCAAGTGTTAACTGGGCATCTCTATTTGAATGTTTCCCAGTCAACACAAACCACTTCCAAAACTAAACTCTTCTTTGTTCATCTCTTGACTCCACATCTGCTCAGTAAACAGTGCCACTAAGCACCCACTTGTTCAAATGAGAAACTTGGGAATCATCTTTGACTCCCTGTCACCCACTATCCCACATCTAATCTGTCACCAAAACCTGTTAGTGGTATCATCTAAATATCTTTTGTTTATACGCTTCTTCATCCCCACTGCCATGACTTTTAGGATTAATTATTTTAGTAGCCATCTATTGAGCACTTACTTTGTACCAGGCACTATACTTAGACCATTGATCTTTTAATGTAGTAATTTAGCCATATAATAATGGAAGCAACTTGCCCAAAGTCATCTAGCTTTGTCCTAAAGCCTGGGCTTTTAAAAAAAATCAAACATTTCATTTTGAGGTAATTCTATATGCACATCTAGTTGTAAGAAATAGTAAAGATTTATGCAACCATTATCCAGTTTTCCTTAATGGCAACATCTTTCAAAACTATACTCCAATATCACAATCAGTATATTGACAATGATACAGTCAAGATACAGTACACTTCCATTACGATAGTAGTTTGTATGTTGCCCTTCTATAATCATATTCACTACCATCCCACCTCTACCACATCCTTAATCTATGACAACCACTAATCTGTTCTCCGTTGTTTCATGTGTGTTATTTAAATGGATTCGTGCAGTACTTAAGATTTTGAACTTTTTTTTATTCAGCATAATTCTCTGGAGATTCATCCTCATTTCCATGTAGCAACAGTTACTGTTTTTTATTGCTAGGTAGTGTTTCATGGTATGGATGTACCACAGTCTGTTTATTTAACCATTCACCCATTAGTTCTCATTTACATTTCCCTTGTGGTTAATGATGCTGAACATCTTTTCATATGATTATTTGCCATCTGTATATCCTCTTTGGTCAAATGTCTTCAAGTATTTTCAGTATTTTCTATATAGGTTTTTTTTT
>NW_012103810.1:1845031-1851522 GCF_000951045.1 Mandrillus leucophaeus
ACTCCCCACCCTGACAGAGTCTTGCTGTGTCACCTGGGCTGGCGACAGTAGCACAGTCATGGCTCACTGCAGCCTCAAATTCCTGGGCTCAGGGGATCCTACTGTCTCAGCCTCCCAAGTAATTGGGACGACAACTGCCTACCACCGTACCTGGCTAATTTTTTTTATTATTTGTAGAGACAGGGTCTTCCTATGTTGCCCAGGCTGGTCTCAAACTCCTGAGCTTAAGCAGTCCTCCCGCCTTGGCTTCCCAAAGTGCTGGGATTATAGGTGTGAACCACCATGTCTAGCCTTCTGGAAGAGATGGTGTAGAACTGGTATAATTCTTTAAACCTTTGGTAGAATTCTCCAGATTAAACCATCTGGATCTGGAAATGTCTTTGTTAGGAATTTTTTACATTTTTAATGTAATTTCCTTAATAGATACAGGGTTATTCAAATTATCTACTTCATATTGAGTGAATTATAGAAGTTTATGTTTTTCAAGAAATTGGTCCGTTTTGTCTAACTTGTCGTATACATGTGAGTGGAGTTATAGTATCCTGTATTATGCTTTCAGTGTCTGCAGGGTCTGTAGTGGGTCTACTGCTTTATTTATTTTTTTAACTCTTATTCCTGCATACCAACATTGCTTCATTATTATTTTTTGTTTGTTTTTTGAGTCAGGATGTCACTCTGTCACCCGGGCTGGAGTGCAATGGCACGATCTCAGCTCACTGCAACCTCCACCTCCCAGGTTCAAGCAATTATCCTGCCTCAGCCTCCCGAGCAGCCGGGATTGCAGGCATGTGCCACAATGCCCAGCTGATTTTTATATTTTTAGTAGAAACAGGGTTTCACCATATTGGCCAGGCTGGTCTCAAACCCCTGACCTTAAGTGATCTGCCCACTTTGGCCTCCCAAAGTGCTGCAATTACAGGCATGAGCCACTGTACCCGGCCTCTGATGTTTTTTATATAGGAGTTTAAATTATTCATTTGAGACTTTTCCTCTGAATGTATTCATTTAGTGCTATAAATTTCCCCCTCAGCACTGCTTTAGCTGTGTCCCACTAATTTTATTAAGTTGCATTTTCAATTTTTATTTGCTCAGTGTTTTTTTTTTTTTTTTTTTTTTTTTTTTGACATCTATTTCTTGAGACTTTCCTCTTTGACCATGAATTATTTACAAGTACATTGTTTGGTTTCCAAATGTTTGGAGATTTTCCCATTATTTTTCTCTTTCTGACTTTTAGTTGGAGTTCATTGTGGGAGTAGAGTAAGTTCTGTTTGATTTCAATTATTTTTAACTTGTTAAGGTTTGTTTTATGGCTGAAAATGTGGTCTATCTTGCTTTAGGTTCCATGGGTACTTTGAAAAGAATGTTTATTCTGCGATTATTGGGTAAAGTATTTTATAAATGTCAATTAGATATTTGATAGTGATACATTTAATTCTATATCCTTGCTGATTTTTCTATCCAGTTCTTCTGTCGATAGTTGAGAGATAGGGGTTGAAGTTTCCAACTATAATTGTGAATATTTCCATTTTCCATTTCAGTTCTGTCAGTTTTTATTTCACATATTTTATTTTTTTATTTTTTATTTTTTGGAGATGGAGTTCTGCTGTTGTTGCCCACGCTGGAGTGCAATAGCACGATCTTGGCTCTCTGCAACCTCTGCCTCCTGGGTGCAAGCAATTCTCCTGCCTCAGCCTCCCAAGTAGTTGGGATTACAGGCATGTGCCACCACACCCGGCTAATTTTGTATTTTTAATAGAGACAGAGTTTCTACATGTTAGTCAGGCTGGTCTCGAACTCCCGACCTCAGGTGATCCGCCTGCCTCAGCCTCCCAAAGTGCTGGGATTACAGGCTTGAGCCACTGTACCCAGCAGTGTTTCACATATTTTAGAGTCTCTGGTAATTTCTTTCGCTCTACTTGTTATCTATTATTATAGCCTATATCTGATAATACAATTATTCCTGCTTTCCTTTTATTGATATTCACATGATACATCTTTTTCCATCCATTTACTTTCAACCTACCCGTATCATTGTATTTGAAGTGATTTCTTATAGGTGGCATATTGTTGGGGTGTATTAATCCGTTCCTGCACTGCTGTAAAGAACTACCTGAGACTGGGTAATTTATCAAGAAAAGAAGTTTAATTGGCTCACAGTTCCACAAGCTGTGTAGGAAGCATGGCTGGGGAGGCCTCAGGAAACTTACAATCATGGTGGGAGGTGAAGGAGAAGTAAGCACATCTTACATGGCTGGAGCAGGAGGAAGAGAGTGAGGGGAGAGGTGCTACACACTTTTAAATAACCAGATATCACAATAATTCACTATCACAAGAACAGCACCAAAGGGGAAATCCACCTCCATAATCCAATCATTTCCCGTCAGGCCTCACCTCCAATATTTGGGGATTACAGTTTGACATCAGATTTGGGCAGGGACACATACCCAAACCATATCATGGTGCATGTTTTTAATCCACTCTGCCGATTTATGTCTTAATTGGCATATTTAAATTTACATTTAATGTAATTTCTAATATGTTAGAGCTTAGTTCTGCCATTTTATTTTTTGTGTTCTGTTTTTGTTTGTATTCTTCTTGCCTTCCTGTGAGTTTCTTGAATATTTTTTAGAATTCTATTTTAATTTATATAGTGTTTTTGAGTGTATCTCTCTATACAGCTTTTTTAGTGGTTGCTCTAGGTATTATACTGTACATACAACAATCAGTTGGTGTCCTCTTATAATCTAAATGAAGTCTGTATCATCATTTTACAAGTTTAAGTGTAGAAACCTTACCTCCCTTTATGTCCTTTTGCCCTCTTCCATGTATGATTGTCTTAAATATTTTTTCTGTATCAGACAGTGCTATAATTTTTGCTTCAATCATTAAACCTAATTTGGAAAATTCAAAAGGAGAAGGAAAGACTATTTAATTACATTTTTGTTTACTGTGTACTTTCTTTGCTGATGTTTTCAGGTTCCTCTTTTTTTCATTTCCTTTCTGTTTAGAGAACTTCCTGTAGCCATTCTTTAGGGTAGACCTGCCAGTGATAAATTATCTTTGTTTCCTTCATCTGAGAAGGTCTCATTTTCACCTTCATTCTGATGTTTTCACTGGATATTGAATTATTGAGTTGACACTTCTTTTCTTTGAGCACCTGTAAAATATTGCATTCTTTCCTTCTGGCCTGCATAGTTTCTAATGAAAAATCCATGGTCATTCCAATTGCTTTCTGTCAGGAGGTAAAATGCCATTTCTTTCTGTCTTTTCTGTCTTTCTGTCTTCCTGTCTTCTTGTCTTTCTTTCTGTCTGTCTTTCTTTCTTTCTGTCTTTCTTGACAGAGTTTCGCTCTTGTTGCCCAGGCCGGAGTGCAATGGCACGATCTGGGCTCACTGCAATGTCTGCCTCCCAGGTTCAAGCAATTCTCCTGCCTCAGCCTCCCTGGTGGCTGGGATTATAGGCGCTCGCCACCACACCCAGCTAACTTACTGTATTTTTAGTACAGACAGGGTTTCACTATGTTGGCCAGGCTGGTCTTGAACTCCTGACTTCAGGTGATGCACCCACCTCAGCCTCCCAAAGTACTAGGATTACAGGAGTGAGCCACCATGACCTGCTCCCATCTTTTTCTCTGGATGTGTTCAATGATTTTTTTTCTCTTTAAGAATTTTGTGATGTGTCTTGGTGTGGAATTTTTTTGAGTTTATCCTGTTTGGAACTCACTAAACCTACTGAATCTGAAGGTTTATCTTCTTATTACATTTGAGAAGTTTTCACCCATTGTTTCAAGTGCTTGTTCAGTCCTACCCTCTTTCTTCTCTTCTTCCAAGAATCCAATGACACAATTGTTAGATCTTTTGTTGTGGTTTCATAGCTTCTGTAGACTCTGGTCATTTTTTTTCAGTCTTTTTTCTCTGTGTTGTTCATATTGGGTTATTTCTACTGTCCTGTTTTCCCATTCACTGATTCTTTTTCTCTGTTCTCACTATTCTGCTGTTGAGCTCACTGATGAACTTTTTATTTTGGTTATATTTTTCAGTTCTAAAATTCCATTTGGTTTTTCTTTACATCTTCTATTTCTTTACTGAGACTTTCTGTTTCTTTTTGGAGGCTTTCCAATTTTCCATTTGTTCCAAGCATGTTTGTACCTGCATTTTTATGATGACTCCTTTAAAATACGTGAAAGATAATTCTAACAGCTTTGTTACCTCAGTGTTGGCATCTGTTGATTCTTTTTCATTCCATTTGAGATCTTCCTCATTCTTTGTATAATGAGTGGTTTTCTGTTAAAACCTGGACATTTTTGGCCAGGTGTGGTGGCTCACACCTGTAATCCTAGCACTTTGGGAGGCGAAGGCGGGCGAATCACTTGAGGTCAGGAGTTCGAGACCAGCCTGGCCAACATGGCGAAACCCCATGTCTACTGAAAATACAAAAATTAGCCGGGCATGGTGGCAGGTGCCTATAATCCCAGCTACTCGAGAGGCTGAGGCAGGAGAATTGCTTCAACCCAGGAGGCGGAGGTTGCTGTGAGCCAGGATCACGCCATTGCACTCCAGCCTGGGCAACAGAGCAAGATTCTGTCTCAAAAAACAAAAAAAAAAAAGTTAAACTTGGACATTTTTGTATTATGTTGTGGTACTCTGGATCTAATGTAAACCTTGTGTTTTATCAGGATTTCTCTGACCCTGCTCCATCGTGGGAAGGGAACACTGCCTCAGTACTTCCAAGTAGAAGTTGAAGTCCAGGTTTTTCATTCCACCTCCATTTACACTCCCGATAGGAAGGCAGTCTTCATTACTCCTGTGAATGGTTGAAGGTTCCAACTTCCCATGTGGCCAGTCTTCAGTGACTCCACAGGGATGGGTGCCTTGTTACCAGTTTTGGGGTATGAATATCTCAGCTTTCTACTTGGCTATCTTTGACAGTACCCTAGCAGGTGTCACCTGGCCTCAGTGACAACCTCTGAAGGGTATAAGTCTAGGTTCTCACTCAGTTTTTGCTGATGTGGGTGAGGGTTGGACCAGAGTTTTCTCTGCAGAGTGTGGCTGGAGTAGAGCAGTTATTGTTTAGCAGTTTCATCTCTTGCTAGGCTGCCCCTTTCCCAGTCCTTTGGCTAGAGAGAGCAGACTTTCGTTGGGAATTTTTTGGTCTACACGGGTTGGTGTTTCTGCCGTGCTGGCTGCTTCAGCTCCAAGTCTGAGATATATGAGGCATAAAACTCATGGAATTTATCACTGTGTCATTCTTTGGGTTCCAGTGTCTCTAGCAAATCCGCCGCCGCCTTTTCACATTTCAGATTCTTCTTAAGTTTGTTTTATATATAATATCTAAGGATTTTAGTTGTACTTAGTGGTGGGAATAGGGAGAAGTATGTCTATTGCATTTACCCACTGTGTATGGTCTTGAATGTTGCTTGTACAAAAGCACTTGTTACCAATAAACATCTAGTGTAGTAGTGGCAATTACTAGATATTTTGTTCCCACGTTACCAGAGGAGAAACTGAGCACAGAGCTTAAGTGCCACACATGGTAAGTAGCAGACCCAGGACTACAAACCAAGTCTTCTCATTAAAATCCATGTTCTTGGCTGGGCGTGGTGACTCTCTCGCCTGTAATCCCAGCACTTTGGGAGGCCTAGGCGGGCGGATCACGAGGTCAGGAGATCGAGACCATCCTGGCTAACACAGTGAAACCCTATCTCTACTAAAAATACAAAAAATTAGCCAGGCGTGGTGGCGGGCGCCTGTAGTTCCAGCTCCTTGGGAGGCTGAGGCAGGAGAATGGAGTGAACCCGGGAGGCAGAGCTCGCAGTGTGCCAAGATTGCGCCACTGCATTCTAGCCGGGATGACAGAGCAAGACTGCATCTCAAAAAAAAAAAAATCCATGTTTTTTCCACATGTTTTCTGTGAAATAGGATTCTGCCTTTATTTTTTTAATTTTTACTTTTTGTGGATACATAATAGTTGTAGATATTTATGGAGGCATGAAATTTTGTTACAAGCATATAATATGTGCTTAGGAAACTCATCACCTCAAATGTTTATCATTTCTTTTTGTTAGGAACATTACAATTCCACTCTTGTTATTTTGAAATATACAGTAAATTATTGTTAGCTATACTTGCTCTATCTTGCTACCAAATACTAGATCTTAGTTCTTCTAACTGTATTTTTATACCCATTAACCATCCCTTCTTTATACTTCTCTTCCCACTGCCCTTTCCAGTATCTGATAATCATTATTGTTTCTCTGTCTCCATGAGTTCAGTTTTTTAGCTTCCACGTATGATTACGAACATGCAATGTTTAAATTTCTGTTCCTGGCTTATTTTGCTTAACATAATGTCTCTAGTACCATCCATGTTGTCACAAATGGTAGGATTTCATTCTTTTGCATGGCCGAATAGTATTCCATTGTTATTTGTTGTTTTCTTTTTTTTTTTTTTTTTTTTTTTTTTGGGCTTTCCCTCCTTCCCTGTCTCACATCC
>NW_012103810.1:1853938-1855366 GCF_000951045.1 Mandrillus leucophaeus
TGCAGTGAGCTTGTGCCACTGCATTCCAGCCTGGGTGACAAGAGTGAAACTCCGTCTCAAAAAAAAAAAAAATTAAACAGAAATGAAAATGTATTAAGTATAATTTAGTTCAGTAATTTATCAAACAATTAGTATGTGCCAAGTGCCCAAGTTCTGGGACTGCAAGGAAAAAAAAGCAAAGGCTTCCTTACTTCTAGGCCCTGACTAGATAGAAGTAAGCCAAGAGAAGGCTTTTCAGGTGGAGGGACCACTAAGAGTGTAGACAAGGTGGCAAGGACATACACAGTGTGTGCAAGGACACTAAAAACAGTTTGGTGTTGCTGGATTATCAGCAGGATGATTGGAATAGAGGGCTTTGAAGCTGGAGAGGTAAGAGAGAATACCTGGGCTGGTAAGAATGGGGGAGGGGAAGGTCTTCAGAAACTAGAGTCCATTCAAGATTTGTTTGTAGACCATCCTAGGCAGCCAGGGCAGTATTCCAACAGATTATTTGAATATTTAAATAAATACTCTATTTGGATCAGATAACCAGATGGAAATTCCTTTTAGTAGGTTTCTGTCGTGGTCCTAATCACTGGATTATTTCTTTGATTGTGTTCACAGCATTAAGGAGACTGTTCTAACCGGTTCAAGGCTAGTCTCCTGAGCTTTTTTATCGTTCACATTGGATCAGAACTTCTCATTTGGAAGCAACTCAAGTGTCCATCAACAGATAAATGGATAAGCAAAATACGATGTGTGTGTGTTCATATATATACACACATATACATATCACATATGTGCTATCTGGTATACATATATATACACATACATATATACACACACACACTGGAATACTGTTCAACCTTAGGAAGAAAACTTTAATACATGGGCATACTTCAACATAGATGAACCTTGATGACATTATGCTAAATAAAATGAGCCAGTCACAAAAGGACAAATACTGTATGCTTCTACTTATATGAGGTACTAGAGAAGTCAAATTCGTTGAGACAGAAAGTTTAATGCTAGTTGCCAGGGGCTAGAAGTAGGGGATGATGAGCGGCTATTGTTTAATGAGTACAGAGTTTCAGTTTTGCAAGATAATGGGTTCTGGACATTGGTGGTAATGGTGGCAACAGCAATGTGAATGTACTTAATGCCAACTGAGCTGTACACTTAAAAATGATTAAGATGATAAATTTTGTAATCTGTACATTTTATGGCAGTTTTTTTTTTAAACCTCACTTGGTAAAGGTTAGTAATTGGTCTTGCTAATATTTCTAACCCAAGAGAAAATACAGGATGGAATCTCCACAGCCATGAATAATTATGGAATATTAGTGACATGTAAGGACCTGAGGCAATGAAGTTGCACAGAGCTGGAAAACATGCCTGCTGCTTCACTTAATGAAACAACCTTTTTTTTTTTTTTTTTTTTTTTTTTTT
>NW_012103810.1:1858051-1860300 GCF_000951045.1 Mandrillus leucophaeus
GCCAGGATGGTCTCGATCTCCTGACCTCGTGATCCGCCCGTCTCGGCCTCCCAAAGTGCTGGGATTACAGGCGTGAGCCACCGCGCCCGGCCTATTTGTTGTTTTCAAGACAAGGTCTTTCTCTATCACCCAGAAGTGTAGTGGTACAGTCTTGGCTCACTGCAGCCTCAACCTCACAGGCTCGAGTGATCCTGCCACCTCATCCTCCTGAGTAGCTGGGACTACAGACATGCAGCACTCGGCCTGGCTAATTTTTTGTTTTATTTTTTGCAGAGGTGAGGGCTCACTATGTTGCCCAGGCTCATCTCGAACTCCTGAACTCAAGTGACCTTCCTGCCTTGGCCTCCTAAAGTGCTGGGATTAAAGGCATGAGCCACTGTGCCCAGCCCTGAATAGTATTTCATTGTGTATATGTACCACATTTTCTTTATGCATTCATCGATTGATGGACACTGAGATTGATTCTGCGTCTTGGCTACTGTAATAAGCATGGGAGTGCAGATATCTCTTCAATACATTGATTTCCTTTTTTTTTGGATATATAGCCAGCAGTGGGATTGTTAGATCATATGGTAGTTCTATTTTTAGTTTTTTGAAGAACTACCATACTGTTCTCCATGGGGGCTGTACTAATTTACATTCCCACCAACAATGTATGAGGGCTTCCCTTTCTCCATATCCTTGCCAGCATCTGTTATCACTTTTTTTTTTTCTGTACATACTTAGCATATTTTACAAAAAAAAGAGAACTGTGAATGCCAGCATATATGACTTTGAGCTCCTTGTATATTCTAGTTATTAATCCCTTGTCAGATGAGTAGTTCGCACATATTTTCTCGCATTCTGTGAGTTATTTCTTCACTTTGTTTATTGTTTCCTTTGCTGTGCCAAAGCTTTTAAGCTTGATGGGATCCCTTTTGTCCGTTTTTGCTTTGGTTGCTTGTGCTTTTGAGGTCTTCTTCAAGAAATCTTTGCCCAGACCAATGTCCTGGAGCATTTCCTAAATATTTTCTACTAATAGTTTTATAGTTTCAGGTCTCATATTTAAGTCCTTAATCCATTTTGATTTCATTTTTAAATAGTGAGAAAGATAGGGGTCTAGTTTCATTCTTCTGCATATGGATATCAAGTTTTCCTAGAACATTTATTGAAGAAACTGCCCTTTTTCCAGTGTGTGTTCTTGGCACTTTTGTCAAAGGTGACTTCTGCCCTACTTTAGCATAGCTAGATCTAATCTTCTGTTTACTATAGTCCATTTGCAAAAAGGTAGCCATTTACAAATGTTTAAATGACGAGGTGATTTTAAACTTACATAGTACTGTCATAATTATCCTGCAGTTTAACTCTTTAAAACTCAAGCGTTTATTAATTTTCTTCTTAAGCTATAGGGTAACCCTAGCAGTTTTTAAACATTTACACTTGGTAAATATGTTTAAGTGATTCGCTATCCTTGATTAGTGTCTTAGTCCATTCAGGCTGCTATAACAAAATAGCCTTAACTGGGTGGTTTATAAGCAACAAACATTTACTTATAAAAGCTCTGGAGGCTGGCAAGTCCAAGATCAAGGCACTGACACATTCAGCTTCTGGTGATTGCCCACTTCCTCATAGCCAATGTCTTCCATTGTGTCCTCACATGGTTGAAGAGGGAAAGAAGCTCCTCTGGGGTTTCTTTTATAATGTCTCTAATCCCATTAATGAGTACTCTGCCCTCATGACCTAATAACCTCCCAAAGGACCCACCGCCTAATACTGTCACTTTAGGGATTAGGATTCCAACATATGAATTGGGGTGGTGGGGTGGGCTGGGGCATTGTGAGGCATAAGCATGCAGTTCCTTGCAATAAGATGGTTCTTTAAATTTTATACAAAGTTACTTTTAAAAGTTTACTCATGGCCAGGTGCGGTGGCTCATGCTTGTAATCCCAGCACTTTAGGAGACCGAGGTGGGCAGGTCACCTGAGGTCAGGAGTTTGAGATCAGCCTGGCCAACATGGTGAAACCCCATCTCTACCAAAAATACAAAAATTAGCTGGGCGTGGTGGCATGTGCCTGTGATCCCAGCTACTCGGGAGGCTGAGGCAGGAGAATTGCTTGAAGCTGGGAGGCGGAGGTTGCAGTGAGCTTGTGCCACTGCATTCCAGCCTGGGTGACAAGAGTGAAACTCCGTCTCAAAAAAAAAAAAAATTAAACAGAAATGAAAATGTATTAAGTATAATTTAGTTCAGTAATTTATCAAACAATTAGTA
>NW_012103810.1:1861756-1874595 GCF_000951045.1 Mandrillus leucophaeus
CTCTGTCACTCAGGCTGGAGTGCAGTGGCACAGTCTTGGCTCACTGCAGTCTCCGCCTCCTACGCTTAAGCAATTCTTGTGCCTTAGCCTCCAGAGAAGCTGGGATTACAGGCTGCACCACCATGCCTGGCTAATTTTTTTGTATTTTCAATAGAGATGGGGTTTTGCTCTGTTGACCACTCTGGTCTCGAACTCCTGGCCTCAAGTGATCTACCTGCCTCAGCCTCCCAAAGTGCTGGGATTACACACATAAGCCACTGCACCTGGCCTTAATGAAACAACTTTGATATTGCTTTTTATCTCTAGCTAGAAAGGGACAATGGGATATGGTAATTTCAAGCTTGTAAGAAATGCTGAGAAATACAGGTTCCTGAGCAGGCTGTTGTCTACATCCAAATTAATTTTGACAGGTGTTTATAGAACATATACTGTATCCTTTCCCTTCCCAATGTAATAAATCAGTACTCAGCCCTGACTTCAAGGCATTTGTAGACTAAAAAGACTAGAAGTCTACACGTGAAACAGAATGATGCCCTTTTATGGAGTTATCCGGGCACCAAGTTGCGTGAAGGCAAGTGCTCTTGGTGTAGAAGTTGGAGGGGCTTCCTGGAATAGGAGGTGGACGTGTGAGTTGGACTCAAGAGATAAGGGCCTAGGAAGGAATATGGCGTTCAAAATGAGAAAGAGGTGGTGCACGTGGGGTGTGGGGCCAGTAAAATTCCATCCAGAGTGGAGGAATCTGTAGCAGAAAACAGGAAGCGTTTTGAACGTTGAGAGCTGGGGGAAATATTTTACAATTCCCAGTAAATGCCTTAGATGGTAGGATGACATTTACTGATAAAGAGCATCACTAACTCAGTGAGTCTTTCCCTCTCAGATGGCAACTCCTTCAGTGTGAAATGTCAGTGTATTTTGACAATGTTTATGTTCAGAAGACCTCTCAGTGTTTCAAAGGCCTTAGGGTCATTAAGCAAATGACTTAAAAGAATTAAATCACTGAGGCCACTTCTTTGTCTTTAAAAGTAGACTAATGCTTCTTACTTCATTGGGTTTGCAGGTTTATGAGAATAACTTGTGAAAAAAATATTAGCACAGTGTCTAGTCCAGAGTATTAAGTGTTGGGGGAGGTAGCATGGGGATGATGTTGACTTATATTTATTAACCCATTCATAGGAGCTCTGAACATGAGCGTGGGTGTCTTCACATCTGTTTCAAATTTGGACCATACCTGGA
This sequence comes from Mandrillus leucophaeus, assembly GCF_000951045.1. Lineage (NCBI taxonomy): Eukaryota > Metazoa > Chordata > Mammalia > Primates > Cercopithecidae > Mandrillus > Mandrillus leucophaeus. The sequence continues at coordinate 1,862,990 of NW_012103810.1, forward strand.
GTGTACAATGTCAGAACATAACTGAAATTCTCAAACTGGGTAGCACATCAAATTTTAGGGAGTTAATTTTTCCTGAAAGGAACATCTCAAGGGTCTGCCAGGCTCATGGAAGGGAAATTAAACCACACAGGGATTTGTCTGAAACTATGACTTTGGCTAGTCCCTGGGAAACAGGTGTTTGCTGGGGGATGTAAAGATCAGTATGTGAGATCCTGGGGCCAATGTTTGAGAATGGTTTAAAACACAAAAACTTCTCAGTAAGTGGTAACCCTTCAAAGCTCAGCTCAGATTGCCTACCCTGCAGGATCCTCCAAAGTGAGCCGCCTTCTGGGCTTGCTTCCATGACACTTTTTTCATCTCTACTTCACCATTCTCACGTTGATCTATCAGTCTCCCTTTGCTAGATTAGGAACCCTTTACTTGAGACTGTAAGCAGCTTGGTGCAGGCTTGATGCCGCTCGTCAGGCAGCAGCTATCATTAAGGTACTTTCAAAAGTCACTGATCTTCTTTACAACTAATTACCCCCTACCCATTTTCGTGCTGGCTTCTTCTTCTTTATTTACTTGTTCTCAGAGTAGTAAGTGAGTTCCTTAGGATCTTTAAAAGTGATCAGTTAGTGTATTTTTTAGTATTATCATAAGCTCACATGTTTAAACATATTCCATGCATTTGAATCTAACTGCTAGAGTTGTTATCCTTATTGAAAGTCAGATTGTCCTATCAGGAGCCTCTTCAAGTTGATTTCTGGATCCTTTTGATATGACCCTACTAATCTTTGATAATTTCTTTACTCTCTGGTATGACAAGATGTTCCAAGTTTATTTTGTACATTTTCTGACCCAGACCTGGAATTAGCTAGCCATTTCCTCAGAGTCCTGGTTTCTTTTAGTGAAAGTGATGTGCCAAAATCCATGATGGGCACTAAGGGTGCTAATTGCTATTGCTGTTATTTTGGCCACACACTTATATTTTACATGGTTATAACCAACATCAGTTATCACTTTGTATTTGTTTATTGTAACTATCATTGTGAATATTTTCACTTATATCTACATAGTATTTTTTCCAATTTTTAATTATGAAAAATTTCAGTCATACACAAAAGTAAAGAAAATGGCATAAAGAATATTGATGCACACAATTTCAAATCTTATCAAGGTTTCATCACATTTCATCTATCCATTTTTCTGTTTCTTTGCTGGAATATTTAAAACAAATACTAGACATGTACATAAGTCTTATAAATATCACGTAAGTGAATGTACCACACCTGTGTGCATTCCCCGAGTTAAACATTTGTTACTTCCAGTTATTCACTGTCATATACAGTGCAGGCCTGTCGTGTCATACAGGTGGCATGTCTGAGTTTCACCCATGTTCACGAGTCATAACATTTAGGTGTCATTAACTATTACCACAGTTCATTTGGAAGATTTTCTCAGGCAGACAGTGTGTCTTTCCTTAGTGTGCACTGGAAGAACATACCAATTGGAGTTCTGCTGGCTTGCAAGAGTAGGGGAAAGTGCTAAGTTTTACATATAGTATCATGAGGATTGTTGAAATGAGTCTGTTGCTTTGATCTTTTCATATAATCTCTTAGAGGAAAATATTGAGTATAGGCCAGGGGTGTGTGTGTGGGGGTGGTGTGTGTGTGTGTGTGTGTGTGTGTGTGTGTGTGTGTGTAGCTATTCACAGGCATGACCATAGCACAGTACAGCCTCAAACTCCTGGGCTCAAGTGCTCCTCTCACTTAGCCTTCTGAATAGCTGGGACTATAGGTGCACCACTGTGCCTGGATTTACTTTTTTGGATACCAACAGAGACTACAACTTATTGAGGCTAAAACCTGTTAGAGATCCACTTGAAGATACTGTCGTTAACAGGTAGTAAGTATCTACGGTGTACATCGTATTCCCCTCCAAGTTTATAGTCTTGTTGGGGAAGCAGCTTGAATTATAATGCCAGGCAGTACATACTACAAAAATGACAAAGACCAGTGCCATAGTAGTCCAGAAGAGATTGGTCTAGTGTGGTCAGTGAGGTAAGTGTTATAAGACCTATGTTTAGATTTTACTTGTGGATACTCTGCCATTTCACCTCTCTGCACTCATTTCCTCATACATTCTTAGGACTAATTTCACCTGCCACCTTGTGGCAGCCATTCTTGTACCATCCGCCTCATCAGAATGAATTACGAAGCTCCCTCCTGCAGCTCACCTGTGTCACTGTCAGGCCTCAGTTCCACTCAGTAACTGCTGGTTTACACTGTGCTTCCCCTAAAATGGTAGCTTTTCGAGTACACCATGCCCTTTGTTCATGTTCTTGTAACCTTGGTACCTAAAGCACAGTAAGTTATTGGTTCATTAGTGCTTTATATGCTTTTAAGTTTTGAACAAATATTACTCAGAATTGGTTATATTGCCTTGGCGAAAAAAGAGTTTGAACTGGAATTGAATTGAGAATGTGATTTGGTTTGGGGTTTTTTTGTTTGTTTGTTTGTTTAGCAACAGGTTTTGGAAACTTTCATAGGGCACGCTATTAAAAATGGAATTTTTTTGTTAATACTTGTTTTATTCACAATAAAGTAGTTATAAACACACATCACAAAAAATAAACAACAGTATTAATAAAGAGCACTTGTAATACTCCTGTCAAGCCTAAACATTAATATTTTAGAGTATTTCCTAGTCTCTTTTTCCTGTATTTATATGTGCTATGTATATTTTACGAAATGAGGGTGAGGCTGTTTCACTCTTTGTATGCTTTAAGCTAATATATTGAAAATATTTCCCTGGCCGGGCGCAGTGGCTCACGTCTGTAATCCCAGCACTTGGGGAGGCTGAAGTGGGTGGATCACCTGAGGTCAGGAGTTCAAGACCAGCCCGACCAACACAGAGAAACCCCGACTCTACTAAAAATACAAAATTAGCCCGGCACAGTGGCGCATGCCTGTAATCCCAGCTACTCAGGAGGCTGAGGCAGAAGAATCGCTTGAACCTGGGAGGCGGAGGTTGTGGTGAGCCAGGATCGTGCCTTTACACTCCAGCCTGGGCAACAAGAGTAAAACTCTTCCTTAAAAAAAAAAAGAAAGAAAAAATATTACCGTGTGTCACAAAATAGGTTGAAACCTACAACATAGGTTTTAATGACCACAGAGCTTCTCAAGCATGTGTAATAAGGACACTGTAAACCAATATTTTTACTGGTTCTTGATGTTGAATTAAATTATTTTAATTGTTACTTTACCAAATTTGTATCAACAAAAACTGAGGTGTAAACTTGTTCTTATAGTTCTCTCACAATTATAGATCAAAACAAATTTACAAATGCAAAACTTCAGAATCCATATAATTCACATTAACAACAGTAGATATTTTGCTGAAACTAAATTGGTGATTCAGATGTGAATATGGCACTTCTTTGACCCCTGTCTGTCCTGTGTCCCATACTTTTTTCCTACCACATTTCTTTGTTTGAACTACAGTGAAACTTTGTGTAGCAAGCTATTGTCTTTTAATTGGTATGACCACATTATTTATAAGCTGTCACCTCTGTCCTTACTGATTAGCCATGAGTATATGAAAATTAAAGAACTTATTAATTGATATCTGTAAGATTTTAAATGCAAATGCTGGCAATCAAGGAATAGCATTCACCTGCAAGATGATCATTCAGATAGTCGAGAGTATGCTTATATTTTTTAAGATCATGCTTGAGATGAAAACTCAAGATTGAAAAAAGAAGTGTGTACTGGCTTTGCAGATCCCTGAGGATATGTTGGATGCTATTTTGAAAAATCCTCATGTAATCATAAAAAGCATGAGCTCTGAGGTTAGTCCTGGATTGGGATCCAAACTAAACCTCCCATATGCTTTGTGGGTGTGGGTAAGTTTCTTAATCTTTCTGAGCTTTAATCTCCTACTCTGTAAAATAGAGATAATGACAGCCTTAGCCTGTTAATTGAATAGTTTTAGCTTAGAGGGGTGTGAACATGAATGATTTTGTTTTTCTCCAGTCAGAACTCCCAACTGCTCTGTCCAAATCTCCCTTCTCCTCTCAAGGACAGATGATACCTTAGGCAGAGTTCACAACCTCCTGGTCACACTGGGTTACTGAAAGTTGACCATTTGAAAAGTTCAGTGTATCTAATTGAAAGGTTTACTTACTCCTGTTACTCTAACCAGGATTGTGGCTATTGGGATATGAAGTGGGAAAAGGTAGACTTGGTTTATTTTTGAGATGGAGTCTTGCTGTTGACCAGGCTGGAGTGCAGTGGCATGATCTCAGCTCACTGCAACCTCTGCCTCCTGGGTTCAAGTGATTCCCCTGCCTCAGCCTCCTGTGTAGCTGTGATTACAGGCATGTGCCACCACACACAGCTAATTTTTGTACTTTCAGTAGAGACAGGGTTTCACCATGTTGGCCAGAATGGTCTCGAACTTCTGACCTCAGGTGATCCGCCCACCTCGGCCCCCCAAAGTGCTGGGATTATAGGCATGAGCCACTGCGCGAGGCCTGGTTTATTTTTTCTACTCCTCTTCCGCATTCTTCACCTTGGAGAGTGTAGAGGTGGGAGGAGATACAGTCTCTCTCTGATATTTCTTCCTTGGCCCTTCTGGTCTCCATTTGTTCCAGTGCCCAGTTGTCCAGTGTATAAGATGAGCGGGAAGGTGAGGGACAAGGATACGTGTCTTTTAACTGGCTGCTCTTGGGTCCTCCTAGGTGGCATTTACGGGTTGCCTATCTAGCCCTGTCTGTGGGTCCACTCCCCATTGTTGTGAGTTCTTTGGAGGATGGGCTTCCTCACTGTGTGATCTCCAGACCTGGAGAAGAAACTGGTATTTAGTTCTTTTCATCTCTTTCAGGACATCCTCACTCTCCCCTGGTACCACCTGGCCAGGGTCCACTTGATTATTGGGCAGCCCTTTTGGGTGGGGAACTGGCAAGCGAGCTTAAGACTAGCAATTTCTATGGACTGCATGACCCAGGGAAGACATATCTGTGCCAAACAGTGGGGTAACAGCAGTGCTGCTCCTTCTTGCTCAGTTTCTTCTTCCTCTGTCCAGATTGGTGCAGGCCAAATCTGAAAGTTGACTGCCTGATCAGATATTCACAAGACATTATACTTTTTAAAAGTTTTTGCCCCAAACATTTTCTTTTTTCTTTTTTGGTACCCTTAGTCTCTGTAACTGATAATCTTGGAGCCCACCATGGGGTAGGGAGAGGACCACCCCAAAATACAGCACATTATACTAGGTCGAGGATTCCAAGATTTCCCCTTATCTCTGCTCTTCTTTTGTGGACTGTGGAGGGAGAGGGACAGTGCAGGAGCACAAGGTTGGGGTAGAAGATCTCATAGTATAGCTTCTTTGTTTTTTGGTGTGTTTTTTGAGATGGAGTCTTGCTCTGTCGCCCAGGCTGGAGTGCAGTGGCGCGATCTCAGCTCACTGCAACATCCGCCTCCCGGGTACAAGTGTCTCCTGCCTCAGCCTCCCAGTAGCTGGGACTAGCGGTGTGTACCACCACACCCAGCTAATTTTTATACTTTTAGTAGAGATGGGGTTTCACCATGTTGGCCAGGATGGTCTCGATCTCTTGACCTCATGATCTGCCCACCTCGGCCTCCCAAAGTGCTGGGATTACAGGCGTGAGCCACCACACCTGGCCCATAGTATGGTTTGTTAATAAATCCTTTAATTAGCCTGGCACCAGTTATTGACTGCTGTCTTTACCTTGTGAGGAACTCATCTCCTCTCTGTCTTTAGTTGTGAGTTCTATTTACCATTTGTGGGGCAACTGAAAAAGTCTCATTCAGCATTCTCTTACATAACTACCTTATGGATTTCTGTGATATTAAATATGATAATGCCAGGCACGTTTAAAACACTCTATAAATAAATGATAACTGTTAAAATTATTGCACTGCCAAATTTATTTGATTCTTCTGTTCTTGGATATTTTAGTCCTTTACTATTTTCCGCTATTTTATAATAGATAGGCTGTGATGATCTTTAGAGCAAAGACTTTTCTCCTTAGGATGAATTTATACAAAGGAGGGTCTGATTCAAGGGGTATAGTTATTTGTAAGGCTTTTGATGCATCATACCAAATTGGCTCTCAGGAAGGATAGTTTTGGCTTCTCTGATTATTCCTTGATGTTAGACATTTTATTTTTTTAATACTTGGTAATTTGAGAGGTGAAAAAATAGTTCCTTGTTTTGATTTGGATTTCTTTGATTGCTACTGAGTTTGAATATATTTTCATGTATTATTGGCTCATATTTTAAATGACTTGCTTGTTCAAATGCAAGGTGCTTTTTGATACACTTTATTTGTGTAATGGGGAAAACTGTGTGACTTCAGGCATTATAATAAGGGAACTTGGAATAACTAGAGCGGGGAATCTCCACCAGTAGGGAGGGAAAAGATTGACCTGACCTGATGTTCCTGTTAACTCAGCAGCTCCCTTTTGAGACCTTTGCAGTTGTGATTCCATAGATTTCCCCCAGGCAGCCTTTTGATCTTTATTCAGTTTCAAGGCCTGCCTCAAATGTCACATGCTTTGTGATACTTCCTGATATCCTCCTGAAGGAGGTTTATCTTCCCTCAACATCCTGCCTCTGTGCAGCTCCTATGACGTTGCAGCGTGACTGTGTTTTTAGTCTCTTCTCTTAATTATGGGACTTCTCAAGGACAGTCATCTTTCTTTTCCAACCTGGTGTTGGCACATAGGTACCGAAGAAAGAGATAAGATGGTGGAAAGTGTGGCAAGAAAGTAGAATAGGGTGATTAATTCCTCTTGGAGTGGGGCAGTGTCAGAGGCTGCAGAGAAAATTATAATTGAGCTGGGGTGTGAAGAATGAACAGGAGTTCATCTACAGATGGAAAAGTAACATTTCACATAATGAGAACAGTTTAAAGACTTTAAGATATGAGCTCATGAATGTTAAGGAAAGGTGTATGGATGGAGAGGGTTGAAGAACAGGATTCAAGTGAGTCTCTCTGTTCTCCCCAGTACTCCCATCTTCATTACCTTTGCCCACTGTGGTCTGTGCTTTGTTCAGAATATCTTCTCTCTCTCCTGCCTCCTTAGACTCTATCGGTCATTCCACGAAGTTACTGAATACCTATTATGTACCATGCATCAACAGAAAGAGGCAAAAATGGGTTCATGGACAACTCAGAATGGCATCATAGGAATGTTAGCCCCATCCTGAAAAGCCAGACAGAGTAGTGCCTTACCCATATTCCTTTTCGACTGCACTGATTGTTCCTAACAGCTGAAACATTTTCTATTATAGCATCTGTAGATAAAATAGATAACAATCAAAAGAGTTACAATTTATTTAGTCACTGTGATTGAGATAATGGTTTCTTTCAAACTAGGCTTAGACAAAGAAAATACAGTTTTCTTTTTTTTTTTTTTTTTGAGATGGAGCCTCGCGCTGTTGCCCAGGCTATGGTGCAGTGGCACAGTCTCGGCTCAATGCAACCTCTGCCTCCTGGGTTCAAGCAGTTCTCCTACCTCAGTCTCCTGAGTAGCTAGAATTACAGGTGCATGCCTCTACGTTCAGCTAATTTTTTGTATTTTTAGTAGGGATGGGGTTTCACTGTGTTAGCCAGGCTGGTCTCACACTCCTGACTTCGTGATCTGCCTACCTCGGTGCTCCCAAAGTGCTGGAATTACAGGCATAAGCTACTGCACCCAACCAGTTTTCATATTTTCTATAGCTGTCTGCTTCTCTGTCAGTTCCCATCTTTGTTCCAGTTTCTTTTGCTTCACGATACATCTTCAGTCATGATAAAGCATGCCCAAAACTTAATGGCATAAGTTAACCATTTTATTTTACTCACTGATTCTGTGGGTCAGGAATTCAGAGAGGGCATGGCAGGAACTTGTTTCTGCTCCCCAATATCTGGGGCTCCAACTGGGAAGGATTGAATGGCTCAGAATGACTTGCCTGCTAGGAACTGGAATCCTCTGAAAGCATCACTTACATACCTATCACCAGGGCTGAGATGACTCAAAGGCTCTGCTCAGCTGCAGTTGTTGATGAGAGCATCTACGAGTGGCCTTTACATGCAGCCCAGGTTTCCTCTCATGGCAGTCTCTAAGCAATCAGACTGCTTACATGGTGCTCAAGGGCTCCAAGAGTGAATGTCTTAGTGGCCAAGATGAAAATGTCATGGCCTTTTTTAGTGACCTAGCCTTAGAAGTCACATAGTGTTACTTTGGCCATACTTTATTGATTGAAGGAGTCACAAGTCCTCTCAGATTCATGGAAAGGGAACATAGACTCCCAACCTCTTGGTAGATAGTGTCAAAGAATTTGTGGTCATTTTAATTTTTATTTATTTTTAAATTTAGAGACAGGGTCTCACTGTCACCCAGGCTGTTGTGCAGTGGTTTGATCTTGGCTCATTGCAACTTCAACCTCCTGGGCTCAAGCGATCCTCCCACCTCAGCCTCCTGGACACCTGGGACCACAGGTGCATGGCACCACATCCAGCTAATTTTTCATAGAGATGGTGTTGCACCATTTTGCCCAGGCTGGCCATTTTTTAAAACTGCCACAATAATATTTATTTTTCAGGATAAAATCTCCTTTGAATCTTTTCAAAGGTCAACTTCCTAATCAGGACTCTTTGAGTAAATACTTCCTCTTTCTGAGTACTGCCCACTTCCCTATTTCTGCTGAAAATCTTACTTGGTCAAGGCAGGGATTTCATCTGCATTATTGATCTCCAGATCCTCATCAATCTAGAACAGTGTCTGGCAAACCATTGATGTTTCATACATACAACTGACTATGTAATGCTTACTATGTATTTGTGTGAGAGAGAAGAGGATATCTACATTGGTATCTGTGTGGAATTTTCTACTTCAGTGTCTAATTTCTGATGTATTCCTGAGTCACCTATTGAGACTCATTCTGTCTTTTGGAGTGATGTGCACAAACCCATTACTGGAGGAGATTGTGGTATTGGACATCTGTCTCAAAGTCTCTATACACTGAGAACTCTTCGTTCCAACCATAGGCCTCTATTGGTCCACCAGTCTCTTAGCTATATATATATATATAGAGAGAGAGAGAGAGAGAGCAAAAATATATATATATATATATAATATTGGGATATATATATATGGGACATATATATATATATATATATTTTTTTTTTTTGAGACGGAGTCTCGCTCTGTCGCCCAGGCTCAGTGGTGCGATCTTGACTCGCTGTAACCTCCGCCTCCCTAGTTCAAGTGATTCTTGTGCATCAGCCTCCTGAGTAGCTGGGATTACAGGCACCTGCCACCACACCCAGCTAGTTTTTATTTTCTTTTTTGTAGATATGGGATCTCACTATGTTTCTCAGGCTGATCTCAAACTCCTGGCCTCAAGTGATCCTCCTGCCTCGGCTTCCCAAAGGAAAAAGTCTTTTTATGAGACTGTTTAAGGCCTCTGTATAAGTTGGGCTTGACCTAGTGAGAAATCACTTGTTTACAGCTTGCTGTTGTGGGCTATAAAGCAATAGCCTCACCAAGCCTAGTTTTGTTTATTTCAAACCCTTTGTAAACCAAGGGAACAGATGCAAGGTATCTCATTTTCATGAACTTCCATATCAAGGTTTTCTATTAACTGAATTTGTGATTGGTAAGCTTTGAGCCAGTGACTACTATTCTCTTTTGTTACTGCACGTGACGTGTGTGGTGTTAACATAAACTGTACCCTAAAGCTGCCTGGTCCTGAACTACTGAATTTATGTGGTGGTAGATACAAAAAGATCTATATTATGTGGAAAAGAACAAAGTATTATCTTACCCATGTACAACATTATTATGCAACAAATGCCTAAAATTCCTGCTGTGTGCAAGAACTTCAGCTAGGCATTGTGAGGGATAAAGGTATAACAAAGTGTGATACTGAACTGATGATATTGGTAACCTGTGGGGATTTGACTGGCAGGGATGGTAAAAGGGGCTTCAACTTTATGGTGTCTCAATTCTGTTTTTAAAATAACAGCTTTGTTGAGATATAATTCATATACCATAAAAGTCACCATTTAAAAGTGTACATATGCAGTGTTTTCAGTGTATTTATGCCATCACCACTATTTTCAGAACATTCTCACCTGAAAAGAAAACCACGGCCAGGCCCGGTGGCTCACGCCTGGAATCCACACTTTGAGAAGCCGAGGCAGGTGGATCACCTGAGGTCAGGAGTTCGAGACCAGTCTGACCAACATGGAGAAACCCTGTCTCTATTAAAAATACAAAAAATTAGCCGGGCATGGTGGCACATGGTTGTAATCCCAGCTACTTGGGAGGCTGAGGCCAAAGAATCACTTGAACCCCAGAGGCGGAGGTTGCAGTGAGCCGAGATTGCGCCATTGCACTCCAGCCTGGGCGACGAGAGCAAAACCCTGTCTCAAAAAAAAAAAAAAAAAAAGAAAACCACATGTTTCTCTCTGTCATTCTCTAAAAGAAAAGGTAGAGAAGAACATGGAGTTGTTCTTCATGTCAATCTCAGATGTTTCCCCCAAAGTAAAATGTCATTTTTCCTGTTCTGATCTCAGAACATGTTGATTGAGATTCTATCTTGGCACTTAACACATTCTGCCAAGAAACTAGAAGCATGAATACCTCTCTTCTGCTAGCTTAGGAGGACCTTGGGAGCAAAGACTAGGTCTTGTGCTAATTTTACCACCTGTTGAGTAAATGCTTAATATGTACTCATTAAATATCAGTTTGAATTCTGTTGACAGACTCTTTAGGTAGATTTCTAGAAGAAACATCTTTTCTGACCAACACATCCCTAGTTCATTTCTCTGTTAGGTGGAATTTCTCATTCTTCTGTTTCTATCCAAAGAAGTATGATTTAAGGCAAGGTAAGAGTTAACTTTCTTTCTTGCTCTTGCTCTCAGTCTCTGTCTCTCTCCCTTTAACAAAACAAAAGTAAGCAGAACTGATGGTGGGAATAGAATCATTGCATTTGCTTATTTTGAAGTTATGTTCTCTAAGGATATCCATAGCTCTGAGGGCAGAAGTTGGTAGAGAACATTTGGATAAAGATAAGAGAAATTATGTTCTGGGAATATATTGTGTACCCCATCTATAAACAATATGATGCCAGGCACAGTGGCTCACACCTGTAATCCCAGCTTTTCGGGAGGCTAAGGCAGGAGGATCACTTGAGCCCACGAGTTTGAGATCAGCCTAAACAACATAGCAAGACGCTATCTCTACAAAAAATTCTTAAAAATAGCTGGATGTGGTGGCACATCCCTGTAATCCCAGCTACTCAGGTGGCTGAGGTAGGAGGATTGCCCAAGCCCAGGAAGTTAAGGCTGCAGTGACCTGTGATCATGCCACTGCACTCCACCCTAGACAACAGAGCAAGACCCTGTCTCAAAAAAAAAAAAAACAATGTGGAGGCCAGGCACAGTGGCTCACGCTTGTGATCTTAGCACTTTGGGAGGCTGAGGCAACTGGATCTCTTGAAGTCAGGACTTCAGGACCAGTCTGGCCAACAAGGCAAAAAACCCCATCTCTACTAAAAAATAGAACAGTTAGCTGGGTGTGGTGGTGCATGCCTGTAGTCCCAGCTAC
>NW_012103810.1:1874755-1942231 GCF_000951045.1 Mandrillus leucophaeus
TTGAGCACTTACTATATAAAGTAGTGTCCTGTGCATTTCTTATGTATTAGTTAACCTTCACTTTTATTTTCTCCATTTTTGTGGATAAGAAACTAAGGAACAGGGTATTTAGGAAAATGGCAAAAGATGTTTCCATTAGAAAGTGAAAGAACCACATTTTGACCCCAAGCAATCTTCCTCTAGTGCCTGGTTGGTGTCTCTATATAAAATAAACTGAATTTGAATCCTGGCTCTACTGTTTAATAGGAATGTAGCTTTGGATAAGTCATCTAATCTCTCTGAGCCTCACTTTCTACATGGGGTAGTTGGCAGATTGTGAGTAAAGCTCCTTATTCCATTGTGATTCCCTTCTGTCATTTATTTGTGGATTTTTCTTGCTAACTCTATACAGTCTGACAGTAGCAGGATATGTGAGTGATGGCAGATTTCAACTATTTTGTTATGTAATGATTAAGCAATTCTACGCATCCTTTTCGATTGTGTTAACAACTTTGCTTTCTCAACCCACTGAGAGACCACTGTTACTGTGAACTTAATTCTGACCCAGTGGTAAAGATTTTGTTAATACAACTTGATGAGAACTTGATAACGTGATGGTCAATTTAGTTTGTTAGCAGTAAAGAGCAAGAATATTGTATCCCAGACTTTAGAAATGCATATTTCAGAAAGTGTATCTGAAAACCTAGACCAATGCTAGTACATCGAGAGAAGATCACAGCCCAAGGGATCATGTGGGAAGCATGCCAGATAAGGAGTAGTTGGAGCCTCAGAGGTCATACAGTGTGAGGAAAAGAAGAGTTTTAAAAACAAAGAAAAGAAAAAGAAGATAGTCCATTGCAGTGGCTCGCACAGAATCTAAAGTAGGAGGACTGCTTGAGCCCAGCAGCTCTAGGCTACGGTGAGCTATGATCTAGCCACTGTACTCCAGTCTGGGCGACAAAGTGAGACCCCACCTCGTTCATTCATTCATTCATTCATTCATTCATTATTTTGGTAACAAAGTTTTGTTTAATGTCTAAATCTAACATGAAACATGTGATTTTCATTTAAAAGTACAATTTTATGAAATAAATACATAGAAGGCTTGGCCAACATTTGTAAACCAGGATCTAACATAGATGTAAATCCATGCCTTCCAACTTCCCTTGACATCACGTTGTCTTTTCATAAGAGACAGTCACTTTGGCCAGTAGGGAAGAGAGGAAAACCAATAACATGAGTAAACAATTTCCATCTGACCTGGCCCTGACTGGGGTCATTACTCTAAGCCACACGCCTTACTTTGCTCTGACACTTCAGGATGTTCCCTCCTGGTATTAGCTGTGCACCAACGCTAAGAGGTCACAGGGCTCTCCTTGCCATTCTCAATAAATCAGTTTTGCAAAACCTCCAGGCCTTCTTGCAGAGTATTCAGGCATGTAGGGTTGTAGCTGATCAGCCATAAAGACAGGCTTTCCTTTAGGCCCTGCAGCAGTGTGGCACCAGTTTGAAAGCCTCTATCCAGTGCACATAATGAAAGTCAGAAAAAGACCTTCACTACTTATGTGTACTTTCTACAAAGAAATAGATACCTGGATGAGGGCCAAGACTGCCTCCTTCATTTCATTTTGTGTATCTGTGTTGACAGAGTCAGCAAGAGAAGAGATATCAAGTGCTCACAAGGTCCCTAGGTCTGTCCTTTTAGCCAGACCTTCCCTTGCTACTTGTAATTCCTTGACAGAAGACATTGTGGTAGTGAGTACTTACGAAAGAAGCAACTAGAATGGGGCACTTCTCCCAGGGCAAACACTGAATCCTCTTTCTGTTATAAAGTTCCCTGAGTCCTGGACTTGGTTGTTCACATAGATAGAATGATAGCTATTGAAACCGTCCCTAACTTAGTAATTCTCTCTGAACTCCCTTGAGAGGGCCCAGGTACTCTTATTTTCCATCTCTCCTGATAAGAAATAAAGAATGAATCTAAGAGTCTTGACCATCATATATCTGTCAAGCACTGCCTGGGGATGGGGAAGCTTCAAATAACCAGATACATACATATAGATAGATAGGTAAAGATGTCTCATAGCTATACTTCCATTTTTTTTAATTAATAAAATACTAATTATGTATCAGTCTTGTGCTAGGCACTGAAGATTCAATGCTGAATAAGACAGGTTAGATAACTTTTTGTTAAGCATAACATGTACCCCTCCCAAATGTTCTATTGATGACAGATTCCTATCATTGGGTGCCTCATAATTTTGTAAGGTTAAACTCTACATGGTAACTTTCCTCAGTTTGGAGACATTGGACATGCTTCCCATCTTCTGTGGAGTTTCTGGTGTCTAAGAAGGCTCAACTGCCTGCCAAAGTTTCTCGTGCATATGCTACAAGTATGAGGCTGCTCACCTGTGTGAGTTCTCTGGTGTTTAATAACGTGGGATTTGTGAATGAATCTTTTCCCACATTCATGACATTTAAAGGGCTTCTCTCATGTGTGAATTCTTTGTGTGTGTAGATTTGTGTCATAACTAAAGCTCATGGGCTATGACATCATTCTTTGTTCCACCAGGTTCTCTCTGCAAGCGTTCCACTAGGACCAGAACCTTTTTGACATGCTGTGGATGATGCTTCTGCACCCACTTCTGGGTCCCTTGGGCAGAATGGTCAGGAACCGCTCTAGTACCAGCATTTCCAAGATCTGCTTTTTTGGGTGGATCTCTGGCCTCAGCCACTGATGGCATAATTTCTAGCCTCAAGCGGTTCAGTTGCTTCCTGATAACAGAAGCTCCAGAAGTGCCTGCGAGCACTCTCAGGACCAAGAATCTCCATTTGTGTGCTGTATTTCTTACTCTGACTGGAGTTCTCTTTCACAGACCTATTAGTCTCCCACATAACCCCCATATGGGAGTTCAAGCATGCATCTACCTTCAGCTCTCTCGTTATCATTTACTCTAGGAAGAGTTTTACTCCTGTGTGTGACGTGGACACCCACCTGGTGTCACCTTTGAGGTGCGTCAGGTTTGGTACAAAATCAGTGAATAGATCTTCCCAAGAACAAACACTTCAGTCAGCTCTGCCTTCCCTGGAGGCTATGCCTCTGTTGCCACACCTCCCTGCTGCTCTAGGCAACGAAGCTCTCCGCTCCTGCATCACTGAAAAGTGATGTCAGGAAAGCCCGTGATACTAACGAGTAAAGCTCCAAGATTTTGGGAGCCTGGGAAAGGACCTTGGAAGATCATTCCCCCCATTCAATCCCTCCACCTCCCAGAGACCTTACCCTGACTCACTACTCCTGGGACGAGGTCTGTGGCCATTCATTCATTTAATTAATTGAGACAGGGTCTGGCACTGTTGCCCAGGCTGGAGTGCAGTGGCACGATCTCAGCTCACTGCAACCTCTGCCTCCTGGGCTGAAGCCAGCCTCCCACCTCAGCCTCCTGAGTAGCCAGCATTACAAGTGCACACCACCACACCTGGCTAATTTTTTTTTTTTTTGGAGAGACAGGGTTTTGCCATGTTGCCCAGGCTGGTCTTAAACTCCTGGACTCAAGTGATTTGCCCACCTCATCTCCCAAAGTATTAGGATTATACACATGAGCCACCACACCCAGCTGAGACGCCACTTCTTAAAAAAAGATAAAAGGAAAAAGGCGTTGTAGCTATGCCATTCCTTGTGTTTCAGTGTTTGAGTTAATGAATTTTTTATCTTATGCCTGCTTTTCGTGGAAATGGTAGTATTCCCTACTTGGCAGTCATGACTTACAGCCTTTTCTGGAAGATTATTTCATTTTTGTTTTTTCTTTTTTGAGGTGGAGTTTTGCTCTTGTTGCCCAGGTTGGAGTGCAATGGCACAATCTCAGCTCACTGCAACCTCCACCTCCCAGGTTCAAACAATTCTTCTGCCTCAGCCTCCAGAGTAGCTGGGATTACAGGCATGTGCCACCATGCCCAGCTAATTTTGTATTTCTGGTAGAGACAAGGTTTTGCCATGTTGGTCAGGCTCGTCTCAAACTCCTGACCTCAGGTGATCCACCCGCCTCAGCCTCCCAAAGTGCCAGGATTACAGGTGCGAGCCACTGCACCTGTCTGGAAGACCATTTCTAAAGTCAGACAAAGGATACACTCAATGTGTTTTCTGAGAAACGTTAGTCTAGGGAATCTGAGAGGCCAGAAACCTTTACCATGAGTAAAAGAATCATGGCTCATAACCTCTAGTTTTCATCTCATACTGTTGATTTTTAATGGAGTTCCTTGTTTTAGTAACAAAATAAATGTTTTCTGCTCTCAAATCTACAGGGACTTTATTAAAATTGGAGGAACAATATTTGACAGTCTTTTCAACGTTTAGAAAAATAGGGTTTATTGTGGCTAAGTCTAAAGGTTCTCGTGATTACAACTGACTGAAAAGGAAGGAATCCTTTTCTTTCCATGCATGATGACTTAATTTTATGTACAGTACTATTCAATACCAATACACTGCTGTTCTTGGAGGGTCTATTAGGCATTAAAGTGTAAGTATCCCTATTGTTATTTACACTAGGAAAAAAAGCATACCTCAGGTCTTTGAGAATCCAGGAAAGCTTTGTTTTAGAATATTGCCCCAGCAGAAGGGAGCTAAGGAAATGTAGGCTTTTACTGAGTGCCTACAGGATGTCTCTCACTGGGGATGTAAATGAGACAGTCCTTGACCTTCAGGAGCCAGGTGTAGAAGGAAATCAATCAATGGTAACTGAGAGCCACTGAGATGTTGCAATTCCAACATAAACAAAGTGCCATGAGAGCACAGAGGAGGGTACAGCTAATTGATTGCGAACGTTCAGAGAAGGCATCAGGGTTTCGTTCCATCAACCAGGTCTGGAGGGATCAGTAAAACTTGGACTAGAAGAAGAGAACAAAGGTCTTTTAGCCAAAGGGAACAGCTTGTGAAACTTGTTCCTGACACACTGGAATGATGAGATGGAGCTGATATGTGAGAAGTGGTGGGATTAGCACGGCCAGGTTATGAAGATTCTCATATGTTAAGAAGTTAGAGCTATTATTCTTTAAGCAGCAGGAAACTGCAAAGTTAAGTGTGTAGGTTTTAATGGCCTACCTCACACATGTGATAGAGCCACCTCTGGTTCTCTGATTAAATAATCTGAGAAACAATCCATACTATATTTCTTTTTCATGATGACTCTATAGGTACATAATACATTGGAGGCTCTGAAATGATAAACTCATTTAACTTGCTTAACACAGGGTCGAATGTGCTCAGACATGGAACCTTTTTTGTCTCTTTACCTTTTAGTTTTTAGTAACATGTTTAAGACATCTGATACAGGGAAAGGAGGAAGAGGGAGAAACAGGCTTCTAGGGAGATAAAAGAAGAACCTTTCTCATCAATCTATCAGTATTTGGCTGTAGGAGGTGGGAGGAGGAAGAGCCATTTCTTAAATCTAAAGACAGCTCTGTTCTGGGAGTGAGGAAGTCTAAGTTCTTATTCTGCCTTTGCTGTTAAAATAAGCTGTGTGCCCTTGGCCAGTTCACTACTTTTTTGAGACTCATTTCTCAAGACACAGATAATACTGCTTGAGCACAGGTTAGTTGGATTCTGTGTTAAGGGCTTTTTATGTATTAGCTCATTAAATCCTCAAATCAAACCTAAAGTTAGATTCCCATTTTAAAGATAAGAAAACTGAGGAATTGAGAGATTAAAGAAGCTATTCAAGACCACCTTCTAGTAAATGGAGCTGCTGAGATGGATGGGAGATGGGACATTTTCAGTGGAAGAAACAAAGGCACAGAAGTGAAAAGGAGCAGGTAATCTTCAAGTAGCGATGTGTATAATTTGGTATCATCAACCTTAAATAGTGAGATTCAGAAAATATGATTAAGTAGAGTCTATTTGAGTGCAAAGCTTGAGTATGGCCACCTGGGAGACACTGACTCCAAATGAATGGGGTCAGAGTTTCAAACCAGAGAAGATAAGGTTTCACTTATATAGGCAGAGACACAGAAATTTTAACAGAATTACAACATTTCCCATACAAGACCAGTGCATACATTACAGTGATTTGACTGGTTACAGATTCCTACATTCCAAGGAAGATTACTCCATGAGGAGAGACAACATTCTGAGATGGTCTTATCTCTGGTGCCATTTGGTCTTAATTACGGGGTGGGGAGGTTGGGAGTGGGGAATGGGGGCAGAAGTTGCAGCTGCATGACATGTGACTCAGGCTGCATAGCCACATTCCTCCCAAGGCTCCGAATAATTTAAAGTTCCAACAGCTTTCAGTTTGAATTGTTTAACTTCACAGTATGCAGTGGACTTGGAAGTGTGATAGGAGACAAGAGTGGAAAATGTAGGTTTAGGCCATGTTATAGAGGACTTTGAATGCTGTGTTTTATCTGCATTTTATTCTGCAGCTATTAGGGAGTCTTTATCATCCAAATTTTCAAATGTGGCCTTAGAAATGTTCTCATTCCTGTAATCCCAGCACTTTGGGAGGCCGAGGCAGGCAGATCACGAGGTCAAGAGATCGAGACCATCCTGGCCAATATGGTAAAACCCCGACTCTACTGAAAATACAAATATTAGCTGGGCATGGTCCACGCACCTGTAGTCCCAGCTACTTGGGAGGCTGAGGCAGGAGAAGTTGAACCCAGGAGGCGGAGGTTGCAGTGAGCAGAGATCACGCCACTGCACTCCAGCCAGGCGACAGAGCAAGACTTTGTCTCAAAAAAAAAAAAAAAGTTCTCATTCAATGTCATTCACAATTATTTTGTATTCCACTAAGCAGAGGGATAAATGCCTTATTGAAAGAGTGCTTACAGACTTATGCGGACATATATTTATCGTCCATCACTCTCTTGCATACACAAAAAAGAAAAGTATAAATGAAACATCGGTAAACAATTTTTAAAACTACTTCATAATCAATCCTAGCTTTGAATCACTTTTTAATTCATTGTCCATATTTGCCTACATAATAACTACCCTGCATGCCATTAAGAGTATTGATGGTGCAACATTTCTTAAAAATGATTCAATATTGTCTTCAAATTTTTATTTCAAGTCACTGACACGTATTTTGCAAGTTTCAACTTTGGCACTTTCTTGGTCTTACTAGAAGATCTTAGCAAAAAGTCTCACAACTATTGAAATTCATGTTTCTCCCTAAAATGGCCCTTGATTTATTTGTTCAGGGTTGTATTTGTCCAGTCACAATGCCAGACATGACAACCAAGTACACCCTTGTGCAGGCAATGACAACTGTGTCCTGACTGCAGCTTAACTGTAAGACACTATCAACAGTAGGAAACATTCTGATTTTGATGTTAAAAAGAACTGAATTTGAATTAATGAAATACAGTAGCTTGTTGAAAATCATAGGATGGTGAAGGTATCAGGACCCATTTGCTCACTGTTGTCAGTCCAGCCAGTAGGAAATCTATCTGGTCCGTCAACTGTGTGAGAAAACCCTTTCCTAAAGAGAAGCTTTACCTTTTTTATTTCCCTGTTATTTTGAATTTACATTTACTAAGGAGGAAACCAAGGCAAGAAAGACAGCCAAGGACATTTTAATTGACTCGAAATACTCACTTTTAATCAAGTCTTTTGTGTTCTGGAAAGTGCCTTGAGATCTTTTAATAATCTTGCCAAATCAGCATTTCAATTTGGTACTCAGGATGAGTGATTAGAAGTCATCGACACACCAGCTAGCTTCTCTGTGGAGAATAGCTGAAGCCTCTGGAGAACCACAGTCTTAAATTAGTCTGAAGAAGTGTGAGATCACAACAGGAAGTAATGTGAACAGGAGGAGTTATTGATCAGATGGTTCAGAGAGCTGGATGATCTTAATAATTTGATCATTCCAATTTTCCTTGTATATAATGAACACTTATTGATTGCTTCTCTTAAATTCATCTCCTTTCTCCTTCCTTGCAACACCTTAATTTCTGTTCAGACATCTGTGTGATTCTGGGGAAGCTGGCTCCGTCTATCCTATGCTTCAGGTTTGACTAGTTAGCACATTCCATTCCCTCAGCCACCATGATTATTTTGGATTAGGCATGTGATCTAAGCAGGTGTAGTCTGAATGTATTCTAGTTGGTATGGTAAGTGGATATAAGGCCTCTATTCTGCCATATGGTTTGGTTAAATATAAGAAGTGTCTATGGGGCACAGTGGCTCATGGTTGTAATCCCAACTACTTGGGAGATGGAGGCAGGAGGATTGCTTGAGGCCGGGAGTTCAAGACAAGCCTGAGCATCATAGTAAGACCCCTGTTTCAAAGAAACAAAACAAAAGAACAAAAAGAAAAAAGTGACTATGAATCCTGTACTCTGATCCTAGGCTTACAAAGAGGTTCACACCATCACAGATAATGCAATCAGGGTGAGGGGAGAAAGAGAACCAATGCCTTCACATCAGGATTGCTGTGAGAATTGAATGGGATCTTGACCCAAAAGCACCTTGCAGAAAAGTCTGACAGAAAATATAAATTCATGTTGTAAGGACTTTTGGAATTGCTAATGACAAAAGCCAACTCAAGTAAATTTAAGCAAGAAATAGAAATGTAATGGTATGATAATAAGGAAACTCAGAAAATTGAATGTTTTCTAGATACCAGGTGACCTTGGGTACACAATCATGTTTCAGTGGCCCAAGGGCGCTCATTGTAACTCATACTGCTTGTTTGTGTTTGACTTTCTTTTCTCCTGTAGGCAAGCTGTCTGTAGGTGATAAGAAAGGAGATCACTGGCAACCCTCAGTCCTCTCATCTCTGTAACTCAAAAGGCAAGGTCCTCACTTTTAGAACTCCAAATTTAAAATCCTGGGGAAGGACACTGACAGTTGGGGTCATAATTCTACCCCTGGACTAAGCCACTATGGCCAGGGGATTGGAAACTACAGTAGTCAGACTAGAGCTACCTGTGCCTTACCTGACACTCACATGGTAGATGTGGAGAGGGATGAGTGACGGCTTCACTCGGAATCATGTTTACATCTCATGAAAAGCAATTTCCACCATGAGAAAGGGAAACAGTGCTGGATAGTAAAACAAGTATCCAGTTATTCAGTACTTTTTGTCTGAAGCAGATTCATCCTCATCTCTGGCGGGGTGGAGGGAAAATAGGAAAGTAGGAGAGAGAGTGAAGTGTAAATTGTATTGTGTACTTAACTATATAGTAAGTAAACTTTACAGGTATGAGCCTATTGCATCTCATTTAATCTTTACTACAATACCATGTAATAGATAATATTCCCACGTTACCCAGAAACAAGCTCAAGCTAAGAAACTAGCCCAGAACCATAAAACCTAAATGTTTTATGAGTCAGAAACTAAAGCTGAGTTCACTTGTCTCCAAAGCATATTAAGCTTTTCTGCTGCTACCACGTTCTTCAAAATAAAGTGAGTTAAACTTACGTGGTCAACATGCCGGTCCCCTGTACCCCCTGCTACCTACTCAATGTTTGTGTCCCCCAAAAACCATATATTGAAATTCTAATCCCCAGTGTGATAGAATTTGGAGATGGGGCATTTGGGAAAATTAAGTCATGAGAGTAGAGCCCTCGGGATGGGATTAGTGTCTTTATAAGAAGTGAACACACACAAGAGAACTTGCATCCACTCGCCTTTCTGCCCTGTGAGGACACAGCAAGAAGGCAGCCGTCTATAAACCTGGAAAAGGGCCATCACCAGACACTGGACCTGCTAGTTCCTTTATCCTGGACTTCCCAGCCTCCAGAACTGTGAGAAATATCTGTGTATTAGGCTGTTCTTACAGTGCTAGAAATAAATACCTGAGACTGGATAATTTAAAATGAAAATAGATTTAATTGGTTTACAGTTCTGCAGGCTTTACCAGAAGCATGGTGCTGGCATCTGCTCAGCTTCTGGTGAAGCCTCAGGGAGCTTTCAGTCATGGCAGGAGATGAAGGGGGAACAGGCACATCACATAGTGAAAGCAGGAGCAAGCATGAGAGAGTCAGGGTGGCAGTAAGTGCCACACACTTTTAAATGACCAGGTCTCACAAGACTCACAGCACCAAGCCATGAGGGATCCACTCCCATGATCCAAACACCTCTCACCAAGCCCCACCTCCCGTACTGTAGATTACAATTCAAAGTGAGATTTGGGCAGGGATAAATATCCCGATTATCAGTCTGTTGTTTAAGTAACCTAGTCTATGGTAATTTGTTATAGCAGCCCAGGCTGATTAAGACACTTCCCTAGTCAGTCTCGGTGCCCCCTCCAACTCTCCCTCATCATGAGCCTAGATTAGAACTTGAAACCTAGGTTGTCCAGACTTACATGGTTATTCTTGCCTTATCCTACAGTAAACAAAGGATGTATTCCCCATCTTTTAATCAGAACAGAATGTGTGAAAACATTTTCAAGTTTTGCATATACTGAACCACAACCTTTTACTTAAAAGATGAAAAAGCTGTAGCAAGAGCTGGCTGGTCTGTATTTGAATCCCATTACTTAGTAACTAGGTGAGTATTCTGTGTCTCAATTTTTTCATCCTTAAAGTGAGGCTAATGATGGAACCTATCTCATAAGGCTTGTTGTGAAGATTGAGTGAGTTAATATATAAAGTGCTTAGAACAGTATCTGGTACACAGCAAGTACTGTCTCAGTGCTAGCTCTTTATTAGAAGTATTGTTATTTATCATTAATGGACTCTTCTTCTTAATGCCAAAATAGGCAGACTTTGCTTAAGGAATCTTCATTTTGCTGCTTGAGTTCACATCTGGGATGTAAGTACTTAGCTCTCAAAAAGAGCTGACTACAATCTAAGGCAGAAATAAACTATTTGTAGTCCAGGAAGTTCTAAGGAAGAAACAGTCTGCCTGCCTATCTGGTCCTGTTCATACACATATGATTAACATTTCCCCCATATTTCCCCTCTAATTATACTTACGTTCTGATCTTTTGCACATGCAAGTTTAAATAAACTTCCCTCTGTTAGACTATGGGAAACAGTTAAATCTGGAATGCACAGAGCTGCTGTATCCAAAGTACTGCAGGTGATTTGGCAGAAGGGTGATATAAGGAGTAGGATGGTCTGAGCACATCTGGCAGGCACCAGAAGCCAGTGGAGAGTCTGTGTATGAAGCTTCTGAATAAAATGGAATATAGTTTCCTCTGTGAGGAGCTAGAACAACATAGACCCCAAGGAAAATCTGAAGAGCACTCTGTAACTCATTAATCAGTGAGTCAAAGAGGGAAATGGAAGGCTATATCACTGACTATGTAAGCTTTACAAGTTTTGAGATGGTCGGGCCCTTTCTCTGCCTCTCTCTAGTTCAGCTCAGATTACTACCTGATTCTAGAATGGGATCTGAAACTCAGTTGTAATGGGTAAATCTCAAGATGTATCCATTTACCTCTATATCAGTGGACATATTGGGAACTATACCTCTAGATTGCTGATCTGTTTATGTATCTGTCTCTAATTTTACCATGTATTTGCTATACCAATAAATGCCTTTTTAATGTTAAACATTTTAAAACAAATATTTCCACCATATCTTTGCCACTGAAAAGACATTTTATATCAGAAAGAGCCTTAGATTTTTCAAACTGTGTATGGTTCAAAAACTACTTTAATTAAGCTGTGCCCAGACTTTAAAAATATATATATATACGAACAAAAAAACCCCATTTCAAAATGAAAGTGAGTAGCTGTGGCCTTTGATTTTTAAAAATCTCACAAGATAGACTGACACTATTTTGTAGTAGTAATAGTAGTAGTTTCATTCAAATACCCAGATATTAGCAGGGCATAGTGGCATGTATCTGTAGTCCCAGCTACTTGGGAGGCTGAGGCGGAAGGATTGCTTGAGCCCAGGAGTTCTAGGCTGCAGTGAGCTATGATTGTGCAATTACACTCCAGCGTGGGTGAAAGAGCAAGACCCTGCCTCTAAAGAAAATACAAAATAAATAAACCAAATACGCAAGGATTGCAAAGTGTGCAGTTTGTGGTCTTCCCTTTGTTACCAGTGTACCTGTGTATGAAATAGAATTTTCATTACATGCTACAATTAAAATAATATTTCAATAGACTTGAGGCTGTTCTTGATTTGAAGATCCAATTTAGCAACTGCATTCTGGCATTTGTTCCCCTCCCTACCCATCCACCTTGTTTTATGCATAGAATAAACCCATAACATGTTCTTTCTTAGTTCTTAGTTTCCTGGTGTGTCTAACCACCCATTAGAGAGAATAATGGGTCTGTCTTTTATATTTCTGTAATACTGTGTGCCATTATATTACTTACTAAATTGTATTTTAATTTAATGTATATAATTTCTGTCCAACTCCAATAAAATATCAAACCCTTAAAGATAGGGATATTATTCATCTTTGTGTTTTTAGCATTCAGCATAATGCCCAGCATATAATAGGCATCTGCAAATTTTTGAATCATTATACGTTAAGAAATGGATGATTAGTAAGGTGTAACAACTTCACGAACTTGTCTAGTCAGTAGCAGCACTGGCACTAGGAAGAGACCCCAGGACTTCAGGTTCCCCCCAGGTGACTCCCAAGTCTTTCCATTATTGTAGGTGTTTGTTGACATGAACAATAAGGTCCTACATAGACATAGTTTTATAATGAGTTCAGAAATGGCTCAACAAAAGTGAAACCTGTGATGAATACCAGATTATTTATATTGTAGACCTTGGTCTTAGTAATTTTGTTTTTCTTCGAGGGTTGATGACAGGTCATGAGATTGGAGAGACACTCATAGTAGTCAACTGTATGGAGAATATTGAGGAAATGTGTTTTCGGATTACAAAACTAAATTGAGATCAACTTGGACTTTTTCAGTCAAGCTGTTAGAATGTGTGTCTAAAGTTGGCCTGCTTATCGTGTTATAATATTGGTTCCGTCAGACCCTCTGATTTGTCAAATCCTTGCCAAAAATGGGTCCTATAGAAGGCAACCTGGGATTAGAATACTTTTAAATGTAAAGTCTCAGATTTCCAGGATAAACGATCTTCAGGTAGCAGAACTAATTCCTTTAACAAGCATTTGTTGATTCCAACTGTGTGTCAGATACTGTGCTAGCCTGGAGCAACAAAGAAGGATAAAAAGAACCTTGTTTTAGAGGAGCTATTAAGTCAGATTCTCTCCCCAGATTGAACAGCTACACAAAGAGGTGATTTCTGTTGGAGGGGTTGGGGTGATCATCTAACAACAAAAGAGCTGGGAACCAAGAAGGTTTGGTCAATAATAACAATGACTACATTAATCCAGTATCAAGCCAGGTTCTGTTCCAAGCAACGTACATATATTACTTAAGTATTTGTTTACATTTGCGGAAGTTTTCATTGTCCCGGGCCCATTCAGTGTGTTATTTTTATCTCTACGTTTAGAACTTTGACCTTTTTTGTTTTGTGGCTTGTCTCTCATTTGATTTAAAAAGTCATTATGTGGCTGGGCATGATGGCTCACTCCTGTAATCACAGCACTTTGGGAGGCTAAGGTGGGCGGAGCACCTGAGGTTGGGAGTTCAAGACCACCCTGACCAACATGGAGAAACCCCATCTCTGCTAAAATACAAAATTAGCCAGGCATGGTGGTGCATGCCTGTAATCCCAGCTAGTCGGGAGGCTGAGGCAGGAGAATCACTTTAACCTGGAGGCGGAGGTTGCAGTGAATTGAGATTCTGCCATTGCACTTCAGCCTGGGCAACAAAAGTGAAACTCCGTCTCAAAAAAATAAATAAAAAAAAAAGTCATTATAATCACCTAGTTGCTTTATATCTGACTCTATATATAATGTATATAACAGAGAAGAGTTGTTAACATGTACTATTATTTGTCAAAAGAGAAATACAAGTTACTCATATTAGTATTCACAGTCTTCCCTTTAGTTTCTCACTGACTCAGTATATCTACCGAGATTGCCTTGGTACTATCTGCCCCTCAGGTAGTCTGCTTGCCCAGTGGTAAGTCTTTCTAGGGTGGAAGGATTCTTTCTTACTGGGTCTTCTTCCAGGACTCTACTTCTTTCTAGTAGGCTGAATGGAGCGAAAATGTAAAAATAGGGAAGACACACTGAATCTTCTTAATAAAGAATTTTTAAGATAAAGGGGAAAGGGGAGAATGCAAATTTGAAACTGGTTTTGAAGGTTGGGAGTAGGGTAGGTTGGTGCATGAGAGACCCTTGAGCAACTATAGTATATGAGAGAACTGATTAGGAGATAAAAAGTGTGTTATGATTTTGATTTCTTTTCGTATCCATTGAGAAAAGCATGTAAAGACTGGAATTACTCTTTTTTCACTTTTGATTGTTGGATTGTCTTTCTACCCAGGACAGCCACTTGGATTGCTGGGGTTTATTCAGGTTATACACACCGTGCCTCTCTACTTTAACTGGCTTTTTGTTCGTTTCCTTGCTTAGCACTTTTTCTGCAAGCAGCTGATAAATTAGGAATTCTTAAATTCTTGTAAAGGGTTTTTCCTGAAAGATAAGTTTTTTTAGAGAAGTAGAATGGGCCTAGAGAATAATACCAACCTTAGATAGATATCCACTGTGGAACCTCCAGGGGCTGGTCAAATGTATTTGGCACACTTACTCTTTACCATGTCATCAACCAAGACTTGGATATCTTTCTTATTTACTGCCTTTGTTGTTGGAGCTACAATCCACATCTGTTCCAGAGGTCATGGAAACTCTTCATCTCTCAGCATTTCCAGTGGGTATTCTTGGCAGGTTTAAAGCAGAGTCAGGAGGGTGAGAGCTCAGAGAGAGAGGCTAAGGTGAAAGCACTTTGTAAACTTATAGAGGATGATATTTTGTACAAAGCCTGGCACAGAGCAGACATTCAGTAAAAATGCATTGAATTAAAAGGAAAAAAAGCAGATACCTTTTACTCACAGCAGAAATCTCTTCTGCTTCCCCTACCTTGGTCAGGATAAGAGTGCCTTGTGACATAGATTAACACCATATGAGTGATAGTTTATATTATTTAATCTCATTTCTTAAAATAGCCCTACAAAAGATAGTATGATTTTGATTTTATGTTTATGGGAATGAAAGTTTTAGCGGGTCTGTGTCACTTGCCCAAATATTACCCTTGTAATAAGAGGTGGAACTGGGATTGGAATGCAAATCTGTCTAGCTTCAAAACCTTTGATTTTTTTTTTTTCTACCTTTCTGGCCGGTACAGCTGTCAGACTATGTTAGAAGTCTCACGGGTCCTTCAAGTGACTTTACTAATGGTCTTATGAAAAGCTGTCTCCCCTGAGAATTGGTGTTTGAAGTTCTTGGTTCATTTGGCAAACGTGTACTTAGCCCCAACTATAAGCATGAGCTGTACTAGACAGCAAAGGTGGACACCAAAGAAATAATCCCATCCTCATGGAGCTGCCAGTGTAGCGAGTGATCATAAATATAAATAATGTTGGGCAGAATGATGTTAGCAGTATAATGTGAGGTTGTCCTGCAGGAGCACGGAGGAGGGATTGAATGCGGGAAGGAAAAGAATCAGCCCCTCTTGTGTAAGAGGCAGCACCATGTCTGCCAGAGCCTAACATCTCTTTTAGCCACCTTAGCTCATTTAATCTTCGCTATAACCATATAGTATTCTGATTATACAGATCAGCAACCTACTTGGCGTTTCACAACAAGGAACAGATGGATAGGATTTTCAATCTCAGAACTGTCAGGCTCCAAGTCCCTGCCCTTTTCATTAGACTACTGAGTATAGACTGAGTACAGGTTTTTCCTAATGTATGTTTTTTTAAATACATGATACTTAAAGTTCCATTCTGTATACAAGGGTATGTGTTGTGTGAGATTCAGTGTGTCTGTCGAGATTCCCTTCTTATATCTGTGCCTCAGTCAGTCTGCTTGCTCAGTGGTGAGTCTTCAGATGTTGCTGCTTTTGCCGTGTTTTCTAACAGTGCTGGCTGTCTCGTCTTCCCTCTGTGAGGGCGGGGATCTGGTTTGGTCTCTGTTATGTCCATGGTGGAGAGAACTACAGCAACTCCTGTGCCTAAGCCCCATTTGGCCAGACCCTGGCCTCTCCTACCACTTTCAGGTTCAAACGTGGAGTAGTTCTTCCCCAGTGACTGTCCAGAGTGGCTGGGTAAACACAGCCTGGAAGTGGGGAGTGAGGGCTGTTAACATCGCTTACCCGTGCAGTTGGAAGCTGGAGAAGGGAAGGAACCAGCAGATAAATTGCTTCCTGTCTGCCTTTCTCCTCCATTTACCCCTTAAACACACACACACACACACACACACACACACACACACACAATATTAGTAGTTCCGTACAACCCATCCTGTAACCTGTAACCCATCCTGTAACCTGTAACAGTTGTCTGTGTTTTCATGTTAAGCTGTAGCCAGTTTGTTGATGCATATAGCCTTGATTTCCTTTCCCTCCTATCCTTTCCTACCAATCTTTCCTTGCTCTCTGCTCTGAGATTGCAACACATGATAAACACGTAAGCTTTGTCCCAGACTGTTTTCTAGAACCTGGGCACAGTAGTAGTCAATAAAAAACATCTTTCCCATCCCAGACCCTTGCCCTGTTTACCCTGCTTTATACCTTGTTATTTTTCACTTAGCATAAATCAGGTAATATTTGAATACTTATGTGTCGACACTGTTCTACATCTTTATGGTTAATGTGCACCAAAGTCCTGTGAGATAAAATAAACCATGGGTGTAGTTCCATATTTGCATATATAGGTCAATTGTATTTTCTTTTTTAAAGGAAAGATTATTGCTTTTGTTAAAATAGTACATGTTCGTTATAAATCAAGAAAAGCTAAAACAAAAAACAAACAAACAACCCCACGCCAGATGCCATCATCTGGTAATAACCTTTAGGTGAATAACATTCTGGGAGCTCTCATGAACCTCAACTTTTCTCAGTATCTTTATAGTAGTGTCCGAGTATACTACTGTAATTTAACCATAATCTAACCAGTTGATAAACAGTTACAGTATTTTATTTACTTAAAAAATGTGCTGAAATGACCATCCTTATAAATGCCTTTGGGTTTTTTTAATTTGCTGGTATATAAGATATATTTCTCCCCCTGAAAATTTTTATTCAGATATTACCTTGTGACCAACGTGCCTGTTTTGCCGATGAAAGACTCTGGGCCAAAGCAAAACTAATAACAAGATAATCTGCCCTTGGGCGACTCCTCTAATGAGAAAGAATGGGAACACAGAACACTACATAAGGGATGCAAGTTTCACATCCCAGATTTTGGTAACGAAAAGAAACCGTAGGCCACACAGCTGATCAGAGGTACATTTGAGCTATTCCATTACATTTTAGATTTTAATTTTGCTGCAGTAAGTCATGGCTCAAATATAGTAGAGTCGCTGATTTATCATTAAGTTTATATACACTGTAAACTAACCCCATTAAAAGGCAACAGCACCGTATTTTGAAGACAAGGTGACCAAGTTTCTAATGTAATAATTGCCAGTGATTAATACAGTCAACTGGTGACCAGCAGGGATGATAAATTTTCCAGGCATTGAGAATGACTTATCTGACTTTTTTTTTTTCTTTTTTGAGACAAGGTCGGTCTCACTCTGTCACCCAGGCTGGAGTGCAGTGGCACAATCATTGTTCACTGCAGCCTTGACCTCCTGGGCTCAAGTGATCCTCCCACCTCAGCCTCCTGAGTAGCTGGGACTACAGGCGCGTGCTACCATGCACATAAATATAAATTTAATTAATAAATACATTTATTAATTTTAAACAAATTAAAAATTTAAAATTAATTTTTAAAAACTTTTTTAAAATTTTGTTTGTAGAGATGGGGTCTCACTGTGTTTCCCAGGCTGGTCTCAAACTCCTAGCCTCAAGCAATTCTCCCACCTTAGCCTCCCAAAGTGCTGGGATTATAGGCATAAGCCACCATGCCTGGCCTTATCTGACTTTTAAGATGCTTTTCCAAGGTCTGAAGTTGAAGACTTAAACCTATACAGTTTATTTTTCCTGTCTTGTCTTTTTTTTTCAGTTTGTTAACATGCTGTGTAGTTCTGTTATAAACGTATGTAGTGAAAGACCAGCTTTTATTAGGGTTAATTGTTCCTTTCCTCATGTGGTAGGCACTAATATTTAGTGAAATTCTTGCTTCTTAAAGTATGCTTTGTTTCTATTTTTATGAAAACATTTGTATTGTGACCATGTAGTAATTTGTATATATTTATTTGTAGCTTGCTTTTCAGTCATCAGTACTGTATTTCAGTGACTTCTGGACAAATGTGATTTAACTATAGGAAATTTTTTGTCCAGGATAATTTGCATAAAGTCCCTGACTTGAGAATTTCAGGTGACAGCAGTTTACTGTATTTCTAAATAGCAAGCCTATTATAGAGTAGATCAGAATTAATCATATTCATGAACAGTATTAATCTGTTGAATAATCAAACCATCAAGGTAGCTGCATTGGTTGAGTTGCTGTTTATGGACTTCCTGGTTGAACAGAATGGTCTTGCCATTCTTAGCAAAGAAATACCTCAGCATGTGGCAACATGGATGTGGCCAGTAAGTGCTGTGAGAAGTGAGCAAAGAATAGAAAATTAAGCACTGACGTATTCTGAGATGTTTTCTGAAGGAGCTCAGGCTAAATGCCCTCACCTCATTGATACTGGCTGAGAGGCTGGATCTTGTGCCTCCAGCCCAGTAGCACTTGGTTTATAACGCTATATGAAGTGACTGCATCTCTAAGCCAAAAATCATGATACGTGTTCTAAGACAGGTTATAGACTGGTATCTTTGGCCTGAATTCCATCTATAAAGTGTTTTGCTTGGCCTGTGGTGTTTTAAACACTTTTAATTAGTCGTAGATTGTTAAAAGCTGAGATCTCTTACATAAAATCCGTAAAATGTCCAGCTTCAAGATCTGGGAACACTGGGCCCAAATTTCTGCTTTTCAGCAATTAGCTGGAACTGGGCGGTAGCTGTCCACTTAAGCCAAAGCATTTGCTTTCCAGTCTGCTGTATCACACACATGCATGCGTGCACGCACACACCAGTCACTCATGTATGTACCTACCGGACTGTTTACACTTCCAGACCATATGCCCTTCGAAGGCAGGATTTTTGTCTATTTTGTTCATTGCTTTTTTCTCATGAGCAGAATGTTGTCTGGCACAAAGTAGGTTAAAGGATATTGCTAGATGGAGGAGGAATGTATTTGTGACTCTTGGTCCAAGTTTATGGGGGAAAAGAGGACAGAATTTTTCAACTTGGAGCTTCTCCAGATATTTGAACTTTGTTCCCCTTTACCCCTGAGATACTGTATGGCTCAGGAATATACCTTAGTATCATAATTTTGTATATGATTTATCTCCCTTGCTAAATGGTAAATTCAGTGGGTTCAGGGACCTGTCTTGTATTGTTTTGCATCCTTAAGAATACCTTGCACATAATAAAAGCTTAAATACTCCTTGAATGGTTAGCAGATTTTTAAAATTTCTCATGTAACTTTGTGAATAAAGATGGGGAGATTCTAATACTGGAGGATCATTTGAGAAGCAACCATTTGAGTTGCTTCTTCACTATATTTTCTCCATAGCCCTATCCCCAATTATATTCCCCATCTAGACTATGATGGGGAATAGAATGTAATTGGGGATAGGGCTATGGAGAAAATATAGTGAATATAGAAGGCTTTTTATAATCCTTAACCCCTGCTCTTTAGTAGCAGGGTTAATTAACCCCCCTTCCTCAGTTTGTACATATTCTATTTTAGTACTCATCTTTTTTTTTTTTTTTTTTTTTGAGATGGAGTCTTGCTCTGTCACCCAGCCTGTATACAGTGGTGTGATCTCAGCTTACTGCAACCTCCACCTCCTGGGTTCAAGCAATTCTCCTGCCTCAGCCTCCCAAGTAGCTGGGACTACAAGCATGCGCCACAGTACCTGGCTAATTTTTGTATTTTTAGTAGAGACGGAAATCTAATTTTGCCATGTTGGCCACGCTGGCCTTGAACTCCTGACCTCAGGTGATCCACCTGCCTCAGCCTCCCAAAGTGCTGGGATTACAGGCATGAGCCACCGTGCCCAGCCTATTTTAGTACTCATCAACATAAATTTAGTACTATTTATGTTAAAGAGCTTGTCTCCTACAGTGGACTGTGATTTCCACATCATTAAGAACTCTGTATGTTTTTTGTGCATCTAACAGCTAATACTTATGTTTGTGTGCCAACTCTGTATAAACACTATTCTAGGAACTCAGTAAATGTTTGCATTGAATTGAGTTTGTGTTAGGAGTTGTATTAAAGCTTTACACCCCCTTATAGTTTATAAAACATTTGTATATTCATTATCTTACTTGATTTTGAAATCAACTGAGTGAGTGCTGCAAATGAGAAAAATCAAAGCCCAGAGAAAACTAACTGGTCCAGAATTACACAGCAGTTAATGGCTGAACATCCAGGCTGAACTTTGCCAGTTAGTGGCTGAATATTCACGAAATTCTGATGCCTCCATAGAGCCGGATAAAATTATGGAGGACTTGTCATTCTTGGCTGCGGAATTTGGACCTGTGTATTGAAACAAGAAGAGAAAGGGAAGTGTTTCTTAAGTTATTTTTGGATGAAGGCTTTTTGCAATGCAAGGCTTCATCCCCTCAAGTTCAACAATAGCATTCCTTGGGGGAGTGAGAAGATGATGAATGGTCATCAGTTTGCTTGCCTCACCCAGATTCCATTCCTACCTCCCAGAATTTTCCCTGTTCCCACCCAGCTCCACAGTAACAATCAATCCCAATCAGTGACTGTACTTCATTTTTTGGATCAAGGAATACCCCTCCCTTTTCTGTCTTCCTCCTTAGGGCTTTGGATAGGAGCCCTTTAATTGATGTTGACTAAAGAACAGGAGGCCAGCCCCTGCATACCGGGAATGCCAGTGGCTTTGTTAGTTGAGGAGGGCACTGCTTAGCACTGCCCTCTAAATCGCAGAGCAGGTGGAGGAAATCTAATTAGCATTTAGTAAGCCAGTGCCCTGGGGAGTTTCTGATAAAGAAAAGGTCAGTGCAAATGGAGAAGGAGCGCTGATAGGGAGACTTCATTTTCCTAGTGGGAACTTTCTGAAATGGACTGGGAATCAGGTGAGCTGGATTCTAATGCCTGCCCTACCAGTGGCTTTTTAATCACGGTTAAGTCCCTCTGCTTATCTGAGGTTTTATTTTTCATGTCTGTGTCTAGTCCATTACCAGACTCCTTTTCCTACACAAATATTTGTTTCATAAAAGTGGAAGGGACCTCCAATCATTAAGTTGCTATCACCTGGGGGTGACGGGTGCACTAAATCTCAGAAATCACCCCTGAAGATTTTATTCATGTAACCAAATAATACCTGTTCCCCAAAACCCTATTGAAATTTAAAAAAATATATATGACTGCAGTCATTCCCACCCTTGTATTTCAAGCATAGCGTTGCCAACTACTTGCAAAATACTATATAGACATATATATATATATATATTTATATTTTTTTTTTTTTTTAAAGGTGCTATTACCTGGGAAGCTTTTCCCAACATTACATGTGTCCAAATCTTACTCTGTATCTACTGAATCTTCTGATATCAGTAGATATGTAGTAAATATGTATAGTTTGGGAAAAATTTCTCAGGAAATTTTGATAAAATCCCTGTTTATGCTTTTTTGAAGAACTTAACCACATATAGCAAACTCGAGGCCTATCACAGTGTTTGCTATCGTAGTTGCTCAGTAATATGTTTGGATAGGAATTTTGCGGGGCCTATTAAGTGAGATGCTAGAGGTGGAATAACCATTGCAAGCAGTGAGCATTTTAGAAAATGGGGATTGAGATCTATTAGTAGGCGATGAAATCAATGGTAATGAGTTGCTACCAGCATTTTAAAAGTAAAATAGAATACAAAAAGAAGCATGTATTGTGTCCAGTTAAGGATATTTATTGAAACTTTTAAGTTCATTGTATTTATAGATACTGTGCTACAATTTAAAAGACATTTCTTACTGAATTTTGGTTAAAAACCTTTGACCTAGACAGGAATCTGTAGTGGAATAAAGACGGTTCTAAGGGGAAGGAGTGTAGAGTTGCAATGTGGGAGCCACATGTGGTGGTTCATGCCTATAATCTCAGCACTATGGGAGGCTAAGTCGGGAGGATAGCTTGAGGCCAGGAATTCCAGAAGCAATGTGGAAAGGACACTAGGGAATGTAGGTTCTAGTCTTTACCCAAGCTCTTTGAGCAAATCACATTTTTCTCCTGGACCTTATATTCTTTTTTCTCATTGCCCTTTGTACCCTCTGCCTGACTTCAACCCCACATCTGCTTGGCAAGAATTAACTTAAATATCTCTTCTTAACACCTGCCTGATTCTGGCATACAGTAAGTGCTTATAAATATATGTTAAATGGGTGAGAACCTTTCCCTTAGGTCTGTAGGTACTTTCACTGGGCTCGTATATCTACCACTCCATTTAAAACTCTACTTATAGCTTTTTAAGAAAATGTATTTCTAAGCCAGGCACAGTGCCTCATGCCTACGTTTCCAGCACTTTGGGAGGCTGAGGCAGGTGGATTGCTTGAGCTTAAGAATTTGAGACCAGTCTAGGCAACATGGCAAAACTCCATCTCTGCAAAAAATACAAAAATTAGCAAGTCATAGTGGTGCGTGCCTATAGTCCCAACTACTTGGGAGACTGAAGTGGGAGGATCGCCTAAGCCCAGGAGGTGAGCTGACTGCAGTGAGCTGTGTGTGTCCCCCTGCACTTCAGCCTTAGCAACAAAGTGAGATCCTGTCTCAAAAAAAAAAAAAAAAAGAAAGAAAAGAAAATATATTTCTATTTATCTTTTACTAGGTTGTGGTCCCCTGGAAAGCAGACATTTTTATTCATCTGTGTATTCTCAGTACTTAACACAGTACCTGGTATGTAATAGGTGCTTCATAGTGTTGGAGAGAATACATATTTTTAAGAGGCATATGTAGTAGATGACTCATAAAACATTTATTGAGCACCTACTATATACCAGGCAATGTGGTAGGTATGGGAAGAGATACAAATGTGTGTAAGAGACCAACATCTTCCCTTGAGGAATTTAGAGATTAATTGAAGCATAAGCACACCGAATTGCTGGCAAAACCATTAGGGTTAGTGTCTAGCTATGTGGTTGCTTGTGCAGCTCATGTGTAACTTCTCATTTCTGTATTTGAATACTGGTCACCAGAACCAGACAGGACGAATGTCTTTCCATTCTGATTAATTTTCTTAGGAATTAAGTAAGAAATTGTGTATCTGATATGGTTATCTAGTTCCAAGGAAGGTTAACTTGAGTTGGCAAAAGGAGCCTCACCTTTTTTATGTTTGTTACTGGGAGGTTGTTTAAAAATCTCCCATTATGTAATGGACTTGTCACTTTCTATTTGTAGTAATGTCAATTCTTGCTTTATATATTTTGAGGCCATATTACTAGGTACACATACTTTTTAGAAGTACATGACTTCCTGGGCCTTTGAACCTCCTGTCTTTGTGAAGTGACTGACCCTCTTTGCCTTTTTACCTTAATATCTTTTTTTGCTTGATAGTCATAGAGCTACAGCAGCATTCTTTGAGTAATGTATATACTTTATGTAATTTTTTCCATCCTTTGATTTCAACCTACCTGTGCTCTTATATTTTAGGTGTATCTTTAGAAAACAGTATGTAGCTAGATTATGTTTTTGTTTAGTCTGACAAATCTTTCTTTTAACTTGGGAATTTAGTTAATTCACATTTATTGTGGTTAATACAGTGAGACAGTCTTTATCTTTTAAATGGTGAATTACATTGATTTATATTTATTGTGATTATGGAAATGTTTTGATTTGTTGCAACCATGTAGTGTTGTACCTTATATTATACTGAAATTTTCTGTTCTTTTTTTTAAATCGTACCTTTTGGATGGAGCATTTTGTTTCCTTTTTCTAATTTTCTTTTTATCCCTCTGCTTATTTGGAAGTTACACTCCACTTCATTACAAGTTACTCTAGGTATTTTATTATGCATACTTATTAAAATGTTTAAATTTAATAGATAATACATGCACATGACTTAAACACTAAATACTTGAAGAGTATACTATGAGAAGTCTCCTTTCTATCCTTCTGCCTCCATCTGCTCAGTTCTAATACCCCAGTGTATTTATCTTTATAATATATCTTGGCCTATTAACATATTAGATATATGTTAGAATATATCTAATACAAATTACAAATATGCATACACATGTATATTAACTCCTCCATTTACACAAATAAAGGACAACTTTCTCTATACCTTCTTTTTTTACTTCATAGTATCTCTTGATGCTCTTTCCATGTTGATACATGAAGAGTTTTCTTCCCCGTGCCTTTTTTTAAAAGCAGCTGAGTGGTATTACATCAATTGGTGAAGGCATAACTAAGTCTTTATTGATGAGCATTTACATTGTTTTCAATATTATTCTTTTAAATAGTTCCCAAAATGCACATATATCATTGTGCACATGTTAGTTTATCTCTAGGATAACTTTCTGGCATTGCCTGGTTAAAGGATGTATACTCTTACACTTTTGATAGATTATATGTAATTTTGCCACATTGCCCTCCAGAGGATTTGTAACTATTTACACGCCTGCCTATTTTTCTACAGTCTTGCTGAGATGATTACCGAAGTTCTGTATGTTTGCCAATCTAATAAAAGTAACATTTCAGTGTATTTTAATTTGTATTCCTTTTGTAAGTCAACATTGGTCTTTTCATATGTTTAAAAATCATTTAGAATTGTTTTTCTGTGAACAATCTGTTCATATTCTTTGCTCAGTTTTCTGCAGGGTTCATGGTCTTACTGATTTGTAGGAGTTCTTTATGTAAGACATTAGCCCTTTGTAATAGGAATTGTGAATTTTAGCGGAATATTTATGACTTCTAACCCAAGTTACCATTTTTTTCCTTGCTTTGCCCATAGGGGTGTGGCAGGGGTGTGTCTGTGTTGCCATGCAGGGTTTGAAAATAGTTTTCGTTTTTAGATTTACAGGTTTCTGTGTAGTCACTATAACAATCATTGTTATGGTTTCTGGATTTTAGGTAATAGACTTTCCCACTTACAGGTTATAAAAGAAATGTGCTATGTTTCATAATTTCATTTTATATTACATTTAAATCTCTGATCCAGTTGGAATTTTTCCTGATCTATGCTTAGAGGTACAGGTTCAACTTTGTTTCAGCTTTATTTCTAACAGTATCATTAACTCCCACGGATTTGAGGTACTACGTCTATCATAATCTAAGCATTTTATGCATTAGTAACCATTTGTGAACTCATTAAGTATTAAATTCCATTGGTTTGTCTGTATATATACATATAAAATATATATAGCAATACGCTTTGTTTTGATTAATGAGCTGTGTTTTACCATATGGTTGTAATAGTGTCCTCTGCTGTTCTTGTTTTTCTTTATGAACTTTACAATTATGAACTTCATATTATATTCTCTTACTTAAGACAAATATGGTGGTTGTTTTTTTTGTTTTTTTTTTTTGTTTTTCTTTGAGATGCAGTTCCACTCTGTTGCCCAGGGTAGAGTGCAGAGACGAGATCTTGGCTCACTGCAACTGCCGCCTCCTAAGTTAAAGTGATTCTCCAGCCTTAGCCTCCTGAGTAGCTGGGATTACAGGCACATGCCACCACCCCCAGCTAATTTTTGTATTTTTAGTGGAGACAGGGTTTCGCCATGTTGGCCAAGTTGGTCTCAAACTCCTGACCTCAGGCGATCTACCTGCCTCAGCCTCCCAAAGTGCTGGGATTACAGACATGAGCCACCACATCTGACCAAAAATATGGTGTTTTTACTGAGTTTATGTTAAATTAATAAATTCACTTAGGGAGAATTGAGCTCTTTCTCAGCACATATATTTTAATTTTTTAATTTGGCCTAAAGTACAGCAATATATTTACTCTCTGTATTAGTTTCTTTTTTCTTTCCTCCTCCTCCTCCTCCTCCTTCTCTCTCTCTCTTTTTTTTTTTTTTTTTTTTTTTCCCCCCCCCCCCCCCCCCCCCTCTCCCCTCCTCTTTTTTTTTTTTTTTTGTAGAAACAGGGCTTCGCCATGTTGCCCAGGCTGGTCTCGAACTCCTGGGTTCAAGCAGTCTGCCAGTCTCGGCCTCCCAAAATGCTAGGATCACAGGCATGAGCTATCACGCCAGGCCTGTAGTAGTTTCTTGTAGTTGCTGTAACAAATGACCACAAATTTGTTGGCTTAAGACAATAGAAATTTATTCTCTCACAGTTCAGGAGGCCAGAAGTCCAAACTTAGGTGTTACAGCGCTGTGTTCCTTCTGAAAGCACTGGGGAAAATCTTTTGCCTCTTTTGGCTTCCAGTGGCTCCAGATGTTCCTTGGTTCATGGTTGCATCACTCCAGTCTCTGCCCATGGTCACACTGTCTCTTCCTTCTCTCTCTTCTGTCCCTCTATCTGTTCTCCCTCTATCTCTGTCTTATATGGATACATATGATTACATTTAGAGTTCCCCTGAATTCTCCAAGAGAAGTGCTGCCTATGAATATTACCTTATATGGCCAAAGGGTCTGAGACCCTGAACTTAATCACATCTTATGCCATATGAGGTAATATTCACAGGTTGCAGGGATTAGGACATGGGCATATCTTTTGGGGAGCGACCATTCAACGCACTACACCCTTCTTCCAAATAATATAAGAATCTTACTTAGCATACCTAAACTTGAATCACTCCTCCTAACTTATGTTATTGTTGGCCAGTGTTTTCTATCTTGTTTATTTATACCCACATAAAGTAATATTCTTTTTTTTTTTTTTTTTTTTTGAGACAGAGTCTCGCTTAGTCGCCCAGGCTGGAGTGCAGTGGCGCGATCTCGGCTCACTGCAAGCTCCGCCTCCCGGATTCACGCCATTCTCCTGCCTCAGCCTCCCGAGTAGCTGGGACTACAGGCGCCCGCCGCCTCGCCCGGCTAATTGTTTGCATTTTTAGTAGAGACGGGGTTTCACCGTATTAGCCAGGATGGTCTCGATCTCCTGACCTGGTGATCCGCCCGCCTCGGCCTCCCAAAGTGCTGGGATTACAGGCGTGAGCCACCGCGCCCGGCCAGTAATATTCTTATTTTACACTGGAAGTGTTCACATTTCCCACATATTTATCAATATCTGTGCTCATCTTTGTTTTCTTTTATGTCAGACCTTCCATCTGGGATTATTTTTCTTCCTAAAGTCTATCCTTTGAATTGCCTTTAGTGAGAGTCTGTCTGTGGCAATCTGTTTTTTTGTCTGAAAATATCTTTATTTTGCATTCATTGAGTTTCAATGGCTATTGACTTCTGCATTGAAAGTTAGTTTTTCTTAGCACACTGAAAAATTATTCTGTGATCTTCAGATTTCACTCTTGCTGTCGAGGAGTTAGCTGATAGTCTAATTGCCATTCTTCTGCAGGTGATCTCTTGTTTCTCTTTTAATGTCTTCTTTTTTGTCTTTGGTGTTCTTCAGTTTTATTACAATATGTGGTTTCTGTTTATCCTGCTTGACATTTGCTGAGCTTACTGGATATGCGGTTTGGTATTCTTTCAATGGTTCTGAAAACATATCAGCCAAAGGCATAGAATAATACTCCATCCTCTCCTATTTAATTATTGAACTTCAGTTACAAGATTAGATATGTGTTAGACCCTCTTACTCTATCATCCATGTCTCTTAAACTATCATTTTTCATATATTTAGTTCTGGGTCACATTCTATGGAATTTCTTTGGATTGCTCTACTAGTTGACTAACTCTTTAGCTCTATCTAATCTGCTGTTTAACTTGACTATTGACTTTTTCATTTCAATTATAATTTTCATTTTTGGACATTCAGTTTAGTTTGTTTTCAGAAGTATTTAGTTCTTTTTTATACTCTCGTTTGCTAATTTTTTCAAGCTTCTCTTCTAAATCATAAAAATTTTATATTCTGTCTCTAATTCCAATGTGTGAAGTCTTTGAAGATATGATTCTGTCATCAGTTTTTCCTGGTTGTCATTCATTATGTTATTATGGCTTATTTCCATGTATGTTTTTGTTTTACTTTTAAGAGCAATATTCCGTAGGACTTTACCTTTGGAAGCTATTTGAGGCCTAGGTTAAACTTTTGTTCTACCAAAATGGATTAGAGGCTACAGGACATTATTAATCCTGGACTGCTTTTACATCTTCACTTGAAGCATCATGAATTTGGTCACAAACTTGCATTAGAGCCAGATTTTGGTTACAGACTTTTAGGAGAGACATTACTTCTTTTCTAGTGGTCAAGACAGGTCAGTTTTTTTATGGTCCCTTTTAGTGTGCAGATGTATTGCCCACACTTGAAACAGTCATCACAATTGTCACTAGTGTTTACATAAATAACCTCAGGGCAAAAAATGGTTTTGGTATTCTCTTTCTTTCCAGGATTTCTGCTTTCACTTATGTTTTTTTTATTGTGGTGAAACATATATAACATCAAAATTATTTTTAAGTGAACAATTCAGTGGCATTAAGTACATTCACATTGTTGCACGACCATCACCACCATCCATCTCCAGAACTTCTCATCTTACAAAATAAACTGTGTACCCATTAAACAGTAACTCCCTATTACCCGCTACTCACCCACCCCCAATCCCTGGCAACCATTGTTCTACACACTTTTGTCCTTATGAATTTGACTCTAGGTACCTTATATAAGTGGGATCATCAGTATTTGTCCTTTTGTGACCAGCTTATTTCACTTAGCATAAGTCTTCAAAGTTCATCCATATTGTAACATTTCAGAATGCCATTCCTTTTAAGGCTAAAATCATATTCCATTGTATGTATATACCACATTTTTTTTAATCCACTCATTGTCTGAATATTCAGGTTGCTTCCACCTGCTTTCATTTAACTTTTGTTCTCTATAGATTCCTTACTTCTTGACAGCATGACTCATTTTAAAAATTAATATTTAAGAATATTTTATTTAGCTTTTAAATTGTTTTTTTTTGGGAGTGTCATTCATGGTATCTAAGTTAACTTAATTGCTCAAAACCAAAGTCTTATACCTACTTTAGGTGGACCAGAAGACAACTAAAAAGAACATAATTTGACTTTCTTTTGGGATGCTAAAAAGGGAAGATTCTGAGATGTGAAACAATTAGTATGTAGTTTTGCATGTTTTGATTCTTGAGGTCTGCTATAGGTAATATTTTTTTCCTTGTATGTGAGAAAACCTTTAGAATACTATAAGAAAATATAAACATTTCTGTCTTGCAGGATTTTTCATTGTTACCATGTTATTGATGCTAACATCTCAATACCCTCAAGTGCCCCAATACCCAGTAGTAGCATTTGAAACTTGTACAGAGATATCAAAATCATAAACTGCTTGAGCTGAAGGGGTCTAATTTCTAAACATCATCCCCTCCACCATTGTGTGTTTTTTTTTTTTTTTTTTTGAGTCGAAGTCTCGCTCTTTCACTCAGGCTGGAGTGCAGTGACATGATCTTGGCTTACTGAAACCACCACTTCCCAGGTTCCAGTGATTCTCTTGCCTCAGCCTCCCAAGTAGCTGGGATTACAGGCACACACCACCACACCCAGCTAATTTTTGTATTTTTAGTAGGGACGGGCTTTCACCGTGTTGGCCAGGCTGGTCTTGAACTCCTGACCTCAAGTGATCCACCTGCCTCGGCCTTGCAAAGTGTTGGGATTGCAAGTGTGAGCCACAAGCCAGCATACCCAGCCACTGTGTCTTAAAGATGAGTTGGCTAGGGTTAAGTGACTGACCCAGCCAGGGTCCTATAAGGAGTTTGTGACAGCAAGAACGTCAGTTGCCTCATTTTAATCTCAGTATACTTGGTACTTCTGTGTACTTTCTGTCTCTGAGAAGACCTGAGACAGGGTCTTTCTCTGTTGCCCAGGCTGAAGAGCGGTGGCGTGATCATAGCTCACTACAGCCTCGGACTCCTGGGCTCAAGTGATGTTACTGTACAGGCATGAGCCATCATGCCCAGCCTGAGCTTGATCTTTTGAAGAGTTGGTGTGAATGTTGATGAAGATGACCTGACACTGATATATGGGTCAGAGTAGAGGCAAGAATTCTCTTCTAGTTAACTGGTGAAGATCAAATAGAGTTGGCCTTCCAAATACTACTTCACTCCTGTCTCTCCTGTTCATGGAATCTTTTTTGATAACAGAATGTTAGAGTTGGGTGGGAGAGCTCTTGTGATCATTCATGCCAATCTCAAATTGCCCACTGGGACATTTTGGGATCCCCGGCCCAGAAACTTTGCTGTTCTTTATAGATGAGGAAACTGAAATCTAAAAGATGCAAATATGGTTTCCCTCAAGTCACATAAAGTGATTTTAGCAAAGCCAGAACTGCACCCACATCTCCTAATGCCTATTCCGGTGGAGCATCTCTGTTACACTAATGCATTAACTTCACTCCTGGTCTTTGACTAAGCTGCACTCTGTGGTGTCTGTCTTAAGACTATGAAATGTCATAAAGGTGGTTTGCCTTTGAAAATAAGCCAGAACCTAGAGAGTTAATAGAAATTGAACAGTGAAAGGGGAGTCCTTTTCTTCTCTCCTCAACTGGGGAGCCGCCAGGCTGTTTCACTTGCACGGCATGTGTTCCATTATGGCATAATGATGTAATTACCAGTAATGCTGCTGCTGCTTGAGTAGTGGTGGAGAGGCAGCATTAAGGAAAAGAGTAGCCCAGTTCTCTCCTAAGAGCCATTTCAGCCCACTTCAGTCTATTAGATTGAAGATGCTGGAAGGCGAATGGCTTCAGCACAGGAAAAGGTCAGATCTAAAAGCTTTTCTGGGCTTGGTATTTATTGTTGCTTTTTTGACCTTCAGAAAAGTCCCCTGTGTGTTTGTCCTTGATTCTTGCCTTTCCCATTAATGCTGAAAGCTGTATTGCTGTCCAGACCAGGTCTTTGGCACAGATGATTTCCTATGTGGTGTTATTTGAGAAAGCCTAGCCCCCACTCCATATGACAAGTCGTATTGTCATTCATGCCACCATTGTGGTGTCAAAAGCCTTTTTAACTCTTGAATATTTTAGTTTTCAGCAATTCTGGACATATATATTATATATATGACATATATTATATATACAATATATGATACAATATGTATATATACAATATATGATATGATATACAATATATACGTATATATACAATATATGATACGATATTATATGATACAATACATATGATATGAGACAGTACAGTATATGTGATATGATCTGTACTAATATCACATATGTATATTCTTTCACAAACTTGCCTAGACCTAAATAATTTATGAATTAATACTTTAAAACACAGAGAAGTAAGCAATAAGACTGAGTGCCTTGAGCAAACCTTTCTATGAATCTCTTTCAAAACATACAGCCTGCCACCTGATGATTATGAGGAGGTAATCATGGTCTCTGAAACACAGTAGACACTTCCAAAAGTGTTCCTTTGTTAGAGGGTAGCCATCATTCTTTCAGTAATATCAAGCACCTGCTGGGCCCATGGCACAGGTTATAGGAAGACGGCAAGTTTTCCTTATTTCAGTGGTTCTCAAAGTGCCATCCCTGGACCAACAGCACCAACACCACGTAAGATCCCGTTAGAAATGCAAATTGTCAGGCCCCCAAGCCAGAGCTGCTGAATCACAAATTCTAGGCTGGGAGCCTTCAGTCTGTGTTTCACCAAGCTTTCCAGTGATTCTGATGCACATATAAGTTTGAGAACCACTTCTTTATTTTGTAGTTTAGTACCAGGAGCTATTTGGCAATATAAAATACCTTATGTTTATCTAGAGTTGCACTGTCCAATACAGTAGTCATTAGCCATAGGCAGTTATTTAACTTTTAATAAATTAAAACCAAGTAAAATTAAAAATTCAGTTTCTGAGTTGTACTAGCCACAAGTGCTCAGTAGACATATGTTGCTAGTAGAAACCATTCTGGACAGCACAGATGTAAACATTTCTATTATCACAGGAAGTTCTATTGAATAATGCTGGGCTCAAAGCAGTGGTCCTCAGATTTTGTCATGAATCGTATCATTAGTCTGTAAAATATACATTGTTGGGCCCCGTCCCCAGAGTTTCTTCCAGTGTTTCTTTTTTTTTCGAGACAAAGTCTCACTCTTTGACCCAGGCTGGAGTGCAAGGGTAGGATCTCGGCTCACTGCAACCTCTGCTTTCTGGGTTCAGGTGATTCTCCTGCCTCAGCCTCCCGAGTAGCTGGGATTACAGGCACACACCACCATGCCAGCTAATTTTTGTATTTTTAGTACAGATGAGGTTTCACCATGTTGGCCAGCTGGTCTGCAACTCCTGATCTCAAGTGATCCGCCCACCTCAGCCTCCCAAAGTGCTGGGGTTACAGATGCACGCCACCACT
This sequence comes from Mandrillus leucophaeus, assembly GCF_000951045.1. Taxonomy (NCBI): domain Eukaryota; kingdom Metazoa; phylum Chordata; class Mammalia; order Primates; family Cercopithecidae; genus Mandrillus; species Mandrillus leucophaeus. Next base: position 1,907,171 of record NW_012103810.1, read on the forward strand.
CCTGGCTCCCATTCCCAGAGTTTCTGATTCAGTAGATCTGGGGTAGGGCTGGAGAAGCTACACTTGTAACAAGCTTCTAGATGATGCTCATGCTGCTGGTACGGGGACCACTTTTTGAGAACTACTGGTCTTGAATAAGGATTCTTGATCTGAAATCTGTGAACCTTCAAAAATTATAGGCAAAATACTCTATGTACCCATATAATAGAGGTTGCAGGATATAGGACTCATAGTTTTAATCTGATTCTCAAGTGGGTCAGCAGGTCAGGAGAACTTTTAGCTGCAGTTAACAGAAAATCTGACTAATAGTGACTTAAATCATAAGGACTTTGATATTCATTTAGCAAAGCAAGAGGCCGGAAGTTTCAGCATTCTTTCAGTGGCTCAAGTATGTCACCAGGAAAATCAGGCACTTTCCCTCCCCAGAAAACCCCTTATGTTTTTTTGGCCAGGACTAGGTCACATGCCCACCTCTAGATCATTCCCAGCAATGAGGAGTGGGATTTGTATAATTGATTTTGATTCAGCCCTTGGGGTAAAGGGAGGGGATTTACCTTCCCTGATACCATCAGATCTCACCAGTTCTCTGAACAAAATATGAATTCTGTAACAAGGGTGAAGGGAGAAATGGCTATTTGGTCTCTCAGTGAGTGACCTAAAAAGTGTTAAGAGTATCTGGTCTGCATCCTTTCAGCTTATCACATGCTTTCAACTTGCTAGGCAGGCAGGGCGCAGACACGCTGAGCTGTGAAGCTCTGCTGAGCTCTGTCCTCTCGTGCCTTATGATGGCTTTTGTGAAGCCATCCTGCATGTAACGGGGATGACATGGCATGAGATTTAAGAGCCTGATCCAGGCTTCTGGGAGTCAGCATCAAGTCAGCCTTGAAACTAGTCCCTGTCTGACTTTGGCCCCCAATTGTTGTGTGTGTGTGTGTGTGTGTGTGTGTGTGTTTGTTTGTTTGAGATGGAATCTCGGTCGTGTTGCCCAGGCTGGAGTGCAATGGCGTGATCTCGGCTTACTGTGACCTCTGCCTCCCGGATTCAAGCGATTCTCCTGCCTCAGCCTCCCAAGTATCTGGGATTACAGGCACCCGCCACCACGCCCAGCTAATATTTTGTATTTTTATTAGAGACAGGGTTTCACCGTGTTGCCCAGGCTGGTCTTGAACTCCTGACCTCAAGTGATCCTTCCACTTCGGCCTCCCAAAGTGCTGGTATTACAGGCGTGAGCCACTGTGCTTGACCTGGCCCCCCAGTTCTTTTTAGAATTGGTTCCTTTTGGTCAAGACTCCCATTATTGTTTTCTCTCACCAGTCTCCTTGGAATTAGAGTCCTGGTCCTGGATTTGGGGACCAAACACTTGGAATTCTGCTGCCAGACTTCCAGTTCCCTATCTACTTACCCAGCTCCCTGCTGGTCTCCTCCCAGCAGTATGCTTTAGATGCTTGGCTTTAAGTAGGGAGATCGTGTCCAAAAATGTACAGCGTGTGAGACTCTTTCACATAGAAATGGTAAATGAAGCACTGGGAGTTAATGATATTATTGAAGGAGAAGATGTGAGAACCAAAGCTCATACCACCCCTCTACTGAATCAAATGAAGGGCATGGTCATTTGTGTGTTCATCTGTACTCTCCACAGGTACCATGAATCCCAGGCTGAGAATCAACAAAGACCTTTTAGTGTTCCCTGTGGCCCTGGAAATCCAGAGAGTTGCTTGATGAAAGGGATGACAGCAGCTCAGCTGGCAGAGCTCTCTGCCTGCATCCCCTGCCCCCAGAGCAGTTCTGCTTTTACTTCTATGTTATGCTTCTATACAGAATCTTGTATATAGAAATAAATAAGTCCACTTCTTAAAAAAAAAAAAAAGGCCACTGGGTAAAGGATGCCAAAGGCCCCTTCTAACACTGAGAATGGGCTTGAGAGCTGGAATACAGGTACTAGGCTATGACATGTGAAACAGAAGTGTAGTCCTGTCCTATTTTAGGAGAAGGAACTCTGACTCCCTTGTTCTCCACGTGGTTTTGAGCTGACAGTTGCCTCAGTCAACAGCTGGATACAGTACCCAATTGTTTGCAGCAAAAGTCCTGCGAGTCTGTTTCCTCTAAAAAGCTTCTTCCACGACTTCCTTCCCCCATCCTCCCAGGACAGAAGTGGACACAAGGGGGAATGTTTCAGTTCCTCTGCCGGGTTATGTGTCTTCCTCTCATACCACTGTTCAGAATGTCTAGGGAATTTTTATTTTCCAAAGTTGCTTACCAGAAACAACTTGGCAGAGCATAGTTTGGGGAGGAGGCTTTAGTTCAATGAGCACAAAAGCACATGTTCCTGTGGTGAATTCTTAACGTGTGTGAAGGGGAAGCAAAGGAGCTTTAGTAAAATTGCAGTTCAGGCTAAGTCAGGAATGGAAATGAGGAACAACCAGAAAACATCACAGTTTGTTTTAGAGCATTTAGTCCCTGACTCTCAATAACACACACTCAGGCTTATGGCTGAATTTTAGTTTATCCTTGTATATACTTTTTAGAAGTTTTTATTTGGTATCATAATTTATAGTGAAACAATGAAAAGTCACTTGGCTTTATAAGATTTCAGAAAGTGAAACTTGGTTTCTGAAGAATAAACAGGCAACACAGCAGTCCTCAAAGAGGAAGTACATGAGAAACTGAGGGTTTAGGGAGATTATATTTGGTTAGAAACGCTGGGCCTTGGTTAAAAGTTGAAAAACCTGATCACTCCAGTCTTTGGAAGTTCTGAGGGAGAGCATGTCTTGCCAGAGTCTCACGGATGATTAGAGTTAATCCCGACACCCAGGCCTCTTTACTGTCCCTCCGCAGTGTGAGTTCCCCTCCTGAGCTACCCCCTAGAGCCTAGTTTCCCAGGGTTTCTCTCTGTGGTCTGTTTTTGCAGCTCAAGCCATGTTCTCCTTGATCTGTTGGCCAGGCTTCAGGGGAGATGGACTACAGCTGGTCTGAAATAGGAAGACGGTAAATTTACTTAAACTTTCAGCATGACCCATTTGCCTAACTTTTTCCAATGTGATGAATGAAAATATAGACAACAGAATGTTTCACAAGACAGACAACTCAAAGAGAATAAGAATGAGGGAGTGTGCAATTTGTTTTTACCTTTAAAAAGAAACATTACAGAGCTTCTTGATTTTCTTTACTTTTTTTTTTTTTTCCTTTTTTCTTTTTTTTTACCTCTGTCATCTGTGATCCATTCGCCTGTTCAGCCAAGCTATTTTGGCATTTTTACTCTGGGAAACCAGTGGGTGGGTGAATGTGGAGGAGCCAAAAGTTAACAAAATACCAGCAAATGCTGGAGCCAAGTGAGAGGATTCTCCTCGGCTCCAAAGCAGAGGTGTACCCCACCTCCCACTCTCCCAAGCTGCTTTGAAAAAGGCTGCTAAAACTCCCCTATTAAAAAAAAATTAAAAAGAAAAAAATCTCCGCTACTTGAGAGGATTTCTCAGTCCTGATGAAGGAAATCTCTAGCAACTCTTCTTGTCCCTAGGCTATCAGGGCTTTTCTTTTCTGAGGATTCCCTAAGCACTGTAGGGAATAATAGCATTGGAAGGTAAGTTTATCTGGTCTGATGCCAGCATACATTGTTGAATCCACATCTACTGTTTACTATCTGGGTGGCTTTCAATGAGTTCTTTAAACTTTCTGAGCCTGTTTTCTCATCTGTAATAGAGATGATAGTGCCTACTTCATCAGAAGTGTTGGAATTAAGTAAGATGATTTGTAACTTAGTGCCACACACCTCATTAATAATCAAGAAATGTTTTTTGCAATACCACTCATTTTCTCACCAACTTCTGTACAGCTTCCTGTTTTCCCAGTGATCGTGAGATGGGAGGTAGTCGCTTGCTAACTTGATTCCAGTGGCAGCGGGAGTGGCAAAGGAAATTACTTTTTTTCCTTATCAACTTCAAAGGATAATTAACACACAGTAAATTATATCTGTGTACATTTAATGAGTCTGATAGGTGTCTCTCCATACTCATAAAACAAGCACTACAATGAAGATGTAGAACACTGGCATAATCCCCAAAACATTCCTCTTGCACCTTTGCAGTCTGTCCCTTTCTTTGCCCCTAGCCCCAGGCAAGCACTCCTCTGTTCTTTGTCACTCTAAATTAGTTTGCATTTTATAGGAGTACAGTATGTACACTTTTTGTGTGGCTTATTTCACTCAGCATAGTGATTTCTGGATGTGTCCATGTTGTTGCATGTATCCGTATTATTGCTGAGTAGTATTCCATTGTGTGGATATACCACCTATTGATATTGGGTTCTTTCTTGTTTCTGGCTATTTTAAATAAAGCTGATATGAACATTCACTTGCAAATCTTTCTGTGGAGCACACATTTTCATTTCTCCCAGGTATACCCAGAAGTTGAATGGCTCAGTCATATGGTAGATACGTGTTAAACTTTTTGAGAAACTTCCAAACTGTATTGTTTTACTTTCGTATCAACAGTGTCTGTGATTTCCAGTTGCTTCACAACCTCAGAAGTACTTAGTGTGATCAGCTTTTTTAGTTTTAGTTATTCTAATGGGTTTATATGTTATAGTATTCATTTTGGTTTTCATTTGTTTCTCTGATGTCTAGTGATGTTGAGCACCATGTGCTAATTGGCATTTTGTGTACTATCTTCTTTTGTGTAGTATCTGTTTGAATCTTTTGCCCATTTAAAAACTTGTGTCATTTATCTTCTTACTGAGTTGTATAAGTTCCTTTTATGATCTGGCTACCAGTTCTTTGTAAGATAGAAATATATTAAACATTTCTTTCAATCTGTGAAAACATGTGAATACAGTTGATCCTTGAACAAAATGGGCTTGAACTGCATGGGTCCGTTTATACTTGGATTCTTTTCAGTAAAAGTGACACTGACTGGGCTTGCCTTTGCTACCTCCCCGTCTACCTCCTCTACCTCTTCTGCTTCTGTCACTGCTGAGACAGCAAGTCTAACCCCTTCTTTTCCTCCTTCTCCTCAGCCTACTCAATGTCAAGATGAAGACAAAGACCTTTGTGATGATCCACTTCCACTTAATCAATACTAAATACATTCAAATCTTCCTTATGATTTTCTTTTCTCTATCTTTACTGTAAAAATGCAATGCATAATATGTATAACATACCAAGTATGTGTTATTCCACTGTTTATAGTAGTTAAGTTTCAGGGGAGTCAAAAGTGGTACATGGATTTTGACTGCGTTGGAGGGAGCCATGCCCCTAACCCCCATGTTGTTCAAGGTTCAAATGAATGTTCTCCCAGTTTGTGGCATGCCCTTTCCTTCTCTTAATTGTATCATTTGAGGAACAAAAGCTTTGAATTTTGATGAAGCTTAGTTTTCAGTTTTTCTTTTATGATTTATGCTTTTTGTTTACTTAAAGGTCACAAAGATTTTTCTCCTATGTTTTCTTGTAGGAGGTGTTTTAATTTAGGTCTATAATCCAGTTCAAGTTAATGTTTGTATATGGTGTGAAGCAAGGGCTAATATGGGAATTATCTTTTAAGTAAGTGTCTATTATGTATCAGGAACTTCATTTCTCAAGACATGAATGTTCTAAGATAATTATCCTCATTTTAATGGTGAAGAAAACAAGTCTCAGAAATACTAACTTGCTCAAATCTTACAACCAAGGCTCAAGTCCGTGACTGCCCAACTCCAAAGCCCATGTTCTTTCTACCTTATTATGTTGGCACTGTTTTCAACATCAATTTGGATCCATATGAAAACGCCCAGCTGTACCCTATGAGGAGGATGTAAAAATATGAGATGGTACTTGACACTCTGAAGACATTCGGATCTCCAAACCTAACCTTATGACATTGGCCACAGCAAGGGTGCTGGGAACTAGAACCAGGGGTTCCATGTCAAGCCATTTGCTTAGGTCTGTATCTCAAAAGCTATAAATACAACTTTCTTGGTACCCTCTTGATAAGGAGCCTTATACTGAACTCTTTTTCTCTTTTATAGCTGGTCCATCAGAAAGATGAAGTTAAGTACTTGGCCACACAGACAGTTAATCCTTAGAGCACCCAGCTGGATGGCTCAGTCCCACTGTGTTTGGTTTGAGTTTTTATTTTTGGAAAACAAATAGTGAGTCAGTCTCCTTTCTCTGCCTCACCACTCCTTCTGGATTCTTTTAGATGCTGTGGTCAAACTAGGTAAACAGTATTTTTCTTAAAATTTTCCTTGAGCCGTGACAGAATCATGCGAGAGGTCCCCTGGCTCTGATACTTAATGCCCCTCTCTAAAAAAAAAGGTCTATTGGAGGCTATTCACTTTTGTCATTTTGAAAGAGTCTCTGAGTCTTACCTAGCAGGAATATTTTGTTTCTTTTCCAAAAAAAAAAAAAAAATTATGGGGAAGGGATGCAGAGAGAGGTATGGATGTCCATACTTCTCTGTTCTTGCTTCTCGTTAATGTAGACTTGGTAAATTCTCCTCTTATCTTCTCTTCTCAGGCAGCATGATGTAGGGGAAGAATATGGAGCTTTAAAGTGAGAAGTATCTACATTTGAATCCCAGCTCCAGTATTTACATAGCTAGCAAATCACCCAATCTCTATGAAGTTCAATTTCCTATTCTGTAAAATGGGAATAACAAGTACTTTATGGGTTTGTTACACAGTGTCTGGCATATGTGTGTGCTTATATTATTTCCTTCTGTTCTCTTTTATTTATATCTCTTTCTGAAGAGTAAGGATGTGAGATACTCACTCATAAAAAGTCTGAATAAGGGGGTGTTGGAGGCTTATAAAGGGTATTGTTTGAGTACGGAGCCCTATTTAAGGTGCCTTAACAGTTTTATTGCTTTCACTTTGGCTAATCCGGGCATTCTGATTTCAAAGCCCAGCCATGAAAAGTGAAGAATTATAGTCATTTTTCCTGTTATTTTTAAATTTATTTTTAATTTTTTACAGCTGTCAATTTGATTGTCCTGAGTCTCTGTAAGCAAACTCTACTCTCTGTGATGCAATTATTTGCTAGTGAGAAATTTATCTTATGGGCAACAGTGCGATTTAGGAAAGGAGTGGAGGAGAAAAGACAGTTTATCTGTCTAATACAGAGAGGATCAAATAGAAATTGGTGGGAGAGAGTGGGAAACTCTGATAACAAATTTGGGAGAGTTATACCTCTGTCTTGGGAAACAGAGCCCTGAGAAACACCAATCTGTGTGTCAGCTGGTAGGATGAGAACAGTCGGTGTCTTCCACTATCTTCTGGTTACCGGGCCTTCCAGTTGGCGTCATTTTCCTCTGTTCCACGAGAAGTTCCTTTCCATTTCAGTCTGGGGTGCTGGCCTCTGCCTCCTTTTTGCCTACTAAAAATTCTGTGGACTCTCAAATTACCATTTTCAAACTTGTACGTTCTTCGAGATGCAGCTCAAGGCGTAGTTCTTCCAAGAAGCCTCTCCCTTGACTATTCTGCACAGTTTAATGGTGCCGAGGCCACCCTAAATTATTCAGGTAGCCTTGAGAATCTGAACCTGTGAATATTTAATGAATTACAGAATGTGTGTGTTGAGGAATAGGAGTTAGTTACAGAGAGATAGATCAGAATTAGTACCAACAAGAAGCGCTTCTACCTGACTCTTTACTTGTACCACTTTTGTCTTCTCAACTAAATTCCTAAACCTTTGCAGGATTGCCTTTCTAAAGCCAGGTGGCTATGTAACTCTAACAGATAAATACAGCTCTAGTTTGATCTGTTTGCCTAGTGTTCATATTCTCTCTACAATTTTGGGTACAATTTTTTGTTTTTGAGACAGGATTTCACTCCCATTGCCCAGGCTGGAGTCAATGCTGCGATCTTGGCTCACTGCAACCTCCGCCTCCTGAGCTCAAGGAATCCTCCTACCTCAGCTTCCTAGTAGTTGGGACTATAGGCGCATGCCACCATGCCTAGCTCATTTTTGTATGTTTAGTAGAGATGGGGTTTTGCCATGTTTCCCAGGCTGGTCTTGAACTCCTAAGCTCAAGTGATTCACCCACCTCCCTCCCTCCCTCCTGTGCCAGGATTACAGGCATGTGCCTCAGCACCTAGCCTGGGTACAGTTTATTTCACTTAATGTTGTAAGCTTAAAAATGCTTATTATAAAGTTTATTGTAAACTTTGAGGATAATTTAATGGCTGCAGTGTGACTCACTCATTAAACCATTTTTGTGCCACCAAGACATTGAACCCTGTGTCCTAGTTTGTAAAAAAAGATATTGTTGAATCATTAAAGCCTTTAGGCAGACTTGTCTTATGCAGTTTATCAATTATACCTAAAATTCTGTTTTTCCCTCCATAACTGTATACAGAATATTTTGACTGTCCAACAAGTAAGATGAAGGAATTAATTTTTTTTCTCCTTAAAGTGTTCATTGTATGAATGAGTAACATTTACAATTAGATCTATGAAACATCTTAGGTTTTGTTTGTGATTGACTCTAAGAATTAAAAAACAATAAATACTCTTTGTAACACTATAGTCATGTAAATATTCACAGCATAGCTGAGTTTCATAATTTGACCCATAGGACAAAAATAAGGTTTGATGATATTAAGCCTGCAATATTTAAAAGAGAATATTCCAAACATCAAGATCAAATAGATTCTCTTTCTGTCACTTGCCACATTTTCTTTCCTTTGCATTTATACCTTGTCTTTGCTTTTTGTTTACTTTGGAATTTTTAATTGCTTTTTTATCTTAATTGGAGATGTTTTTCCTGATTGAAGAAAAAAAGCATCTGCCTTTACCTTATGACTAAGATTGCTTAGCTTCTTAATCATACTATTTGTTATAGGAAAATGACTTTCATCTTGACACATTTTTCTCTAAGTCCTCAGAGTTCCTGTTCTAATTTCAAGGACTGCATTGAAATCCTGAATTAAATCTTTCTCGCATGCCATGTCATCCTATTTCTTCAAACCCTTTTTAATTTTGCTGTAAATCATCCCTGGTAATTTGTTCAGAAAGAGTACACAGGAGTTAAACTTTCTAACTCCTTGCATATCTAAAATGTTTTGCTCAGCTGTTCTATAGACAGTCCTTCAACTCACACTTTGATTTCTGCTCCTTTTCCTGCTGTTACTCTCCTTATTGTCTAATTCTGTGCTCTTCAGTATGGTAGTTTCTGGCTACCCAGTCTATTGAGTACTTGAAATCTGGCTTATCTGAAGTGAGATGTGCTGCAAGTATCAAATACACACTAGATTTTAAAGACTTCGTACAAAAGTAAGCAAAAATATACATAGTATTTTTACATTGATTATATATTGAAATAATAATATTTTAGATATATTAGGCTAAAATACATGAAAATTAATTTCACCTGTTTCTTTTTACGTTTTAAATGTGGCTACTATAAATTTTTAAATCACGTATGTGCCTCACGCTACATTTGTATTTGACAGTGTTGCTGTAATTCCCAAGAAGCAGCAGTGGCTGCCGCATACAGCCTTTCCCCATGTTCCTGAACTTGGCTTCTTTGGGTGGGTTATGATACATCAGCATTGTAGTATGTCTATAATGATGTACATTTACCAATATAATCCCATCTATTTCCATCTTTTGAAAATAGTTAAGAATGTCTAGTCTGTCTTTTTGCCCTTATTCCTCTCTCCATCTCCCTCCCCTCCTTCTCTCTCCCTCTTCCTCCCTCTCTCTCCCTCTTCCTCCCTCCCTCTCTCTCCCTTCCTCCCTCTTTCTCCCTTCCTGCCTCCCTCCCCTCCCTCTCTCTCCCTTCCTCCCTCCCTCTCTCCTTACCCTCTTCCCTCTCTCCCACCCCTAATTACATTATTCCTTCTTGTGCTACATTGACACTTCTTTGGGGTTTGGGAGGAAAACGAATTTTCAGTCTATCAACAGGGAAGCAGAAGATTTTACTCATCTCATCACTATTTTTAACAACAGTACAATGGTTATCGTCATGTGTAAGTCAGTCTACATCTCTAGATATTTTCTTATGGTGGGTTTCTAGAAATAGATAAACTGTTCAGATTATGAATTTCTTAAGATTCTTGATATACATATTGACAAGTTGATTCCTCAAAAAAGTAACTAATTTATATTCTCAGTGGATTATTCAATAAAAGGTGGGAGCAATTACTCAAGGGTACCTACATTCACATCTGAACCCCTTATGTGGGTCTTTTATCTCAGCTTCTGTGGAAAATTTGGCCTCTTTTCTGAATCACTAAACTTTTCTGAGCCTCTTTTATTTGTAAAACTGGTATAATCGTACCCTGAAGTAATGTATGGAAAAGCTCATTGAAAGTGGTATTTTATTGTTTCATCAAGTGCTTAAGAGCGTCCTACTTGTACTAAATACATGTTCTGTACTAGGAACTATGGAGGATGTCTAAATGATGTGAACTTTGGCCTCAAAACCAATTTACAAAAAAGAAGCTACCACACAAGTCTTTTTGTGATATCTAACAAGAAGTGCAGGCTGGGCGCGGTGACCCACGCCTGTAATCCCAGCACTTTGGGAGGCCGAGGTCGGTGGATCACGAGGTCAGGAGATTGAGACCATCCTGGCTAACACAGTAAAACCCCGTCTCTAATTTTTGTCTAAAATACAAAAATTAGCTGGGCGTGGTGGTGGGCGCCTGTAGTCCCAACTACTCCAGAGGCTGAGGCAGGAGAATGGCATGAACCCGGGAGGTGGAGCTTGCAGTGAGCCGAGATGTGCCACTGCACTCCAGCCTGGGTGACAGAGTGAGACTCTATCTTAAAAAAAAAAAAAGTGCAAAGTCTTGAAGGGGTTTAGAGGAGGGAGGGTTTGTATTGTATTTTAAAGATCAAGGACAACAGCCTAGAGGAGGTGGCATTTAAGGTAAACCTTGAAGGAGGAGTTTAATTTCAACAGAGAGTAAGGCTGGGAGTAATGAGATGTGAGAATGATCTTGAGAAGAGGCACAGAGGGTAGGTTCAGGGCAGATCCATTGATAGCATTCACTAGAGTGTAAGCAAAAGGCGAGGAAAACTGAAATTGTAGGTTGAAATTTTTATTTCTGCAAGTATACTTACTTGCATGTGCACAGAAGGTGGTGATCCCTATATTTATTTCTGCTATGCGTCAATAGTGGAGGTGGAGATAAATAATTTCATTGTTTTGGCTCTGGCCAGAATTCATCAGGCACGGTTTGTTGTCCATGGGGAGGGGAGCACAACACACACTGACCTTTGTCTCCCTTCCACACAGGCTGATGGAGATTCTGAGGCATTTTTAAACATTGCACTTAGCCATTCAGATGATAACTTGGATCAGAAATTTTGAGAAGTGATAGGATGTAGAAGATCCCTGAAGAGAGAAGTAACTGAGACAAAGGATAGGCTAGCAATAGAGAGACAAATGAGGGAATTAGACCTTTGGTAACATCTTGAAAAGGTGAGTTTTGTGAAACAGAGAGTATGGCGGGCAAGTACCTAGCAGGTTCTGAATATTTGTTCTTTAGAGTCACCATTTAAACAAGACCCCAAGAGTGACATTTGGTGTAACCACAGTGAAATTGTTGACTACTTGATGAGATTCATGAGCATGGGCATTAAATGATATCTTTTAAGAAACCATTGGCAGTCCTGGAGCTGATGACCCTAGTGCAGGATCATTATGGTTGCTTCTTTCATCATCTCCATTTGATGACATATTTGAATTGAACTTAAACTATACCTAAGCCTTAATCCCAGGGTCTGCTAGTGACTCAGCTCAGCACATCTAAAGGCAATGATTATTCAAGGAGACTACATTGGTATCTCCTGTCACACCAACATTTAGTATGCTATACTGATTCCCTAAATATATCTCATTGTCATTCTCCAATTTTTACCATTTACCAATATTATCCCCTTTCTTATTTCTCTATTCACAGGCTCTTAAGTGATGCCTAGAGCACAGCAATTGCTCAATAAAAGTGTATTGAAGAAATGACACATAATAGGCATTTAATAAATGTTGAATGAATAAATGAATATATCCAATAAAAGCAAATGCTTCCTTTATTGGATGAGAGATGTAAAACCATAGACTCAAGAATAAAGTGATGGGGTACGGGGTAAAGTAAGATAGTAGATATAATCAGGAGCTTCTAACTGAGCTGGAGTCACCTTTAATGCCAGGTACATGAACTTGACTTCATTTTATAGGCATCAAGAAAGAGCATCTTTGAATGTTGCTGAAGATGAAAAATATCTTGGGCATGGTAGTAGGGAGATGGGAGGGAGGTTTACTGTTCCTTAAATGAGCCTTGTCCCTTCCTGCTTCCATGCGGCTGCTCACCATTGTGATGAGGAAAGAGATGATTTTGAGCCAGATCTGGGTTTGAGACCTAGATTTACCTTGGGCAAATTTCTTAAACTGGTTAAAGGCTTTGAGAGATACACCCTTTCCTAGGGTCATCTGTTGTGAGGTTGTGAGGTATAGATGAGAATTTATGTGTAAGTACTTAGCATGGTATCTGTCACATGGTAAATACTTTATTTTCTTCCTTTTCTGAGGAGTTTCCTTTTCTCTCTTCCCCCAGTCTTACTAAACTCCTGCCCATCTTTTTTTTTTTTTTTTTTTTTTTCTCTTTTTGTTTTACCAGTGGGGCTTTTCCAGGGTTCCCAGATGGGACAGATACAGGCTTTCCCTTTGTTCATCTTCATTTGTGGAATTTTAGACTTTTGAAGAAAGATTTCAAAGTGATAGGAGGAATGGCACAGGAAAGGGTAGAAATCTGAATAAAATAATACTATATTGGGAGCAGCAAAATAAGGGTCCGTGAGAGGCTGTATGCACAGGGTGAATAAAGGCATCTTGTCACTTAGGGCAACATCGTTGATTCTCAGCCCATCTTTGTTCATCCCAGGAGGCCAAAGAGGAAGACTGTCTTGCCAGTTCCTAGAATTAGCCCACAAAAAAGCGGCTACTCACTCCTCTTTATTCAGTGAGAGCTAGCTACCAATCTCCCAGATAGCCCTGAGCTTTTAGAATCTGATGGTATGTTTTGATTAGGATTAGGGCAGTCATTCTACAGACTTTTTCTAAGGAGACTGTACTTGGTAAGCAGAATAGAAAACATTCAGAATGACATCAGTCTGGTAAGCTTTGATGGAAACAACCAAAGATGGTCAACACAACTGCTTGTTCTTTTATTTACCATTTCACACCTGGTGCAGTCAGGAAGCTACATTTAAAAAACAATTTTCTCTTTAAAAAGAAAAACAACCCATAGTCAAAAAAGCACTTATTCGCTATAAAGCTGGAAGGATTCATTCATTGGAGCTGATTGTTCACATTTGTAGAATTTAGAATTTTGTGGATGGAAGGGGGCCTTAGAGTTGAATAAGGTCTTCAAAAGAAAACAAAAGGCTCTTGCTTTCTGTATGAACAGAGTTTATTTACAAGACAGTTTTTCGTGATCTATGAGGGATGATTTCAGACAATTAGCTAATTGGTTGAGGCAGGTGACCTATCAGCTCTGCAGAGGGGATGTTTGCTCTTAGGGATCTATATAAAGAACATATCTTACACTTTCCATGACAGTCAAAAGCAGCCCCATTAATCCTCCTATGTAATGGCCAGTCATAACCACAGAACAGATGAGGAGTGCATTTCATGAGAACCTTAACAGCTGCCAACAGTTGATCACTGCCACCATCAGCTCAGTGTTATGTGGGGCTTTGAAGTATTTCTGAATGATCTTCCAATATGCTGTATCGTAGGGCATAAGCAGCTCTCCAGATACAGTCTGCTGTTTATTTTTTAAGTGTTATCTGATGCTTAGTCTGTTGAAATGACCCTTGTCTATTGTATAAAAAACAAGGGCAGGACTGACTTGTGACCATCTTGAAACCCCAAATGGGTGCAAAAAAAGAAAAGAGAACAGGGAAAGTTTCCCTAGGCAAATGTTACATTTTTCTGGATTTCAAATATGAAAGAAATTCACATTGAAAGAAGAGGGTCATAGATTTGTCATGAAAGGAATCAGGGCCGGGCATGGTGGCTCATGCCTATAATCTCAGCACTTTGGGAGGATGAGGCAGGTGGATCACTTGAGGACGGGAGTTCAAGACCAGCCTGGCCAACATGGCAAATCCCCACCTCTACTAAAAATACAAAAAAATTAGCTGGGTTTGGTGACACGTGCCTATAATCCCAGCTACTCGGGAGGCTGATGTACAAAAATTGCTTGAATTTGGGAGGTGGAGGTTGTGTAGTGAGCTGAGATCATGCCACTGCACTCCAGCCTGGACAACAGAGTAAGACTCTGTCTCAAAAAAAAAGTTAAGAGGGGTACAGGGAATCAGAAGAAGATGACCAATATGTGTGAATCAGTAAATTCAATCTCGTTGCCCTCAGTCTAAAACCCAGTGATATTTGGAGTCATTGTTTTTGGAACGTATTATTAAGGTGTACCCAGAATGTGAAGTTTAATGAGGAAAACGGCTATAACAATCATGGGATGACTGGTCCTTCAAACCAGAACAACCACACTACTGGTCATTAAGAGACCTGGTTTTTGTGACACTGTGTGTAGCCTTGTTAGTGTATTGGTTAAGGTCAGGGCTTTGGGTCTGTCAGAAATGGGATTAAATTCTGTTTTTGTCACCTACCTACTTTATAACCTTGGCTATGTACATGGTAAGCATTTATCTCAGGGATATTTTCAGTTTATGTAAGAGAAAGTGCATAGTGTGTTAAATAGTGCATTTTTCTCACATTACAAGAAGTTTAGAATAAGCAGTTGCTGCCTTTGATGTAGACAGTGTTGCAATCAAGGATGCTTCTTCTGTTTTCCCAGCCAGCCATATAGTGCGTTGGCTTTCAGCCTCATGGTAGCAAGAGAATCAAAAGCTTTCCCAGGAACCTCCAAAAGATTTCTACTTATGTCTTATTATTCAGAACTGTGACATGTGTATACCTCCAATTACTAGGAAAGTAAACATTCTGTTTGCCTAGACTCTCTAAGGACAAACAAGGAAAAGGGATTGTGAATAGGCATTATGTTACCCAGCCAACAGTGCAGTGTCTGGCATTGAATTGAATTGAACATTGAACATTCAGTGCTATTGTGATGGTAATGGTAACAGATAACTCACTTCGTCCTGCTCTCCTGAAGAGTCAGGTAATATGATATTTAACATTTTGTAGTTTATGGAGAACTTTTATAAGACGTGTGATGGTGGTTATTGTTTTTATGTGTTTGGAAGTTCCTTGCTGACTGAGCCAAAGAAAGAAGATCAACTAGGAAGGATAGTGTAGTCCAGGCCTTCATACTGACCTGGCCTGGCCTCAGGTCTTTTGCTTATAAAGCCTTCTCAAACCACTCTGAACTACAGCAGTTGCTCATCCCTCTAAACTCCTAATATTACTTCTGACTTAATGCTGTATTTGTGCTGCTTTATATTTTAAAAATGTACATGGCTTCTTAGCTAAGTTTGAAACTCCTTAATTACAGGATCTACATAGAATGTGCCTTACGGAATATAGAGAGGAACTCATTTGTGGTTCATTTATTGACAAAACATTTTCTACTTCTCACCATTAGCTGCACTTGAGATAGGGTAGGGATGGGGAGTGATTACAATGATGCTTTCTTCTTCTATGAGGGAAGACTTTTATTTTCTTTGCCTAATACTCTACCATTCTTTCTCCAACTTCCACCTTCTTTCTCTTTTCCCTGCCTCTAAGAGAACAATGTGGGTTGTCAGGGGATAAAATACATAATTCCATTCTTCTATTACTTTCCAGCCTCTCCTTAACTAAATCTTGTCTGTGACTTCACTGTGGGGAATTCTGCCTTACTTCCTAGTAGGGCAAAAACTTCTGACCCCTCCCTGCCATTTCTGAGACTACAGCAAAAAGGAGACCCTTGCAAAGTAGCTTCTGGTACCTTTTGCATATTGCCTTTTGCACTATCCTTATTTCTTTTTGGACATTTGATTTAAAAGGCAAATAGTACTAGATGAGGAAATCAAACCCACTAACCAAAATCTACACTGAGAAGCAAATGATTATCTGATCTTTTGCTGAGACCAAATGCTAAAAATGTGTTGAGATCTTGGAACCCAAAGGTATTAGATGAACACTGAGCAAGGAGCATTTAATAACAAGGCTAGTTGCTAGTTGCCCAGTCCAAGGTTCTTTGAATGTTGTTCCCTGTTAGTGCTAGCACTACAGTCTTCAGAAGTCCACAGTGAAAGATAGAGTACTCACAGCCAGATTTCTGAGCAGATGAATGCAATGGCTTTTCTTCTCTTTACTGTGATATTTTAGAAATAGAAATGACTAGATGCTAACATATTTTAGTTCAATATATATCACTTTTAAGTCATTAATCCAATTCTTTTGTTTTTTTTGTTTCTAATTGCACAGATACCAAGAATTTCCTAACATTTTTCTCATACCCTTTGGCCACTTAATGTTTCCATGCTTTTTATTCCTGTTCATTTTTCACTGTTTGATGATGGTTATAGTTTAAATATAGAAAAAACAATGTCAGCTGTGGCACCTGTATTTCCAGGGTCTAAAATAAACTTAATGTGTAGACATCCATAGACAAACACAAAATTCTAACTATTACCTGTTTATCATACAAAGCACTCTACCAAGGTTTTAGAGATTTAAGGTGCCAGTTAATTATCTTTCCTCCCAGGAAGTCAAGTTATCCTTGTCTGCTAATGATATGAACTTAATATTTGGAAAAACCTGAAGACTTCACCAAAAAAAAAACCCAACTGTTACAACTGATAAATTCAATAAAGTTGCAGGATACAAAAATCAGTAGCATTTCTATATGTCAGCAGTGAACAATCTGGAAAATAATTTTTTTTTTTGAGAGATGGAGTCTTGCTTTGTTGCTCAGGCTGCAGTACAGTGGCATGATCGTGGCTCACTGCAACCTCCACCTCCCATGTTCAAACAATTCTCCTGCCTCAGCCTACTCAGTAGCTGAGACTACAGGCGTGCATCACAATGCCCAGCTAATTTTTGTATTTTTAGTAGACACAGGATTTCACCATGTTGGCCAGGCTGGTATTGAACTCCTGGCTTCCAGTGATCCACCCACCTCCTAAAGTACTGGGATTATAGGCGTGAGCCACCACGCCCAACCCAGAAAATAATTTTTTAAAAAGTAATCCCATTTACAGTAGCCACAAATAAAATTAAATGCCTTGGAATTAATTTAACCAAAAAAGTGAAAGATCTCTATAATGAAAACTGTAAGACACTGATGAAAGAAACTAAAGAGGGCACCAGAAAATAGAAAGATATTCCATGCTCATGGATTGGAAGAATTAATATTGTTAAAATGTCCATACTACCCAAATCTACAGATTCAGTGCATTCCCTGTCACAATACCAATTACATTCTTCACAGAAATGGAACAATCCTGAAATTTATATGGAACCACAAAAGATCCAGAATAACCAAAGCTATCCTAAGCAGAAAGAACAAAACTTGAGGAATCACATTACCTGACTTCAAATTATACTACAGAGCTATAGTAACCAGAACAGCATGGCACTGGCATAAAAACAGACACGTAGACCAATGGAATAGAATAGAGAACCCAGAAACAAATTCACATACCTACAGTGAACTCATTTTCAACAAAGCTGCCAAGAACACACACTGGAGGAAAGACAGTTTCTTCAATAAATGGTGCTGGGAAAACTGGATATCTGTATGCAGAAGAATGAAACTAGATCCCTATCTTACACCACATACAAAAATCAAATCAAAATGAATTAAAGACTTAGTTCTAAAACCTCTAACTATGAAACTCCTACAAGAACTGATTGGGGAAAATCTCCAGGACATTAGTCTAGAAAAAAATGTAATAACTCCACAAGCACAGACAACCAAAGCAAAAATGGACAAATGGAATCACATCAAGTTAAAAAGCTTCTGCACAGCAAAGGAGACAGTCCTTAAAATGAAGAGACAACCCACAAAATGGGAGAAAACATTTGCAGACTGCCCATCTGACAAGAGATTAATAACCAGAATATATAAGGAGTTCAAACAACTCTACAGGAAAAAAATCTAATCTGATTTTTAAATGGCAAAAGAGTTGAATAGACGTTTCTTAAAGGAAGACATACAAATGGCAGACAGGCATATGAAAAGGTACTCAACATCACTGATCATCAGAGATAGATAATCAAAACTACAATGGGATATGTCACCCCAACTAAAATGGCTTTTATCCAAAAGACAGGCAACAGCAAATGCTGGCAAGGATGTAGAGGAAAGGAAACCCTCTTACACTATTGGTGGGAACGTAAATTAGAACAACCACTGTGGAGAACAGTTTGGAGGTTCCTCAAAAAACTAAAAATAGAGCTACCATGTGATCCAGCAATCCCGCTGCTGGGTATTTACCCCAAAGAAGGGAAATCAGTATTTTACACAGAGATATCTGCACTCCCATGTTTGTTGCAGCACTGTTCACAATAGCCAAGGCTTGGAAACAATCTAAGTGTCTATCAACAGTTGAATGGGTAAAGAAAATATGGTACTTTATACAGAATGGAGTACTCTTCAGCCATAAAAAGAATGAGATCCTCTCATTTGCAACAATATGGATGGTACTGGAGATCATTATGTTAAGTGAAATAAGTCAGGCACAGACAGATAGACATTGCATGTTCTCACTTATTTGTGGGATCTGAAAGTCAAAACAATTGAACTAGTGGAGAATAGACAGTAGAAGGATGGTTACCAGAGGCTGGGAAGGGGAGTGAGGGGTGGGAAGAGAGGTGGGGATGATTAAAGGGTACCAAAAATAAAATAGAAAGAATGAATAATACCCACTATTTAACTGCACAATAGGGTGACTATAGTCAATAATAATTTATTTGTACATTTTGAAATAACTGAAAGAATATAATCGGATTATTTGTAGCACAAAGGATAAATGCTTAAGGGGATGGATACCTTATTCTCCATGAGGTGATTATTACACATTGCATGCTTGTGTCAAAACATCTCATGTATACCTACTTTGTACTCACAAAAATTTAAAAAGTTACAAAATTATAACCATCAAAAAAATTATTATTATTCATCCCTTCTGTTGTAGAAAATAGAAGGGAAACGAAAGGAGGTGAACTTATCAGCTTAACTCATGACAGCTCAAGAGGGTCTCAGATACAGTCTGGAGATGCCAGTCTAGGAGTACTTTGTACAATAAGAGAAATATGAATCACCAAGCAATATATAGAATAAGACAAGAGAAAACTGAGGATGAAATCCCAGGGATCATAGACCTTAAACGGATCCTTATGAGAACTAAAAAAGAGGATAGAAATGCAGGAAATTGTGGTGTCAGGTAATCTAAAGGATTTAGGAGAGGAGCCTTCAGGTGTCTCAAATGCTGCCAAGAAATCAGTGAAGATAAGAGCAGCAACAAGTATCTATGGGATTTTATAACAAAAAGTTTTAGATCACCCGTGGTGAAAAACTTGCTGTTCTGCCTACCCAGTCTCCCTAGACTAATCACACAGGACCACCTACATTTTGTTTTTCAGTCTGCCTTCACATCTGGCTCCCGCTGTGTATAAAAATATGCCACTGGACATGGGGTGGTGGCTCACACCTGTAATCCCAGCACTTTGGGAGGCCGAGATGGAAAGATCTCTTGAGGCTAGGAGTTTGAAACCAGCCTGGGTAAAATAGTGAGACCCCCGCACCTCTATAAAAAAATTATTTAAAAATTAGCTGGGCGTGGTAGTGCATTCCTATAGTCCTAGCTCTCGGGATGCTAAGGCAGGAAGATTGCTTAAGCTCAGGATTCGAGCCTGGAGTGAGCCATGATCACACCACTGCACTCCAGCCTGAGTGACAGAGTGAGACTTTTTCTCTAAAAATAAAAAATAAAAAAGTCACCGAAAGATCTTTGGCCTCAAAATATTCATTATAATCCTAGAAGAAGGACTTATCAGTATGTATATGATTGGAAGATGTTTAGTGATAAGATTTTCTTTTGTAATTGGAGCCCACTACTTCCAGTGTTAAGACTGCAAATCACTAGATCAAGAGTATACTGATGGTGCCACATGTCCCAGTCAGGCTCTGAAACAAAGCCCAGCATTATCCTCCTGTCATTTGAAGAACAATCTTTCCCATTAAATTATAAGAGATTCTTGATCTGCTGTAGGGGATGCACCAATGTTGGGGCTCAATAAATATTTGGCAAAATTGGGCTCTGCAGGTATAAGACAAGGCAAAGGGGAAGGTTCTTAAAAAAACAAAAACAAAAACTGTGTCTTCAAATTTCTGCTCAGACCCTAGGGCATGACTCCGTGTGCCTGCTTCTGCCTCTAAGCACCTAGAAAGGTTCTTTCTCAAAGTCAATAAACAACACTTCTTAATAGTTACTTGTTGGTCTCCTAAATGTTACTTTTTAGTTTCCCTGCTGTTCAAGCCAGAACTATGATTTGCCATTACTCACATGTGCCTTCAAGTGTAAATAAATTTCCTGCATCCCATTGCTACCTCTTCCTGCATCCCATTAGACTCTTACTTAAGTTGTGAGGTTTATTTTTTGATAACCAAAATTCACTTAAACCTAGGATGTCATTTGTACTACTGATCCGTTTCTCTCATCATTTGAGTCAGGATATGTATGTAGGGCACTGGGGCTTTTATCTTCTTTTTGTGCTATCATAACTCGTATACATAGAAAGCCCAGACACAGTGAGGACTTGATCAATATTGAACTGAAATTTAAATCATACCAGGTACCCTATAAGCTTTTCCCCCGGGCAAATAAAGCCAGTGTTAAGTTGATCTGCCTAGGTTGGTGGGCAGGGAAAGTCCCAAGCCTGGTGGCTTCCTCAGTCACTTCTTTAAAAACCAGGGGCCTCACCACTGGCTTCCAATAGCCTGTGTATTTTTAGTTCTCCTTTTCATGTAAGTTTCCCGTTAACTGCTTGCAGGAAATCTTTTCTTGGACATAATCTGCCCATTTCCTGAAGTCTTCCTCCCGCATTGTGTCAGTTTGGGGATGAATCAAGTCAGCAGTTTTGGAGAGGGTTTGTTCTCTTCCCTGCCACAGGCTCCCCACTTTGTGAAATACCAGAAAGCTGCCTTTCTTGTCTTTTTCTAGAGGCAAAGGGAGGAGGGGCAAGCCCTTGGTGTGTGTCAGCCTCTTGGGCTGCCCAGCACAAATGTCCTTTTGTGTGTGGAGGGGGCATGTGTGTGTTTTTTCCCCTTCCCAATGGACACTTTCATTTACGAGGTCCGGATGGTGTCCTCTGGGCTATAAACAATGGCATAGGAGATAAAGAGCTGCCTTACTGACCAGGCTGTGATGGCAGCCGCTGGTTTTCCATCTCTGTCTCTGTTTTCCAATCCCCTTGGTCTGTTGTGAGTTTGGTCTGATCTGAGCCAGCCTAGGACCTCTGTAATCCCTTTCTAGGCCCAGAGCAGCGTGGGCACTGTTCCTCTTATCCTGAGGACTTCAAGCGTACAGAAAGAGGTTTTCTGTAGTAAGGATAGCAATTCCTCATGTTTGTACAGTGTGTTTAAACACATTAGGTCTTTTGGAGAACTGAAATTCTGGATTTGTTATCCCTTAAGAATGGAGGATTTGGTGCTGGGCACGGTGGCTCTCACCTGTAATACCAGCACTTTGGGAGGCCAAGGCAGACGGATCAGGAGGTCAGGAGATCGAGACCATCCTGGCCAACATGGTAAAACCCCGTCTCTACTAAAAATACAAAAATTAGCTGGCTGTGGTGGTGCACACCTGTAGTCCCAGCTACTGGGGAGGCTGAGCCAGGGGAATCGCTTGAACCTGGGAGGCAGAGACTGCAGTGAGCCTAGATGGCGCCACTGCACTCAGCCAGGCAACAGAGCGAGACTCAGTCCCCCCCAAAAAAAAGAATGGAGGATTTGGATCAAAAGAGTTGGAGTGCTGGTCCTACTATTTATTTATTTATTTTATTTTTATTTATTTTTTGAGACAGCGTCTCATTCTGTCACCCAGGCAGGAGTGCAGTGGCGCGATTTTGGCCCACTGCAACATCCACTTCCTGGGTTCATGCAGTCTCCTGCCTCAGCCTCCCAAGTAGCTGGGATTACAGGTGCCCACCACCATGCCCTGCTAATTTTTGTATTTTTTAGAAGAGACAGGGTTTCACCATGTTGGCCAGGCTGGTCTCGAACTCCTGACCTCAAATGATCTGCTGACCTCAGTCTCCCAAAATGCTGGGATTACAGCCATGAGCCATTGCACCCAGCCTGGTTCTACTATTAATAACTGTGAGCCCTCAGGCAAATTCTAGAACTAATAACTTTATACTTCATAGGGTGTTCCACAGTTCAATTAAGAAAATACGTTAAAGTGCCTGCCATATGGAAAGCATCCAAATGTTAACCAAAAAACGAGGGGATGGGAAGAGGAGATGTACAATGAAATAATATAAATGAATATGCTGTGCGTAAGATGCTAAGTATATAGTCACTATTTGGTTTTAGAGGTCTAAGAGTAAGCCTTTTCTCTCCCGATAAATCTACCCCTTCACCTGGATTCTCATTCTGACCATCACTTCCTTCTCTGTCATCTATCACTATGGGCCCTTCTTTCACATGTTAACATGAGTCTCCTATCTCAAAGCAAACCACTATTTCTTGATTCCAGTCCTTAGCCCAGAGCTTGGCCCAAAGTAAGGTTCAACATTTTCTTGAATGGGTACTTGTGAGAAACTCCAAAATGCAAAGCCCTTCTTTCCTGTCCCCAAGGACCTGCTGTTTGTCACTCAAACTTCTTTATTTTTATACCCAGGGGTCACTGTGAGAAATGGAAATCACTTGAGATACTTTAAACAGGAAGGAATTTAATGCAAGGAATTAGATGCTTACCAAACGGTAGGAAGAACTAGAGCTGCATGTTCTAGTCAAGAACTACATAGATGACTTCCTAGGACACCACTGGTGATCCATTTAACCCCCACCCACACCCCATAGCTGTGGTCTCGGGTATGGGAGGTCAGGCTTGAGAAGCTACTAATGCACCTGCCCCATGGCACGCAGGAGGCTGGAGAATACCTCAGCTGCATAAAACCATCAAACGTCTATATCCATGTTTGCCAGTAGAAACAAGAAACAGCCAAAAGAGAACAGGAAAATGGTCTTTGCCTCATTTCCACCTTACCAGTCTCACATGAATGCAAGTAATTGGCAGATTACCTGCAAGCAAATTTGGTAAAGGTGATTTTTAGTTTTCCAGATTTTCTAACTAGAAGGGGAGTGGAATCGATGTTGAGTGGGCCAACCTATTGTACATATCAACCAACTTCGTCTAGAAAGTATTTCAGGAAGCAGTATGGCGAGATAAAAGCTAGATGAGAAAATCCAAACAGATCTTTCTGCTTCTAGATATTATAACACCTTCCAAGTATAAAGCTGCTTCCATAAAATCATACCTTTCTATGGGAAATCTTCACATTTCCCTGTGGCCTCTAAAATGGTCTAGTTGCCCCAGCAGCCAGCTCACCTTGTACTTGTTGAGTACCTAGGATATTCTCAACAAATGCTAGAGTGAGTGTCTACTATATGTATCAGTTACTGTGAACACATCAAAAAAGAAAGACAAGGCCCTGCCTTCAAGGAGTTAATGATGGTCTAGTAGGGGGATGCAGAGATGAAAATAGTTACAAAGTGATATTATAAATGCTGAAAGAAAGATATTCACAGAAACACAGATGAGAGATACATAAATCGTACTGGGGGACAAAATGAGGATGAATATGAAAGGGCCATCTGTACTCATGTAAAAAGTTAAGTGTAAGGGATTTTTAATTACTATAAAGCACCTACAAGGCTGGCCTTAAACACTCTCTACTTTCTTTCTCCTAGCCACGCAACCCAGACACAAAACCCCAAAAATGTTCTTTAGTTTTGCTAACATTTTTAAATGAAAAATTTCAAACATACAGCAAGATTGAAAGAATTTTACAATTAACACCTATGTATCAACCATCTAGATTCTGTCATTAGTATTTTACTATGCTTGCTGTATCACATACCTATTCATCTATCCGTTCCTTTGACCACCCATTGTGTATATTATTTTTTATAGCATTTAAAGTGAATTGCAGACATTAGCACATTTCTCCCTAAATATTTTAGCATGCATTTCATTCTCTAGAGTTCCACATTTGTTGAGTATTTTTCTTTGAGGTAAAAATGTACATGAAGTGAAATGTCAATCTTAAGTGTTCTTTGAGATTTGACAAAAATGTAGCTAAAGCTCCTATCAGACTATGTAAAACATTACCATCGTTCCAGAAAGTTTTCCCATTCCCCTTTCCAAACAATTCTCACCCCACCGCCACCCTCCAGGAAGGAACAATCATTCTGATTTTTTTCTACCATAGATTAGTTTTGCCTGTTTTAGCATCTCATAGAAACAGAATCATACAGTATGTACTCTTTTGTGTAAGGCTTCTTTCATTTGGTATAATACTTTTTGAGATCCGTCCATGTTGTTGAATGTATTTATAGACCATTCCTTTTTATTGCTGAGTAGTATTCCATTGCATGAATGTACCACTTTGTTTATGCATTCTCCTTCAGATGGATGCCTGTGCCATTTCCAGCTTTTGATTATTATGAGTAAATCTACTTTAAGCCTGTAATGTCATTTTTTATAGACTTTTTTTCAGTTTTAGAGTTACAGAAAAACTGAGAAGATGGTACAGAGTTCCTATATACCCCACACCCAGCTTTCCCTATTATTAATGTCTTACACATAATGTCTTTTTTTAAAGCCGCCTTCGGCTTAGTGTTTTTGGTAGCTGCTTAATGGACTGCTGATTGGGAAGACTACAAATGCAATGCTACCAGTAAATGCCCTGCAACAGGAAATTGTTTGTCATCCCATTGAGATTATTGACCCAGGATTTATTTTATCAAACAATGTGGACCCAAGAGTGCCTAGTGGTTGGTGGATATATCCGTTTCTCGGAATCTTGCTCAGGGAAGGGTTCAAAGTCAGGTCCTTGTGTCTGCAGGTGAGGGTGATAGGGCTTTGTCCTCATCTGCACAAGCAAATGATCAGCCCACCATGACTTTCTCACTCTTCCACCTCTAGGCCTTCCTCCCACCCTCAACAAATTCTCAACTAGTTTGTAAGATGTTTTGCTAAAGCACGGCTTATTATTATTCTTTTTTTTCTTTTTTTTTTTTTCAAGACAGAGTCTCGCTCTGTCGCCCAGGCTGGGGTGCAGTGGCAGGATCTCAGCTCACTGTAAGTTCCACCTCCCAGGTTTACGCCATTCTCCTGCCTCCGCCTCCCGAGTATCTGGGACTACAGACGCCCGCCACCTCGCCCGGCTAGTGTTTTTTTTTTTTGTATTTTTTAGTAGAGAAGGGGTTTCACTGTGTTAGCCAGGATGGTCTCGATCTCCTGACCTTGTGATCCACCTGTCTCGGCCTCCCAAAGTGCTGGGATTACAGGCTTGAGCCACCGCGCCCGGCCAGCACAGCTTATTATAATATTTATGCTGTACTTGCCAGTTTATAGAGGTCTTTAACATCCACTTCTTCAATTCAATCTAGTAAGGTATTATATCCATCTTCTAGAGAAAAAACTAAAATTCAAAGAAATTTAATGATTTATCCAAAGTGACACTGCTAGTTATTAAGAGTTTAGGATATAAACCCAGCTCTGTCTTGCCCTTAAATCCTGATTTTTAAAAAATGTATTATTCTCAAAATTTGGGGGGCTCACCATTGTTTTTCAAGGCAAAGTTCAAACCATTTAGTACACCATTTAAGTCCCACTGTGATTGGGACTCAACCTACCTTTTCATTCTCATATTTTCCTGGGTCCCTGTAGGCTCTAGAAACACTCAATGGTATATTGTTTCCCAACACTTCATGAATATTGCTACCTCTGTGCACTTTAATAATGGCTTCCCCATTATGTTTTGAATATTATTTTCTTTCTTCCATGCTTCATATCTTGGCCCCAGAATCTGTTTCTGGGAATATTGTTCATCCTATAAGGCTCATCGTAGATATTGTTATTTTCATATGAAGCATCTCTTGATCACTTTCCTTCTCCCGCAACCATTCCCAGCTTGAGGTCCTTGGTTACCTATTCTGTTTATTGATTAGACTTTGAATGCCCAGCAGACCCCATTTCATATTAAGATGCAACGAAAATTGAAACATGATTGTTTGTCATTCTTATAGACTATTAGTGAATCAGACATGTACAGAAGTGATGATAATATGACATGAGGATTAAAATTGACTCAGATACCGATTTATTAAGTTCCCACTGTATACCCACCACAGATGCTCAGTACATATTTGTAGAATCATGTTGAATAATAGACATGATGCATTTGGGCTAAATAGGAATGATCTTGAGTACAGACAAAGAATGGTGGCTTACTTACTGTGGTTAAAGAGCATAAGTGGGATCTTTGCTCAAATAAATCTCTATCCAGTTTCTTCTTAGCCTTCATCCCATCACTCCATCACTACTTTCTGGCTTTCCTACTTCTAGGCCTTCTTCTTACCTCCAGTAAATCCTCAACAAGGTTTTAAGACTTTTTTCCCAAAGCATAGCTTATGGGGAAATTTTACTGGGTCAGAACTGTGTCTGCTTTGTATATATTTGAGGGTAGCAAACTGAGTTAGTTCTGAGATGACTTCAAAATTCTCTACAATAGAATTTCATGTATTCAAGAAAAGTTAATAAGGTCCTATTCTGTGCTGAGAGCTCAAAGAGCAACAAACTGTTATCTTTGACCTCATGAAGCTCATAGCAGAATGCAGGCACCACATACAAATTCATGTAAGCAACATGACTCCTTTTTTGGAAAAAGGACAGAAATAATTTGAAGTAACAATTTCTTGTTCCTATACAAAGGCCTTTCAGAGTGCTTTCATGACCAAAGTTTCAGTTATTTTCTCTTCATTTAGAAAAAAATTGTCCAAATTTGATTCAGTAGGGTTTACTGTTATCCTATTGACCTGTGACCACTGTATGTTGTTTCATTTTATAAAGAAATCCAAATAAATGCAAAAATGAAGTCCCCTTAAAAGTTTATCCATGTGACCTTAAGTAATGTTTGCATTTGAGTGGTGTTTGTGTTTTATAGCCCTCCTCTGGCATCAAGTTGTGATATTTTAAATGAGACATTTATGTCAAAATAAGGGTATAAGGCTTTTTCTATCACACAAGGTTGGAAGCATCTTTCATAAAAAGTAATGAAGTTCTTTAGATATGGATATAGAATAAGCTTCAAGATATAAGTGGAATAAAGTGAAGTGCATTTAATATACTATGATGCTTTACTATATGTATTAAAAAGGGGAAGACATTATACATATTCACTGTTGTAGCCATAAAATATGTGTGAAATGAAACACAAGATAAGAATGATTGTCTCTACAAAGCAGAACAGGATGGCTGGAGTTAGGGTAGGGAAAGACTTACTGTTTGCTATTTTATGCCTCAATTCTTGAGCTATATTGTTAAAAAATAGAGTGTTTAAAAAGAAATGAACAAAAATGGTTTGGGGATAGCTCACTACTGAAAGTTCATAGGAATAGACTATTGTGAATTTTCTTTTTTATTCATGGCATTGCTAATGGCATATTTTCTAGAGAAACCACCTTTGAAGTATAATCTATATATCTTGTGATTTAACTACTGACAGTGTAGTGGTTGTCAGGATGTTGCTAAGTCATGTAAGATCTTTGAAAGCCCACACTTTAGGTGGGAGTAGTTGCTGTGGTCAGGAAAAAGGCACATCAGAACACAGATAGAGTTCTTAGAAATCTAGCATCATAAACCCCCAGGGCTGAAAGAACCAGAGTTCATTCTAGTCCACCTCTCTGTGTGTTTGTATGTCCTCTACAACATTCTTACTTAGGGATCTTCATCATTCCAGTGTTGTTCAATATTATTAATAGAGCCTCAGCAACATGGTTTCTGTGCTGTCTGGAATGATCAGTGGACTAGGACTCAAATTACTTGGTTCCTAGTCTCAGCTTTGCCACTAATTAATTCTGTGCCTTCAGGCAAATCACTTTGCCTCTCTGGGTCTCTGTTTTTTCATGTCTAAAATTAGAGCATTGGACTGTCAGGGATGGTTAAGCACATGGCATGGCCACTGTTGCTTCCCCTCCCCACCTGTAATAGACATTACTTCTTAGTTTTGGCAGGTTCTTTATGGTGGATAACTGCAAACAAAGTCTCAGAATCCTTCTCAACACAGCCTTCCAGGCAACTAAAATCAATAGATAGAACTTGGATGGGACTTGACAAACAAGATAAAAGTTATTTACTTCCATCTCTAAGGTTCTCAAGTAGCAATGTGCAGGTACATATTTAATGACAAGTTCTCAGCAAAAAAAAATAAGATGCCCTAGTTTGCATAGTTTGCCAATTTCCATGGTGTAAATATTCACACCACGACTGATTTCAGACTACCATTGCAAAGTAAATTGGGTTGCAAAGTTCCTAAAAGTTTAACAGTCAGCTTTCATAGCTGTTAGAAGTTGTCTCTGGCCCATCACTGTAAAATTAATGACTTTAGATTAACTGGCCGTAACTGTAAGTGAATGTGAAAATGACCATCTTCCTTTGGGAGTTTTATCCAGAGGCATAATTCTTACCTTGTACAGTCTTTTGGACTTTGGAAATACTTGGTTGTCATCAGACCTTGGTGAAGTTGTTTACTTCCCTGAACTTCAGTTACACTATCTGGAAAATGGGAATAAGGATTCCTACTTCAGAAGATTATAGTGAATAACGAGAGACTATGTATAAAGCACTTAGCATGGCGTCTAGCATATGGATTGATAGTCCCCTTCCCTTACCAGTGTGGTAGATTGTTAGATTGTATCTTTATCTTTCCCAGACTCATGAAAGACTAGCCATTGCTTTCCCTCTAGCACCTTTCTTTTTCCATTATACTCCCTTGGCCATTCCATTTTCCTCTGCTCTAATGTACTTAATCTTCTGTCTGAGTAGAATATAAATATTTAATCTTACCTATTCTGAATGTTTTATTTATCATCTATCCAGGAACATTTGTGAGTAGAGACCAGCCCTGTGTAAGTCTCCTGAACTATCCATCATCACAGCATCATAAGTAAATAAGTGCTAATAAGTCCCCACTCTTGGGATCAAACTTAAGTCAAGGATGATGCCGAAGGGAGCTTGTCTTACATGAGAACCAGAGGAGACTGCTAAAGATCACCCAGAATATGATATGATGCTTGTAGAACTGTGTCTCCTACTGTGTACTCGTGGACAGTGACCTCACAGCAAGCAGAAAGAATTTCACATTTTAAGAAGATGCCTCTTTAAAAAAAAAAAAAAAAAAAATCAGAGGGGGTCGGGCGTGGTGGATCATGCCTGTTATCCCAGCACTTTGGGAGGCCAAGGTGGGCAGATCACCTGAGGTCAGTAGTTTGAGACCAACCTGGCCCACATGGCAAAACCCCATCTCTACTGAAAATATAGTAATTAGCCAGACATGGTGGCAGGCACCTGTAGTCTCAGCTACTCAGGAGGCTGAGGGAGGAGAATTGCTTGAACCTGGGAAGCGGAGGTTGCAGTGAGCCGACATGGCGCCAGTGCACTCCAGCCTGGGCGACAGAGTCAGGCTTTGTCTCAAAAAAAAAAAAAAGATTCAGGGGGTATACGTGTAGGGTTGTTCCATGGATATACTGCAAGATGCTGAAGTGTAGGCTTCTATTGATCCTGTCATCCAAATAGTGAACATAGTACCCAATAGGTAATTTCTCAACCCTTACCCCCCCCTCCCTTCCCCGACCTTTTTGGAGTCCTCAGTATCTACTGTTCCTGTCTTTATGTCTGTGTATATCCAATATTTAGTTCCCACTTGTAAGTGAGAACATGTGGTATTTGGTTTTGTTTCCTTTTTTTGTTTTGGAGTGGGGTGATGGAGCCTCGCTCTGTCGCCTAGGCTAGAATGCAGTGGCATGATCTCGGCTCACTGCAGCCTCTGCCTCCTGGGTTCAAGCAATTCTCTTGCCTCAGCCTGTCAAGTAGCTGGGATTACAGGCGCACGCCACCACGCCTGGCTGATTTTTTGTGTTTTAGTAGACACGGGGTTTCACCGTGTTGGCCAGGCTGGTCTTGAACTCCTGACCTCAGGTGATCCACCGATCTCAGTCTCCCAGAGTGCTGGGATTACAGACATGAGCCACCGCATCAGGCCTGGTTTTCTGTTTCTGCATTAATTCACTTAGAATAATGATCTCCAGCTGCATACATGCTTCTGCAAAGGATGTGATTCCATACTTTTTATGGCTGTGTAGTATTCCAAGGTGTATATGTAACATATTTTAAATCCAGCCCACCATTGATGGGCACCTAAGTTGATTCCATGTCTTTGCTGTTGTAAATAGTGCTGCAGTAAACATGAGAGTTCATATGTCTTCCTGGTAGAACAATTTGTTTTCCTTTGGATATAAACTCAGTAATGGGATTGCTGAGTTGAATGGTAGTTCTATTTTTAGTCTTTGCAAAGTCTCCAAACTGCTTTCCACAGTGGCTGAAGTAATTTACATTCCCATCAACAGTGTATAAGGATTTCCTTTGCTCCACAGCCTCCCCAGCATCTGGTTTTTTTTGTTTGTTTGTTTTGTTTTGTTTACTTTTCAATACAGCCATTCTCAGTGGTGTGAGATGGTCTCTCATTGTGGTTTTGAGTTGCATTTCTCTGATGATTAATGATGTTTGTGCATTTAAAAATGTTTGTTGGCCCATTGTATGTCATCTTTTGAGAAATGTCTGTTCATGTCCTTTGCCCACTTTATAATGGTATTATTTGTTTTTTAATTGAATTATTTAAGTTCTTATATAAAGATTCTTGGTATTAGTCCTTTGTCAGATGCATAGTTTACAAATATTTTCTCTCATTCTGTAGGTTGTCTGTTTACTCTCATGACAGTTTCTTTTGCTGTGTGCAAGCTCTTCAGTTTAATTAGGTCCCACTTGTCAATTTTTGCTTTTGTTGTAATTGCTTTAGAGGACTTAGTCATAAATTTCTTGACAAGGCTGATGTCTAGAAGGGTATTTTCTATTTTATTCTAGGATTTTTATAGTTTGAGATCTTACTTTTTTTTTTTTTTTTTTTTTTTGAGACAGAATCTCCCTCTGTCACCCAGGCTGCAGTGCAGCAGCATGATCTTGGGTCACTGCAACCTCCGCCTCCTGGGTTCAAGTGATTCTCCTGCCTCAGCCTCCTGAGTAGCTGGGATTACAGGCGTGCGCCGCCACGCCCGGCTAATGTTTGTATTTTTAGTAGAGACAGGGTTTCACCGTGTTGGTCAGGCTGGTCTGAAACTCTTGATCTCAGGTGACCCGCCCACCTCGGCCTCACAGAGTGCTGGGAATACAGGTGTGAGCCACTGTGCCCAGCTGAGATCTTGCATTTAAGTCTTTAATCTATCTTGAGTTAATAAGTGTGTATCATATGTAGGAGTCTAGTTTTATTCTTCTGCATATGTTTAGCCAGTTTTCCCAGCAACATTTATTGAAGAGTCTTATCCCCATTCCTTTTTTTTTTTAAACTTTGTCAAATATCAGTTTGTTGTAGGTGTGTGGCTTTATTTCTGGGTTCTCTATTCTGTTCCATTGGTCTGTGTGTCTGTTTTTGTAACAATACCATGGCTGTTTGGTTACTATAGCCTTGAAGTATAGTTTGAAAGTTGAGTAATGTAATGCCTCCATCTCTGAAGAATATGTCAATTTTTAAATGCAAGTGGAGTACTTTTCAAAAGTTTTCCGAAAACTGAATTTTTGTTAAATCATACATGTAGTCTTCTCCCTCCTCTAGTATAATGTTTATAAAATGAGAGATATTAGAGGAAATGCAGTGTGATCTGTGCTGCATCTCTTAATTACAGGAACCATTTCTCCAGTTACTGAACACATACTGCACTCCACACTTCTGTGGGCTAGGAGTAAAAAGACATGAGCCATTTTTCCTGCTTGCAAGGAACTTAAAATCTATAGTAAAGAGGTAATTCAGCCAAAAAGTATGACATAAAGTGATAAGTTCCAGCAGTAATACAGGTAAGCAGGAGGCAGAGCAGGCCATAGATATGGGTAGTTTCTGTCAGCCAGGGATGAATGGAAGATAGTGGGAAAGCATCCTGGAAGCTTGTGGAAAACCTCTGTTCCCCCTCTTTCCTCTCTCACAGCTCATAGTACTGTGCTAAGGCTAATAAGTCCTTGGTACAGGGGTGCTCATATCCACCCTCACTGCTTCAGTTACTTTTCCTATATGCTATGACATCCAAATTTACATCTCCAACCCATGCATGAACTTTTCAGACCAAATCCTTGGCCTACAGCTCAGCTCCACAAGGATGCCTTGAAGACCCTCCAATTCTAAATGTTTAAAATTGAACTCAGTATCATATGCCCTTTAGTAGATCTCTGGGAAACCTACCTCAGTAGACATCATAGTTGGCTCAAGCTAGAAACCTGTAAGTCATTCTTCACTCTGTCTCAACCCCCACATTCCAGCAGTGACTAAGAAGTTGATCTGTTAAATATCTCTTTTGCATTACCTTCTCTCTCTCTCCATTGCTCACCATAGTTTAAGCCATAATTTCTTACTGGGACTATAATATCTCCCAGTTGAGACTGGGCACAGTGGCTCATGCCTATAACCCCAGCACTTTGGGAGGCCATGGCAGGTGGATCACTTGAGCCTAGGAGTTTGAGATAGATCAGCCTGGGCAACATGACAAAACCCCATCTCTACCAAAAAAAAAAAAGCACAATTAGCCAGGTGTGGTGGTGCACACCTGTAATCACAGCTACTTTGGAGGCTGCAGTGAGCTGTCATAGTACCACTGCACTTCAGCCTGGATGACAGAGTGAGACCTTCTCTCAAAGGAAAAAAAATCTCCCAGTTAATATACCTGACACGAGGCTTGCTCTTCTCAAGCTTTTCATACAGCAGCGAGAGTGATCTTTCTGGAACATAAATCCAGCCATCGCACTCCTGTTTTCTGTTGTCCTTAGGATGATGTCCAAATTCCTTATCTTCTTCCCACATTGAACAAGGATAAGACCTTCTTCCTTGCTATTAATTCTCATGGTTCACCATATTTTCCTTGATCATAATATTGATCATGCTTTGTCATAATTACCTGTTTCTTAGCTGGGCATGATGGCACATGCCTGTAGTCCCAGCTGCTGGGAGGCTGAAGGAAGAAGATTGCTTGAGTCAAAGAGCTCAAATCCTGCCTGAGCAACATAGTGAAACCCCTTGTCTCTAGAAAAAAAGAAAAAAAGAAAATAAAATTGTTTTTCAAAATTATCTGTTTCTTCTCGGCTGGGCACAGTGGCTCATGCCTGTAATCCCAGCACTTTGGGAGGCCAAGCGGGGGCGGATCAATTGAGGCCAGGAGTTCAAGACCAGCCTGGCCAACGTGGCAAAACCCCATCTCCACAAAAATACAAAAAATAGCCGGTGCGATGGTGTGTACCTGTAATCCCAGCTACTCAGTAGGCTGAGGCAGGAGAATTGCTTGAACCCGGGAGGCAGAGGTTGCAGTGAGCTGAGATCACACCACTGCACTCCAGCACTCCATCCTAGGTGACAGAGCAACACTCAGTCTCAAAAAAAAAAAAAAAAAGTTTCTTTATATCTCGGCCAGATATTTGGCTCTGAGATCATGAACCATGTCTGTTTTGTTTACTGCTATACCCTCACCCAGTAGCACAGTGCCTGGTATACAGTAGAATACTAAATGTATAAGTTAATTTTTTATTTTAAGTGCACTTTAATAATATTATATCCCATAAAATGAAAAGGCCTCAAATGTGGCTCTCTGCTAAGTGTGGTTAGTCATATAGTGAGTTATTTTTATAGCAGATCTTGTTTAGATTGTGAACATGGGTGAGCAATTCCAATTTCTGTCATATTTGGTTCTATCAAGAGCTATAGAGATGAACATTACCAAAACTAAGGGTAAGTTAGAGAAGAAAACATGGGAGAAAAAAACCCTAAAGAACAGAAACTTTACCACTTTTTTCCCCAACTAGTACTGCAATATGTATCTTCATACATACATCTTTTTCTTTCCTTTGAATTATTACCTTAAAGTCAGATGCCAGAAATGAGAATTATTGGGCACAAAGGGATGAACATTTTTAAGGCATTTGAAATACTGCCAATTATTTTCAAAATACATAATACCAACAAATAGTTCAGAGCAACGTACAAGGGTGTCTGTTTTATCACACTACTGAGAAGTGTCATGAAAATCTTTTAACTGGCTTAATGGAGGAAAAAATGGTTCTTCGCCACTGCTTTTAGTTAAGGTTTGGTCTTTTTCATCTGATTATGCAGCTCCTTCTGAGGATGCATCCAAATGCTCACAGACTTGTTCAGAGGCTGAGAGGCCTCCAACCTCAGCGGCCTGTGGGGCACAGCATCTCTGTTGTGCAGCGGCAGGGAGGGGCAGTGATGGAGGGAAAACATAACACAGACCACACCATTGTTAGGGGATGAGGTCGCTGGGATAATGCTGTGAGAAAGGATGAAAAGAACGATTCTCCATTCTTGATTGTTGTGATTTCCAGGGATGAGCCAACAGCTCCAGCGCGGGAAGGGATGGGTCTTTACTGCATCCAGATGCTCCTTTTCCCAGTACTGCCTCCCATTATTTCTGGTGAGAAGGGGTGGAGGATAGCATAGCAGCTGAAACAGATTAACTTTTATGCCAGTTTCCTCCCTTTGAGTGATTGCCCTGGACCTGGGGACATTCAGAATTCGTCAGAAACTGTTTAGAAATAAGAATGTGGTTCAAGGTCCCTGGTGTGCAACAGCCAACCTTCTGGAGTTTGCGTACCATTCCTGCCTTTATCTATGGGAGCTGCTTGAGGCAAAGGGGTCTTTCTTTCTTTCCTCTCCTTCCCTGCTGCCACTGCCGTTGTTCAGGCCCTCATCCTGTTTTGTCTGGGCTTCCTGTTTCCCTTGATCTGTCCTCATCTGTGTTGTTGCCAAAGTGATATTTCTTTCCTTTTTTTTTTTTTTT
>NW_012103810.1:1943831-1974218 GCF_000951045.1 Mandrillus leucophaeus
CCCATTCTGTAGGTTGCCTGTTCACTCTGATGGTAGTTTCTTTTGTTGTGCAGAAGCTCTTTAGTTTAATTAGATCCCATTTGTCAATTTTGGCTTTTGTTGCCATTGCTTGCCAAAGTGATATTTCTACCGTGCACACTGGATCCTATCCCTCTCCAGTTAAAACTATCAGTGGTCCCCCACTGCCTTCAAGATAAAGTCTAAGCTCCTTTTCACAGCGGTTTTTTTTTGGGGGGGGGGCATTTAGCAATCAGACCCCAAAATGTCTTTCCTGACTGGCTCCCACCACTTCTCTGGACTGTTCTGGGACCCTGACTAGTGCATGCACTCTGTAAGGTGCTTCTGCTGATAGCCCTTCTGCCTCTTTTCCACCAGATCCACTCCTAATTCCTCACCTCCCTCCTCAAAAAGAAGTCCCCCTCAATTATCACCTCTGTGATGGATTTTCCCTGGATTTTCTCTGGTAGGTAATCCGTTCTATTCCAGTAACCCTCTAATAGCACCTATATACAAGATTGTGATTTCTATTATTATTTTCCCCTAAATCAGGAATTATCTTCCTTTTGTATATTCATATTTGTGGATCCCCAGCCCTTAGTACAATATTTGACACATAATAAATGCTCCAGAATATCTTTTTCTTCCTTCCTGCCAGCCTATTTATTTTACCTTCAATGTGTTCTTAGTTTTATAGTTAAAAGGAAATGGAATGTAGTTTAATCTTATTCTTTTTCTTCTTTCTTAATGGTTGACAAAACCAAAGCCCAGAGAAGAAAAGAATTCTCCCTGGGATGCTCAGCCAGATAAAATGGCAGGGCTGCTTAGGGCTGATCTGCTTAGGTAACTTAAAAAGAACCTTGAAACAAAGGATTGCATCAGGAGGAAAAGAAGGAGCAAAGATTCATTGCCAAATTCTTTGCTGAATGCTTAATATATGTTACCTTTTAAAAAATTATTTCTTCTTTTGATTGTGATAAAATACACATAACATAGAGTTTACCATCATAATCTTTTTTTGTTTGTTTTTTGTTTGTTTGTTTGTTTGTTTGTTTGAGACAGACTCTCGCACTGTTGCCAGGCTGGAGTGCAACCTGGCTGGAGTGGTACGATCTCAGCTCACTGCAACCTCCGCCTCTCAGGTTCAAGTGATTCTCCTGCCTCAGCCTCCCAAGTGGCTGGGACTACAGGTGCCTGCCATCACACCCAGCTAATTTTTGTATTTTTAGTAGAGACGGGGTATCACCATGTTGGCCAGGATGGTCTCGATCTCTTGACCTCATGATCTGTCCGCCTCGGCTCCCAAAGTGCTAGGATTGCAGGCATGAGCCACCGCACCTGGCCCATCGTAATCACTTTTAAGTGTATACTTCAGTGGCATTAAATGCATTCATACTATTGTGCAGCCATTACCACCATCCATCTCCAAAACTCCTTTCAGCTTTCCAAACTGAAACTCTATACCCATTAGTCATTGATGCCCTATTTCTCCAGTCCCCAATAACCACTGTTCTACTTTTTGTCTTTCTGAATTTGGCTACTTTAGGTTTGCCAAGTAAGTTTGTCATATAAGTAGAATCATATGGTATTTTCTAACTGCTTATTTCACTTAGTTTAATGCCCTTAAGGTTCATCCCTGCTGTAGCGTGTGTCAGAAT
Source organism: Mandrillus leucophaeus (assembly GCF_000951045.1). NCBI lineage: Eukaryota > Metazoa > Chordata > Mammalia > Primates > Cercopithecidae > Mandrillus > Mandrillus leucophaeus. The sequence goes on from NW_012103810.1 coordinate 1,945,487, forward strand.
TTCCTTCCTTTTTAAAGCTGAGTAATATTCCATTGTATGCGTATACTGTGTTTTGTATCTCCATTCATCCATCAGTGACATGCGGGTAGCTTCCATCTTTTAGCTATTCTGACTAATGCTGCAATGAACATAGGTGTAAAAATAATCTGTTTGCATCCCTGCTTTCAGGTTTTTGGGGTCTATGTCAAAAGTAGAATTACTGGATCATATGGTAATTCTACTTTCAATTTTTTGAGGAATTGGCCATACTCCCTTCTACAGCAGCTGCACCATTTTATATCCCCACCAACATTGCACAAGGGTTCCAGTCTCTCCACATTCTCACCAGCACTTACTTCTATTTTTTATAGTAGCCATATTAATAGGTGCAAGGTAGTATTTCATTGTCTTGATTTGCCTTTCCCTAATGATTAGTTATGTGAGTATCTTTTCATGTGCTTCTTGGCCATTTTGTATCCCTTCTTTGGAGAGATGTCTATTCAAGTATTTTGTCCCTTTTTAATTAGGTTTGTTTTTGTTGTTATTGTAGTTCTTTATATATTCTAGTTATTAACCCCTTATAATCCTGTACTAGTCAGTATTCTCCAGAGGGACAGAACTAATAGAATATATGTATATATGAAAGGGAGTTTATTTGGGAGAATTGGCACACACAGTTATAATGCGAAGTCCTACAATAGGCCATCTGGAAGCTGGGAAGGAGAGAAGCCAGTAGTGGCTCGTTTGGGCTGAAAGCCTCAAAACCAGGGAAAACAACAGAGCAGACTTTAAGTCAGTCCCAAAGGCACGACACCCACTCCCCGGCCCCCCATGCAAGTCTCAGTGTCTAAAGGCCGAAGAACCTGGAGTCTGATGTCCAAGGGCAGGAGGAGCGGGAGGAAGCATCCAGTATGGCAGGGCAAGGGGGAATGGGGAGAAGGAAGCCAGAAGCTTCAGCAAGCAAGCTTGTTCCACCTTCTTCCGCCTGCTTTCTTCTGGCCATGGTGACACGCAATTGGACGGTGCCCAACCATATTGAGGGTGAATCTTCCTCTCTCAGTACACTGACTCAAATGTCAATCTCCTCTGGCAACACCTTCAAAGACACACCCAGAAACAATACTTCACCAGCCATGGAAGCATCCTTCGGTCCAATCAAGTTGACACCTAATATTAACCATCACAAATCCTTTACCAGATATATGATTTGCAAATATTTTCTTCCATTCAGTGGATTGTGTTTTCACTTGGTTGACTGTGTCCTTTGCTCACTAAAGTTTTAAATTTTGATGTGATCCAATTTATCTGTTTTTTCTTTTGCTACCTGTACCTTTGGTGTCACATCCAAGAAAACACTGTCAAATCCAGTGTCATGAAACATTTCTTCTATGTTTTCTTCTGAGAGGTTTGTCATTTTCACTCTTATATTTAGGTCTTTGGTCCATTTTGAGTTAATTTTTGTATATGGTATAAGGGTCTAGCTGTTTTGTTTTTTTTTTGTTTTGTTTTGTTTTGTTTTTTGCATGTGGATATCCAGTTTTCCCAGCACCATTTGCTGAAAAGTTCTGTTATTTTGTGTGTGTGTGTGTGTGATAATCCTAGGATGTGTTATAATTACCTTATAGATGAGAAAACAGAAGGTGAAATATTCCTGAGGATCCCCTAAAAGCAGGCTCCTTGCTATCCTTGGCAGTTCAAAAACATTAAAAAGAGGGGAAAAGCCATTTTGAAATAATGCGAGAAGAAGAGAGGAATAGACTGAGAGGAAAAGCAAAACAAAACAAAACAAGATTTGGATAGACAGCCAGCCATGAGCAGAACTTTGAAGTGTGTTTATAATTCACTCAGAGACCTCCTCCCCCTGCCCTTTTACTCTCCTTTCTTCTCTTACTCTCTCAATTAGCTCCTTCAGTTTGCTGTCCCTTTTGAAACTCTTTGAAAGCTTTTCTACAGTCTGTGTCCAGCCTGTTTTCTGAGCTTTATCTGCTGTCTCTCCCTCCCTGCCACTGTGAAGCTGTAATGGAGCCATGTTAGTTCTCACTACTCCCATAGCAAGCCCTGCCTTTACAGACCACGGTCATTTTATTCACTTTACCTTTAGTGTGCTACGGTCTTTCTCCAAGGCCTCTTGACGGTGATCGCACCTATTCACCTCTGAGTCCCAGGAGCATTGTGGCACAGAGGTGGCTGTTCTGTAAATGTATCAAAAAGATGACTAAACAGACAGGTTTTGTTCCTTTGCATAACCATTCCACATATGCAATATAGTCTTACTTTCAGGGATATAAAGTAAGCATGTGACCTGGTCTCTGTCCACCAGTGATTGCAGTCTAGCTGGGAGAAAGCAAGATACTTTTTATATACACTTGACACTTTAATATTCTGTATAACATCTTATCCTTATAACTTTCAGTGAATGACAGGGAAGACTTGTTTTATCTCCATTTTCTTATTAAGATACTAAAGCACAGCAAAGTTGGGGTTTGGCTGAAATCACGTAACTAGCAGGAGATCAAGATGGAACTTAAACCTAGGGTACTGACTTAAGGCAAGATGCTTAACCACTTTAAGCTACTCAGTTTGTTCATCTACAAAATGAGGATAATAGCATCTACTTCCTAAGTGGTTGTGAGTATTAAAAATGAGACCATGTGAGTGAAGAATTTTGACATGTCATATGGGGTGTAGTACAAGCTACTATTACTTGTCTGTCTATATGGTGTTTTTGTCACTGTTATAACACACTTTCAGTGTATTACTTTGGAAAAGAGGCTTGCAAGTACCATCACAATGGTTTCTCCCTCGTCTTTTGGGAGTATTAATGGCCACTCCTGTTTTACATGTGAGTCCTATGTCAAGCACCTCATGTGATGCCTGCCTGACTCAGGGCTCAATGAATGGTTCCTTTACTTCCCCTCCTGGCTTTGTGCTTTTGTGGTTGAATTGCGTAGAACTTGACGCTCCCACATCCAGAGGCTAACTAGCTGAATAACCCAGCTAGAACTAGAACTTCGAATTCTGCCATGTTTTTCAGACTGTGGCTTCTTTTCCATTATTCTTTCTGCAGTCTTTCATGTGCTCTCTTCACATTTTTTTTGGTAGGTGGATTTAAGTTGGTAGGATCACTGAGGCATAGTAGAAGCTAATCTGTACTGATACCTTATTTTCAATTTGTAGAGGCCCCAGGGCACTTGTGTGATAAATGGTGCTATGTAAATTAAAATGCAGCTAAGGGTCTGTTCAGTGTTTCTTAAATTAAGTTTATTATGTGCGGTAATTTGCACCTAGAGGCTTTTGTTGTTATTTGTTGTAGTGACTATGGCAGTAATGAGCCTGCTCCCAGAAAAGCTTGGCACATGCCCCATAGACAGTTTATTTGCATTTGGCTGGACTCCATGGTATACCCTGAACAAATGAGTCAGCCTATTGGAGGGGTGGGGAAACTGAATCATAGGGAGGCTGTGGGTCTTGCACATGATCCCCAGTGATCCTGAGGTGGGGGAATACCAGAGTTCTGTGTCCTGTTCCTAGCTGGATTATTCCTTAGCCTCAGGATTTGGGAGCATCAAGCCCCATGCAGTTCACCCTTAAAAGCACAAAGCTAGGAGCGGAAGTAAAGGAACCATTCATTGAACCCTGAGTCAGGCATCATATGAGGTGCTTGACACAGGACTCGTATGTAAAACAGGAGTGGCCATTAATATTCTCAACAGTCTGGGATTCAGATTCAGTTTTTGCTTTATTGTGGTAGGTAACGCTGTTTATCTGGCAGCTGCATTGATCCAAACCATGTGAAGAACTGAAAAAAAAGTGCTGGGAAAAAAAAGGTTTAGAGTGATCCCAAATAATACACTAAGGCTTCTACACATCAGATTCTCATGACAACCTTATGAACAGAGCAGACGACACCTTCTTCCTGAATCTTAGAGAGGCCAAGGAACTTGCCTGAGATGGGGTGATCATACAATAAACAGCAGACCAAGGACTGATAGATCACTACTCAAAGATTCTCTAAGAGTTAACATGCAACAGTATATCATATTTTATATCACACACACACATGAACACATATTTTTTAGTTCCTGTGTCTACCACCCTTGAAGGGAGTTGAGGACACCAGATCTGAGAAGTTTCAGTACTTTTCTATTTGAGACATGTGAGGCAGGTCTTGGTGAGCAAAAAGAGCCCAGAGGACAGAGTCATAAGTCCTTGCTTTGCCTATTTATGACTTTATATCTAAATTAAGTTACTTAACCACTTCACACTCCCAGTTTCTTCATCTTTAAAATAGGATAATAGGCCAGATGCAGTGACTCATGCCTGTAATCCCAGCACTTTGGGAGGCCAAGGCAGGTGGATCGCCTGAAGTCAGGAGTTCATGACCAGTCTGGTCAACATGTTGAAACCCTGTCTCTACTAAAAATACAAAAAAAAATTAGCTGGGCATTGTGACAGGCACCTGTAATCCCAGCTACTTGGGAGGCTGAGGCAGGGGAATTACTTGAACCAGGGAGGTGGAGGTTGCACTGAGCTGAGATCGCGCCACTGCCCTCCAGCCTGGGTGGCAGAGTGAGACTCCGTCTCAAAAAATAAAATAAAATAAAATAAAATAAAATAAAATAAAATAAAATGGGATAATAATAGTAACAACACATGGGATAGTTGTAAGGATGGAATGAGCTCATATATGTAAAGTGCTCAGAAGAGTGCCTGGCCCAAAGTAACTTTGTTTTTGTTGTAGTGGTGGTAAAGACCACACAGCTTGGAGAAACCCCAGAATCTCCCTCTTGCTTCCCTCCTACTTTCTTATTGAAGAACTGTAGGGAAATAAACTTTTTTTTTTTTTTTTTTTTTTTTTTAACTCCACAGGTTATGCTGGCTCAGAGTTTACAGTAAACACCAGGAACATTCAATTGGTTGTGCTCTCAGTTCAGGGCATCTTATGTAATGTTCTGCCCTATGGCATATACCTAGAAAAAGGGCTGTTTTCAAGCCTAGACATGGGAGGAAGGTTGGTATTCTTCGTAATTTGCAGCAAGGCATGAAGCTGATGTCTATCACTAGAGCCAGCCCTGGACAGCATTGATCGTTAGGTAAAATTGTCAGTAGAACTCTGCTATGCCTCTTTCCTGTGACTCCCACCCCATCTCAGGGACTTAGGGCTCTGGCCTCTGCATGACCTGGTGGGATTGAGCTTCAGTAGGCACCTCTTCTTGCCCACAGCCTCACACCTCACACCTCACACCTCACACCTCACACCTCACACCTCACACCTCACACCTGCCACCTGACTACCACCTCACTCCAAGTCCAGTTGTCTCAGGCTTTCTAGGTGTCTTGCTACTCTGGTAAACTAATTGTATCTTAGGTATTCATGGAAAGAATTAATGAATAAACAAATGTATTGAGGCAATTTAAAAGCAATATAATAAGTACCAAACACCACTGAGGCTTTTGTTGTTATGTTGTAGTGGCTCAATGAAAACTTATTGAATAATTTATTACTTTTGGTATAATGCATTTACTATCCTAACCGTATGTTTGAAGCCCAGTTCAAATGCCCATCCTTTGTTGAACTGTTCTTGTATCAAATACAAATTCTCCCTTTTCTGTAACAGAACTTTATAGGAAAGTTTATGTATATAATATTCTTTAGGGAAAGAAAAAAATAAACAACCTTTAACTTCTGTTACCTTACTTGATTCTTGCAACCACCTGGTCAGAATGATCATCTTCATTTTATAATTGAAACTGAGGCTTAGGTATATGGAAGAGCTCATGTTTACACAGTTCTTAAGTAATGAAGCTGACCCCAAAACTTACTTTCAGGTATATAAAATGTACCTAGTAAGTGTTCAATAAATATGGGGGGAAGAAAAAACTTACTTTCATGTAGTAAATTATTTTTACCTCAGTACGTTATATAGGCAGATGTATATTTTATGAAGTTGTGCCCATATTTTAACTTCCCCACTAGAACACAAGCCCTTTTGATCTGAGGACTGCCCCATCTTGTTACCTGTGCTTCCCAGAGCTTCACACATAATAAATGTTTGGAAGTAAATTGCTAATTTTAACAGGGTTCTTCAGTGGCAGAATTTCGTACAAAATCGTTGTAGAGAAAGAAAAAAGCTTTAGTAGGGAGACAAATCAAACTTTTTTCCCTGTATAAAGAGCTCCCTAATGGGTCGTCTTATTTTTTTAGAAAGAACTGTAAGACATACGCACAAGGGTACTCTTTCTGATGGGTGATACGAGGCTCAGGGTTTGTGGCACTGAACTTTGCTCTTTCCCACACCTGAAGCTGCAGCTGTAACACACAGCAGAGACTCGAGGACAGTGGCGCTGGAACACGACCAGGCCTGGGCTGCGGTTCGCCTTGGCAAACTGAGATTCATCACTATTAATATCTGAGTTTCCATTAATAACCCTTTTCACTGTGAGCTCATTTAAATTTTCTGTTCTCTAGCTATTTTTAACCACACAATCTTGGGCCTGGGCCTGGTTCCCGCTTACAGATGATAACTTTCATTTTGGTTTTTGTACTTGCAGAAATAATAGGAATTCTGCCCACCGCCCTCTGCACCCTCCACCCCACCTCCCGTTTCTGAGAGGATTGTATTGGAATTGTAGGTAGGGCAATTCTTTGTTATGCAAGACTTTATCCTATGCATGGTTTGAGGTTAATATACCTGTCCTCTGCTCTCTAATGCCTGTAAGGCTTTCCAATCATTGTGACAACTTACCGCACCACTGCCACCACCACCACACACATACACACACACATACACACTTTTAACCCTCCCCAAAGTGAACAGTATTGGTACTGATTGAAAGCCACTACAACCAGACACCTATCTCTGGCACCCTTGATCTCTCTGTTGACTTGAGTCCCTATCCAAGGTACAACTAGGAAACAGGATGTTACTCTCTATGTCCTAAGAAAAGCAGCTTTTCTGTTTCCCCAGAGCTCTCCACTTTGTGAAATAGAGAAACAAATTAAGATCTTGGGGATTGGGCTGCTGAGACCAGTTGAATATCATTGTTGCTCTGTCAAGACAGGTTTTTAAAAAAAAATATTAGCCAGGCATGGTGGCATGTACCTGTAGTCTCAGCTACTCAGGGGGCTGAGGTAGGAGGATCCCCTGAACCCTGGGGAGGTTGAGGTTGCAGTGAGCTGTGATCGTGCCACCATACTCTAGCCTGCGTGACAGACCGACACCCTGTCTCAGTTTAAAACAACAGCAACAACAACAACAAAAAAGGTAGGGGGCAGGGTTTAACCACAAGATTTTATTCTCTTAAAATTACATGAAAGCTGGGGAAGGGGACAGGGACTGGGGAAAGGCTATTAGTTAGTATGGAATTTCTTTTTGGGTGATGAAAATATTCTGGAATTAAATACTGGTGATGGTTGTACAACCTTGCAAGTATACTAAAAGCTACTGAGTTGTACACCGTAAAGGGTAGATTGTATTGCATGTGAATTATATCTCAATTTTTTTTAATTGCTTGAGTCTGCTACTCTTAATATATCCTTACCTGTCATCTGATCTCCCAAGCTTGAAACTTTAAAAATCTGGCAGCTACTTTTGACTCTTCTCTTTGCCGCAGTTTTTATTTCTAGTGGGTCACTAGGACCTAACTCCTAAGTAATTCTCAAATCGCTTTTTTTTCTGTCCTCACTCCAAATGACCTTACTTCAGGCTCTCCCTTGCCTGCACTATCGTGACTAGCTGTTAATTTCTCTTCCTGTCTCTAGACTTCTCCCACCCTCAGCATTTTTCCAGGATGTTTCCAACTATATCTTCAACTTTTTATTGTGAAATGGAATACACATACACAAATTATATAAAATATATACTGTACTATAAAGTACCCATATAACTACCACTCAGGTCAAAAAATTGCCAGCACCTCAGAACTCCCTGAATGTTTCCTTCTAATCATATTCTTCTTACTCCACTCCATCCCCTCTTCCAAGTATCATGACTGCTGTGGTAATCATGCCCATGCTTTTGTTTGTAGTTTTACCATAAGTATGTGTATTCTCAAGAAATATTGTTTTGTTTATTTTTGAACTTTAGATAAATGAAATCGCATTTTTAGTCTTGCTTCCTTCTCTCAACTTTATGTTTGTAAAATTCACTCATGTTGTTGTATATAGCCTGGTTGTATTTTCTTAAAACCTTGATCTGATCCTGTTTCTTCCAATCACATAGATGCTAAGTTCAAACTCCTTGATAATGGCAACATTCAAGGTCCTCAGGATCCTGTCTTGTAACCTGCCTCTCCATCTTCATTTGCAGCGAACTCTCTTCCCACATCCTTTCCCATAATCACATCAAAGATGCCCTGTCTTTCTTTGAGTAGGGGTCTTGCTCTGTCACCCAGCCTGGAGTGCAGTGTCGCAGTCACGGTTCACTGCAAGCTCAGTCTCCCGTATGCCCTCTCTTTCTGTGCCTCCTGTGCTTAAAATCTAGACTGTCTTTCTACTCTTTAATCCTAGCATATTTTTGACTCCCTCCTCAAAGTAGAATAGTCTCATTTCCGTAATTATTTATACTCTGTCTCCCTGTTTAACACTTATAATACGTCTTGTATTGTAAGTGTTATAGGCCCACGCATCTGGAGTTCCGATATCTGAAGGCCCCAGAATCTGGACTTCCAGTGTCCAAGGGCAGAGAAACATGGGTGTCTCAGCTTCAGAAAAGAGAACGCTTTCCCTCTGCCTTTTTGTTCTTTCCAGGCTCTCAACAAATTGGATGGTGCTCACCCACATTGGATGAGAATGGATCTTCCTTACTCAGTCCACTGATTCAAATGTCAGTCTCTCCCAGAAACACCCTCAAAGACACACCCAGAAATAATGCTTTACCAGCTATCTGGATATCCCGTAACCCAGTCAAATTGGCACCTAAAATTAACCTTTACACTGTTATATTCTTACTTCTTTTGTATTAAAAAAATAGCTTTTATACACTTTATTCCATTGAATATCATTAACTCCTATGTTTGCAGGTTCAATTAGTTATAAACTTAAAATGTTACAACTTGGACAGCGGGAGCCCCTTTAAATCGTATCTTTTGACTCAACATCTCTCTATTTCTCTCTAAAATTTTTTGTAGAGATGGGATCTCACCATCTTTCCCATGCTGGTCTCAAACTCCTGGACTCAAGGGATCCTCCTACATTGGCCTCCCAAAGTGCTGGGATTACAGGTGTGAGCCACCATGCCTGGCCAAGTCCTTAACATTTTTTTTTCTGTTATTTATTTTTTCCTTTATTTTCCCCATCACAAATTTCATACACAATTGTGTGATATATATATTTTAAAGCAACCTTGCTTTTATTACTGAACAACAATAATCAGGCTTACCTTAATTTTTTTTTTTTTTTTAACTTTACAACATGGAATCAACCCCTTTCCAAAAGTTTTGATTCCTTTGGTAGAGATAATGCAAAGGACCCACTTCTAGGACTCTGGGTGCACATGAAAGGTTGTAGTGTTCGTAAGCACTGTTGCTGTCATGGGCTACTCTTACTGACTGAGTAGCAAAGTTAATTTTTTCAAGGTTATGAGTTCACGTAAGGGTGCTGTATCTAACTTTTCTTGGAGTGCATGGTTTTATTGACCATTAATACTGTCTCCTACATAAATATTGGAAAGTATTTTTAATTACTTGCTATGGTCACTTGCATTGAATTATGCCCAAATACAGGCCTGGTGAGAGATACATGTTCAAAACAATTAGAAGATAAAAGTTGATATTTATACATAACACATTTTGTAAAATGTATACACCTTGCTTTATCTCTTTCTCTCTCTGACTATGTGAGATGGATGGAATTTGGTCTATTTTACAAACAAGGAAACTAAGGCACACAACAGAGGTTAAGTGACTCATTAGGGTCACACAGGTAATAAGTAAAGGCTGGAATTTTAACCTGTATCTTCAGAATCTAAATCCTGTTTATTTTCCAATGTCTGTGCATCCTTTCAGTCTCTGCCTTCAAGAAGCTTACAAACACTTGTATACCTGAAATAACATAAATAACATTCATGATGAAGCTTGTAGCTTTATAAACCAAGGATTGCTTCCAAATGAAATCTCTACTTATAATCCTTCCAGAGAAAACTTCTGATCTGAATGACGATAGCTTAAGAAAGTATATAGGGGCTGGGCGTGGTGGCTCACGCCTGTAATCCCAGCACTTTGGGAGGCCAAGGCGGGCAGATTGCCTGAGCTCAGGAGTTCGTGACCAACCTAGGCAACATGGTGAAACCTTGTCTCTACTAAAAATATAAAAAATTAGCTGGGCATGGTGGCGTGCGCCTATAGTCCCAGCTATTTGGGAGGCTGAGGCAGGAGAATTGCTTGAACCTGGGAAGCGGAGGTTGCAGTGAGCCGAGATTGCGCCACTGCACTCCAGCCTGGCCGGCAGAGTGAGATTCCATCTCAAAAAAAAATAAATAAATAAAAATTAAAAAGTATATAGAGCCTAGATTTGGTTGGGATGGATTTATATTAGTAAATCAGGTTATATTCTAGTTTATTGAAAGCCCATGCTCATTTAGGATACAGTAAAGTTCTAACAAAGATAAAGTATTAAATGTCTAGGTATAGGGCAGGCATAGTAAATGGGTATAGATGTTTTAATGTAGGGGTTTACATTCTAGGCAATAAACTGCTGGGCTTGATTCTGTATTTTTGACTGCTACAGTGTAAAAAATATTTTTGCTCAGAGAAGGATTAAGGACAGAAATGGTTTGTTTCAATCTTAGAATTTTATTTAGAATTTCACTAGGGTTGTGCATGGGCAATACTTGCCTTTTCCTCTAGGAAGCCATAGCTCCTCAGTTGGAATCTGCAAACTTTTGCTCTGAGGTTTCTTGGGAGAAACTGAGACCTTGGGAATGCATCCCGGACTCCAGAGAGGCCTCAGAGTCAGGGTGTCTCAAGATGAGAAAGTACCTAAAAACTGTGTTTGAACTCTGATATTTATTTAGCTGCATTTTCCACTCAGACAGGCAAAGAAGAGTGCCAGAAATAAAAAGACCAGGGGTTTTTCACTTCTTAAGATGAAAAGGTTTTGGTGCTTTTTTCCCAGAAGTGCTCATCACCTACCTCCACACAAAGAGACAACCCTGAACCTGCTAAGTGGCCACACCAGATTATAAAGTTATAAAGAAGGCTGGCTGCAAGGCACCTGGAGCCTCCCTGTGCCACCTCCCCTCTGTGGAGCTCTCTCTTGCCCTGCCTAAACATTCAGGATTCATTCCTGTCTAAAGCCCTGATCTCCATTCTGTATCAGTTTTATACCTTAAAGTAAATCTAAATTGTGTAGAACACTGCTGGGAAATTTTTGCAGTTTTAAACACAAGACTCATTTTAGAATAAAAGGCTTTGGGTCCTATCTTTAAAAAAATTTAAAAAGACTAGACTTGAGTTTTTGTCCCAACTCTGCCACAGACTTCCGTGTATGAGTTTAGTAAGATACTACCATTTTCTTAACCACTGTTCCATGATCTGTAAAATGATTATGATAATCCCTTTCTTTCCCTATTCATAAGGCAATTTTAAAAGTATAAAAAGGGATTTATATTCTGAGATCTTATTAGTACTGAGTCCTTAGTTGGCGTTCAGCTCAGCTCAGTTCCAGTACTATCTCTGGAAGGGAAGGAGAGGCACTGTGCCTGTCCTTCCAGAGAGGAGGCTTCTGGGCATTTGAGTGGAATCTTGAAGGATTAACAGGATTTTCACAGGGAATATCACATTAAAGCAGTTTGCTTTGCCCGGAATGTAGGATGTTTTGAGGCTGAGAATAGGCATGGAGGGAGAGAAGGTTGAAGACAATTTCAGGTAGCAGTTTGGAACCAAATGAAAGAAGGCCCTTGAATGCTATCCTGAGTAGTTTAGACTGTAGAACAGTACTTTTCAACCTTTTTCATATTACATTATACAAAGAAAACAATATTTTTAATGTCAGGCTGCAGGTAGCTATTGGCAAGGGGTAACTGGCCCAGGGACTACAGCTTCTCTGAGGGCTGCAGGAATTAAAAACTTTTAATAACTTGGCACTTTATCACTGGTCAAAAAGCACTGCTAGGCAACAAGGAGCCTGGTTAAGAAAATTCAGGAAAAATATTTCTTCTTTGTCTCTCCAGGGTCCAAGATGGTAATGTGACTTCTACTCTAGATTCTTGCCTTGGGAGCCTGGCCCTTGCTGAAATCGAGTACACCAAAAATGGGTCAGCCTATCACTACAGTTCCTATACCATTAAAAGGTTAATAGGAGATTAGCAATTGCCAGGGGGTGAAAGAAGGGGAAGTTGGAGATTGACTAATGGGTATGGGATTGCTTTTTGGGGTGATGAAAATGTTCTGGAATTAGATAATGGTGATGTTTGCATAACCTTGTGAATATGCAAAAAAAACCCTAAATTGTATACTTTAAAGGGGTGAATATTACGGAATATAAATTTTATCTCATTAAAAAATAAAAGCATAATAGAATGTTATGAACACCTTTACCTCAATAAATTTGATAAATGAAATTCTATGAAAGACACATATCAAAACTGACACAAGAAGAAAGTAAAAATCTGAACAGCCCTATACCTGTTAAAATAATTGAATTATAATTTTAAATATATAATTTAAATGTAATTCATAGGCATCATTTATCAACCCTTCCCCCAACTTTGCCCTGGTTTTCACTAAATCTTTGCTTAATTCAGTGCTTTGGATATAACTGAGATCAGTTCTTTCAAGGACATGAGAATGAGGTCCTTCAAGAGAATAGCTTTTGTTTCTCCAACATGCAGAGGATTGGCAACAGCTCATCTGTTGCTTTGCCAACGGGAGAGGTAAGAAACCTCCAGGCCTGGATGACTTCTTCAATAGATTCAGTCAAACAGTAAAGGAAACATAATCCCTAAATTGATCTGTAGATTCAGTGAAACCCCAGTCAAAATCCCACAACTTCTCCTTTTTGGGTAAAAATTGACAAACTGATTCTAAAATCTGTATGGAAATGCAAAGGACCAAGAATAACCAAAACAACTTTGAAAAAGAACAAAGTTGGAGAACTTGCACTACCTGATTTCAAGACTTATTATAAAACTGCAGTAATTGAGACAGCATGATACTGACATAATTATATCTAAAAAAATGAGATCATTTAAACACAGGAAGTCTAGAAATAGGCCTACATGTATTTGATCAATTGGTTTTTAACAAAAATGCAAAGGTGGCTGGGCGCGGTGGCTCACACCTGTAATCCCAGCACTTTGGGAGGCCAAGGTGGGCGGATCACGAGGTCAGGAGATCAAGACCATCGTGGCTAACACGGTGAAACCCTGTCTCTACTAAAAATACAAAAAATTAGCCGGGCGTGGTGGCAGGCGCCTATAGTCCCAGCTACTCAGGAGGCTGAGGTAGGAGAATGGTGTGAACCCGGGCGGTGGAGCTTGCAGTGAGTGGAGATCATGCCACTGCACTCCAGCCTGGGTTACAGAGCAAGACTCTGTCTCAAAAAAAACAAAGGTAATTTGATAATAAAAGGATATTTCTTTTCAACAAATGCTGCTAGAACAGCTGGATATCCATGTGTAAAAAAATTGAACATGACCCTTTTCTCATACTCTATACAAACATGGATCATAGACAGATATCAAAGCTAAAATTGTAAAACATCTATAAGAAAAGCAAAAAATCTTTTTGACCTTGGAGTAGGCAAAGATTTCCTAGATAAGACACAAAAAAAGCCTGAACCATTTTTTTGAAAAAATGTTTTATTTCCACAGGCTTTTGGGAGCAGGTGGCATTTGGTTACATGAGTAAGTTATTTAGTGGTGATTTGTGAGATTTTGGTGCACCTATCACCCGAGCAGTATACATTGAACCCAATTTGTGGTCTTCTATCTATCACCCTCCTCTCACCCTTTCCCGAGCCCCAAAATTCACTGCATCATTCTTTTGCCTTTGCATCCTCATACCTTAGCTCCCATTTATGAATGAGAACGTACCATGTTTGATTTTCTATTCCTGAGTTACTTCACTTAGAATAATAATCTTCAGTCCCACCCAGATTGCTGTGAATGCCATTAATTCATTCCTTTTTATGGTTGAGTAGTATTCCATCATATATCTATCTATATAGATACGTTAGATATAGATATAGCTATAGATATAGATACAGATATCTCACAGTTTCTTTATCCACTCATTGATTGATAGGTATTTGGGCTGGTTCCACATTTTTGCAATTGCAAATTGTGCTGCTATAAGCATGCATGTGCAAGTGTCTTTTTTGTATAATGGCTTCTTTTCCTTTGGGTAGATACCCAGTAGTGGGATTGCTGGATCAAATGGTAGTTCTACTTTTAGTTCTTAAAGGAATCTTCACACTGTTTTCCATAGTGGTTGTACTAGTTTACATTCCCACCAGCTGTGTGGAAGTTTTCCAATTTCACTGCATCCATGCCAACATTTGTTTTTGTTTTTGTTTTTTAAATGGCCATTCTTCCAGGAGTAAGGTGGTATCACATTGTGGTTTTGATTTGCATTTGCCTGATCATTAGTGATGTTGAGCATTTTTTCATATATCTGTTAGCCATTTGCATATCTTCGTTTTGAGAATTGTCTGTTAAGTGTCCTTAGCTCACTTTTTGATGAGATTGTTTTTTGCTTGCTAATTTGCTTGAGTTCATTGTAGATTGTGGATATTAGTCCTTTGTCAGATGTATAGACTGTGAAGATTTTCTCCCACTCTGTGGCCTGTTTACTCTGCTGACTGTTCCTTTTGCCATGCAAAAGCTCTTTAGTTTAATTAAGTCCCAGCTATTTATCTTTGTTTTTATTACATTTGCTTTAGGGTTCTTGGTCATGAAATCTTTGCCTAAGCCAATGTCTAGAAGGGTTTTTCTTCTGTTATCTTAATAGAATTTTTATAGTTTCAGGTCTTAGATTTAAGTCCTTGATCTGTCTTGGATTGATTTTTATATAAGGTGAGAGATGAGGATCCAGTTTCATTCTCCTACATGTGGCTTGCCAGTTATCCCAGCACTGTTTGTTAAATAGGGTGTCCTTTTCCCATTTTGTTTTTGTTTGCTTTGTTGAAGATCAGTTGGCTGTAAATATTTGGGTTTATTTTTAGGTTCTCTATTGTGTTCCATTGGTCTATGTGTCTGTTTTTTACCAGTAGCATGCTGTTTAATGACTATAGCATTATAGTATAGTTTGAAATCAGGTAATGTGATGCCTCCAGATTTGTTCTTTGCTTAGTCTTGCTTTCATTATGTGGCTAAATGGGTCAAAAAAGCCTGAGCCATTTTAAAAATTGATGTTGGACTCATCAAACTGAGAAAACATTTGTTCTTTAAAAGATACCACTAAAGACTGGGTATGGTGGCTCATGCCTGTAATCCCAACACTTTGGGAGGCCAAGGTGGGCAGATCACCTGAGGTAAGGAGTTCAAGACCTGCCTAGCCAACATGGTAAAACCACGTCTTAAAAAAAAATACAAACATTAGCCGGGCATGATGGCGGGTTCCTGTAATCTCAGCTACTTGGGAGGCTGAAGTGGGAGAATCGCTTGAACTTGGGAGGCAGAGGTTGCAGTGAGCCCAGATCATGCCATTGCACTCCAGCCTGGGCGATAGTGCAAGACTCCGTCTCAAAAACAAACAAACAAACAAAAAAAACCACACAAGATACCACTAAGAAAATGAATATGCATAATTATTATTTGTCAATTAAAAATAATAATTTAAATTCCAAAAAGGGAAAGGCAAGCCCCAGACTGGGAGAAAATGCCCTCCCTTGCTCCCATTATGTGTTTGTGTGTGTGTGTGTGTCTTTGTCTGACATCTGCATCCAGAATATGTAAAGGACTTATAACTCAATAGTACCCCCCAAATTAATTTTAAAATGGCAAAAGAATTGAACAGACCTATCACAAAAAAAGATAAATGACAACTAAACACATGGAAAGTTGCTCACTGTCATTAGTCATCAGAGAAATGGAAATTAAAACCACAGCGAGGCCGGGTGCGGTGGCTCACACCTGTAATCCCAGCACTTTGGGAGGCCAAAGCAGGTGGATTACTTGAGGTCAGGAGTTGGAGACCAGCCTGGGAAACATGGTGAAACTCCATCTCTACTAAAAATACAAAAATTAGCCGGGCATGGTGACGGGACCTATAGTCCCAGCTACTTCGGAGGTTGAGGCTAGAGAATTGCTTGAACCTGGGAGACAGAGGTTGCAGTGACCCGAGATCATGCCACCGCATTCCAGCCTGGGCAACAGAGTGAGACTCTGTCTCAAAAACAAAAACAAAAAATAACCACACACACAGTGAGATATCATTACACACCCCCTACGGTCGTCATAATGACCAAGTCTTGTGAAGGAATTAGAATTATCATACATTGTTGATAGGACTGCAAAAATAGTACAACCATTTTAGAAAACAATGTGGTAGTTTTTTTAAATAAAATTAAACATAAACTTACTGTGTGACCCATTCATTCCACTCCTAGGTATTTAACCAGGAGAAAAGAAAACCTACACTCACAAAAAAGACTTGTACAATAATGTTCGTAGCTTTTTTTTTCATAATTGCTCCAAGCTGGAAACAACCTTATGATCCCTCAATAGGTGAACGGATAAATAATGGTACCTCCATCATACACTACTCAGCAATTTTTTAAAACTACTGATACATACAGAAATATGAGTCAGTAATTACAACTTCATGTTGTGCATAAAAAGCCAGGCACAAAAGAATATGTACTGCATGATTCCATTTTCTGTGATGTTCTAGAAAAGATAAATATAATCTATAGTAATAGCAGATCAGTGTTTGCCTGGCACCAGGATAGGAAGTGAGGATTCACGTGGAAAGGGCACAAGGTAACTCTTTGGGGTCGTAGAAATGTTGTGTCTTGATTGAGGTGGTGGTTAGATGGTAAATATATTTATAAAATTCAGCCATCTGAACTGTTAAGATGGATGCATTTTGTGTTATCTAAATTATATCTATGTAAATGATAATTTTTGTTAACAAGGAAATAGAAGAAAAAAAAGGATCAGCCCAGGGTCATTCTTCTAATTCTGTATACTGAATTCTTACAAATTAAACAAAAGCCTTTCCAATGGCTCCTAGAGAGGCTAAGGAAGTCTCTGTATGGGAATGTTTTCCAGCTATATATACAATACTCCAAGCAGCTGGACTGATGTAAGTTGGGGCTCCCAGGAGCAAGATAGGCCATTTACTTGATCCCCTGAATTAATCTTTGGAATTAGGTTCTGTTTCTTCTGTCATCCTTTAATGATTTCCCTGCGTTTTTGTAGAATACTGTGACCAGGGAGGAGAAGCCAAGTTCCTGAAGCGCCCCATTATCTGTTCATTCTGTACCTTGGAAGGAGCTTTTCATGATACTGTATTTGTTCATGACCAGCAAATTCCACTGTGTACTGGACTCCAGATGGCTAGTCCACATGGGGAAAGCTCTCCAGAAAGCACCGGATTTTGTGCCCATGTTCATGTGTGTTCACAGTTTGGGCACCTTTGGGAGAGTCAGTCTAGTACAGTCCAGAAGCTCTGCCTGACATTTTCAACCCTCTGTCTTTTCCTGTGATCTTAAAATGTCAGAAATTGAAGTGATGGTGGAGAACAATAAAGTCAACACTTGCACATTATAGATGAGGAAACGACCCAGAGCAGGAAAGTGTTGATTTTCCCCTATAAGTTCACATTTCAGAGACAGAGCTGGAATCACAACCTGAATATCTAAACTCCTGATACATTTATTCCTCTAGTACAGCTCACTAAGTCAAGGCTACATCCTGTCAATCATCATTAACAATTTAGTGCATTGTTTCTCAAAATAGGGTCCTTGAACAGTCTGTAGTAGAGTCATTTGAGGTTTGTATGCCTGAACTCTACTCCAGACCTACTAATCTGAATCCCTGTTGAGACTGGGGCCTGGGATTCTCCATTGTGAATAGATGTCTTGGTGATTCTGATGCACATTACAGTTTGAATACCCCTGTTGAAGACAGTAGTGAGCTAATTTAAAGCAAAGAAGTAGAACAATCAGATGCATATTTAAGAAAATACGGAACCAGGTCTTTGGAGGGCCTGCGGTACTGAGAAGCCTTTGTCCTAGAGGAACGGAAACAGTTTATATTCCTGGGCATCATTTGTCTATTCTTCCCCCAACTTTGTGCTGGTTTTCCCTGGTAACCTTTGCTTAATTCAGTGCTTTAAATATAACTGAGATCAGACCATTCAAGGACATGAAAGCAAGGTCCCTCAGGGTAATGACCTTTCTTTCTCCAATATGCAAAGGGTTGGCAACAGCTCATTTGTTGCTTTGTCAACGGGAGAGGTAATTCCCCTAATGGATTTCGAGTCCTCTGTAGAAAGGTTGACCTGGTCTTTGGGGAATGAATCTCACAGAATTCAGTCTGTGTAATTACTGATACAGGGCTCTTTGGTTTCCCAGATGTGACCCTGTCTCTCTCACACATATCAAATTCATCTTGTCCCTTTGTCTTTGATGTGGTAGAGGCAGAGAATGGATAGAATGCACCATAATAGGCTTGTCAGAGAGATATGACTGTAATTCTCTTCTCCATCATAATGAGTCATAATACAACCCACCCACTTGCTCAAGCTGGAAATCTTGAAGTCTTTATTCTTCCTTCTCCGGTATCTCCCATATTCTGTCCATCATCAAGGTTAGTCATTTCAGCCTCTGAAATATATCTTGGTTGCATATGCCCTCTTGAATGTATATACCTTTTGCCACTGCCCTGGTCCATATCACCATCGTTTCTTGAGCAGTAGTCTATCTGGGCTCACTACTCATACTCTTGCCCTACTTCAATGCAATTATTATAGGCCAGAATGATCTTTTAGAATTTTCAATATGGAAAAATTTAAAGCCCACTGATCTCATGTTCTATTTACTTAAAAATATAGAATTATGTGGATTAAAATGTGAAAGTTACCTGTATCCTTTCTCTTATATACCCATTCCCCTCTACAAGGAGCCATTGGTAGCAATTTGAAATGCTTTTCTAAGCATTTGTAAAATGTGTGTATGTGCATATGCTATATATATACTTTATGTGGTTGTATGCATGTTTGTGTACATAAATATATGATAATATAAATAATATGTCAGTAATATGAATAGTATCATAATACGTCGTTCTCATGCTCATTTGCCAATATATTGATTTATTAATCATGCCCCTATTGAGGGATTTTATTTAAGATAAAATCTAAACTTCAATCTACCCCTGCCTTTTTCTTGTTCTACTTTCCCCTTTGTTTACTGTGTTCCAGCCATGACCTCCTGTCAGGTCCTCCCATAACCCAAGCTCACTTCCTCCTCAGGGCCTTTACCTATGCTGTTGCCCCTGCCTGAGCTACTCCCCTGGGTACACGACAGTAGTTTCCATATGATGGACTGCTATGTTCTGGGTCCTTCAAAACACACTCTCTCTCACCCAGTATTGCTTATGAACTGAATAAGTGTTTTCCGTGAATTTGTACTTCCCCCCCCGCCCCAAAATATGGGTATTCTGATTAATGGAATAATTAATGAATTCATTGTAGCTTTTTGTTCATTAACAAATACTTAAAAATATGTTGTTTTCTGGAGGAATTCTCAGATTATTTTATAATATTTTAAAATATGTTATTATAATATTTGACTTACCTTCT
Organism: Mandrillus leucophaeus; assembly: GCF_000951045.1. Lineage (NCBI taxonomy): Eukaryota > Metazoa > Chordata > Mammalia > Primates > Cercopithecidae > Mandrillus > Mandrillus leucophaeus. The sequence continues at coordinate 1,965,215 of NW_012103810.1, forward strand.
ATAATTTTCTCTCCACAGTTTTTCACCCTCCCCTCATAAACGTCACCAAACTTACCTTTATTATTTTAGTACACCAAACTTTTTCATATACAGTGAATCTTCATATTCACACATTCTAGATTCTGTACTCACTAAAATTTACTTATAACCCCAAAATCAATACTCACTATGTATGGTCTGAATGTTTGTGTCCCTCCAAAATGCATATGTTGAAATCTTATCCCTAATGTGTTGGTATTAGGAGGTGGGGCCTTTGGGAGGTGATTAGGTGGGCCATGAGGGCAGAGCCCTCATGAAGGGGATTTGTGCCCTTACAAAAGCAGCTTGAGGGCTTCTGTTGTCCCCTCCACCATCTCACCAGACACCAAATCTGCTGGTGCCTTGATGCTGGACTTCCCAACCTCCGGCACTGTGGACTGTAAATTTCATGTTTATAGATAACAGTCTGAGGTATTTTGTTTTACCAGCCTGAACAGACCAAACAGCATGCTTTAGCTGTTAATCTCAGACATTCACACGGACGGGGCAGTGAAAACATCTGAGTCTCCTGACGTGCACATTCCTAGCTGAGGTGGCACAAGGCAGTGTTCTGTGTGCTTATTTCACCTCTCATCCTGTAAACAAGTGTCTTTGTCATGTATCAGGTACCATGTTTTTTGCATTTTTGTGCTTTTTGTTGGTGATTTCACTGTTTAAAATGATCCCCAAGCATAGTGCTGAAGTTCTGTCTAGGGTTTTTAAACACAAGAAGGCTTACTGAGAAAATACATGTATTAGATAAGCTTTGTTCAGGGAGAATTGAAGTGTTGTTAGCCATGAGTTCAGTCTTACTGAATCAACAAACGTTAAATAAGGTGTCCTTAAACAGAAACAGACATAAAACGAGGTTATGTATTGACCGATTGATAAAATTGTGACCAGAGGCTAACAGGAACCTAATCTGGTATTTTTCCCCTAGAGCAGGGGTTCCCAGCCCCCTGGGCCGAGGACCCTTACCATTCTGGCCTGTTAGGAACTGGGCCTCAAAACAGAAAGTGAGCAGCTGGTGAGTGAGCATTACTGTCTAAGCTCCACCTCCCGTCAGATCAGCGGTGGCATTAGATTCTCATAGAAGAGCAAAGTCTGTTGTGGACTGCACATGCAAGGGACCTAGGTTGTACACTCCTTATGAGAATCTAATGCCTGATGATCTGAAGTGGAACAGTTTCATCCCAAAACCATCCCTAGCCCTGTCCATGGAAAAATTGTCTTCCACAAAACCAGCCCCTGGTGCCAAAAAGGTTGGGGATCACTGCCCCAGAGGAATGATTCACCATTAACTAATACAGTGTTTGTGCTGACTTTACAGACCATAACTACCAGAAGTAACAAGAGTCACCTATACTCATTCTCTTTTCCTGAAAGTTCTCCCTCCAGCAGTTTTTCTTCACCCAGCAAAACTCTTCACATCCTTCAATACCCAATCTAAGTGCCACCTGTACTGTAAAACTTCTGTGACTCCTCCAGGCAAACGGAGTAGTCCTCTCTGCCAAGCATCCACTATTCATGTGGGTGCTGAGAACACCTACATGAACTGTACTGAGAACCTCTGTTCATACCATTGTAAGAGCACTGACCATGTACTGAGTTACCTATGGACTGTACTTGTCTGCCCTTTCCATAAGTCATGAGATCCTGAAGGACCCGGCATTACTAGATTTCATAAATGTTGACTGAATGATTGGAATGAGGAAGGGAGAGTTTATGTAGGTGAGAGTAAATGCTAATGGAAAAGACATTGAAAGTGAAGGAAAAAGAAAGTAGATTGAATAATGAATATGATCAGGGCTCTTGTGAAGGACCTCTGAGTTACTCTGGGGGTGGCAAACTGGTTCTAAGTCTCAGTATGGTTACAGCCTGTATTGATCAGTGACCTAAATTGCCTTAAATGAGAAAAGAGTTTATTGACCCAGAAAGTCTAGGGGGAAAATCTGGCCTCAGCCTCAGGTTAAGACTCACATTTCATCAGTATCCATGTTTTAACCTACTTGCAGGCTCTCGCTCTCTCTCGCTCTCACACGTGCTCTTTCTCTTAGAGTCGCTCTCGCTCTCTCTGGGTTGGCTGTTCTTAGGCAACGAATAGTGGTTCCTGCAACTTCAGGAACATATTGTCACAACCCTTTGTCCAGTAACAGAGCCAGTTTGAGTAACACAAAACAAAGGTCCTGGAGTTGAATCTTAATGACTCTGAGCTGGCTTGGAACATATGCTTGTCGCTAAACCGATCGCAGTGGCATGTAGGATGAAATGGTGCAAATTGACTTAATCTAGATTACCATGATCTACTCCTTGAAGCCTATAGTTGGAGTCAGCTTTATATAAAGGACTCTAGGTGATCTTTTGTGTTTATGGTGTCTATGAACCATCTTACCTGGAATAGAGATTGAGAGGTCTTTTCCCCCCCCAAAACAGAAGCAAATAAACATTATTTTGTTCCTTTAGTATAACTTTCATTGAAGAGTTATATAGTGCTTTGGAAGTATCAAGTCCTATGCTAAATAAATGCTGGAGATACAAAAGCCCCTGACCTCAGAATGTCATAGTCTTGGGGTAAGAAAAAATTCATTCCATGTCCTAGGAGCAAATAAGTTCCTTTGGAGTCCAAGGGAAACTATGTTACTCAGATGAATGAGTCCAGAACAAATATAGTTAACTATGCTCCTCTCTCCTAGGGGATTTGCATTTGAGGAGTGGAAATGACTTTGAACTAGGAGCTGAGGCCTAGGTTCTAGTTGTGTTTTTGCCATCTGCCATCACCAATTAACTATAAACTTGAATTCATAAACTCTGTGGCCAGTGTTTCTCAAAGTGTAGTGAGCAATTCATCTGCATTAGCTTCACCTCAGGTTCTCTATGGGTCAGGACCCACAGAATAAGAAGATCTGGGGGCTGTGCTCTCTGTAAGTTGTTTAATGTCTATGAACTTCTTTTTCCTCATATATTAAAAGGATCGTATTTACCTTGCAGCATTGGTTTAAGGATTAAATGTGATAATGAGTAGAAAGCACATGGCAGGTAGCCAGAGCTCAGCAAATGCCCTTTTAAAAATTTCCTCAGAGAGTATGAAGTCTCTATGGTCCAAAGTAGTCGAAGGATTCCTAGAAGAAGGATAGCAAAAAGGCTTTCCTCACTCAGGAAGTGTGCCTCCAAAAATGTGTGACTGTTACATGACCCCAACTATACTCTTGTAATGTTTGCTGGTAACTATTATGGGACACAAGACTGGCATAGTAGCTTCGTGTTGAAATATATTAGGATATACTTGTACATCATATGCTCACAAGTGAGATCAGATTCTCCTTTATCTTTGCGTGTGTTTGAGCTAGAACTCAACCACATCACCACCTGGGAGTTGACAGTTGAAAATATTTCTAAACCTCCAGAATCTTCTATCTTCTGCCCTGACTTTGGTATGCCAAAGATAACAGAACTCTTCTTTGATGACTAAGGACTTCTCAGGGTCTCAAATAATCTTTTCTGATACCAAATCTCACGTGCCTTGTGGCTAAAGTTGAAGAAGGGGCAAGACATTACTTGGAAGAGGCTTTTGCGAAACTCCTAGGAATAGGCGTGTCCTTTTAACTTCCCTCTTTCTGAAGAGGGTAAAACCAAAAACTGCCAATAAACCTAGAGAATCCTGTCAAGTGAGGTTTATGGTTAATCTGAATCTAACTGAGGTTACTTGGTGATATCAATAATTTAAACCTATTAGGCAGGTAGATTAAGAACATAATACTTGTATCTTCAAAAAGCTCTTTGCCTTATTTTTTTTTTAATTCAATAACATCGTCTCTCTCTCTGTCTCTCTCTCTCTCTGTCTCTCTTTCTGTCTCTCTCTCTCTCACACACACACACACACACACACACACACACACACCCCTACACATCTCTTAGTGAAGCTCCCAGGTAGTGATGTGGTTATTCAGAAGAACACATCCCTCTGTTCCAAGAATCTGCGTAATCTGATTAAATGAGGTGCTACCATATCATGTTTTCTTAGTTAAAAAATACATAAGGGGCTGGGTGCAGTGGCTCATCTGTAATTCCAGCACTTTGGGAGGCTGAGGTGGGAGGAATTACTTGAGCCTATGAATTTGACATTAGCCTAGCCAACATAGTGAGACCCCATCTCCAAAAAAAAATTCGCTGGATGTGGTGGTGCATCCTGTGATCACAGCTAAATGGGAGGCTGAGGCAGGAGGATTGCTTGAGCCCAGGAAGTCGAGGCTACAGTGAGCCGTGTTTGTGCCACTGCACTCTAGTCTGGGCAACAGAGGGAGACCCTGTCGCAAAAAAAATAAAGAAAAAAAGAAAAAAGTAAGTCTGTCACGGTAGGTAAGAAGAGACCTTAGTCTCTTTTCCATCTGTTGATCTACCCCCCCACTTTTTTTTTTTTTTTGGCGGGGAACACAGTCTCGCTCTCTCGCCCAGGCTGGAGTGCAGTGGCGCCATCTACAAGCTCTGCCTCCCAGGTTCACGCCATTCTCCTGCTTCAGCCTCCCGAGTAGCTGGGACTACAGGCGCCTACCACCATGCCTGGCTAATTTTTTTTTTTTTTTTGGTATTTTTAGTAGAGACGGAGTTTCATCATGTTAGCCAGGATGGTCTTGATCTCCTGACCTCGTGATCCGCCCACCTTGGCCTCCCAAAGTGCTGGGATTACAGGTGTGAGCCACCACACCCAGCCTTGATCTACTCTTGGAGCCCTTCTACTGTCACACTCCCGAACCCTCCCACCCTTTGTTTAGGCCAGGAGTCAACAAACAAATCCTGCCCACCACTTCTTTTTCTAAGCAGTTTTATTGGAACACAGCCATGCCTGTTTGCTTATGAATTGTGTATGGTTGCTGTCATGCCACTATAGAACTGAGTAGTTATGACAGAGAAAATATGACCTGTAAAGCCCAATATATTTACTAATGTCCTTAACAAAGTTTGCTGATCCCCCACCTTGCCTCTTTCTTCAAAATCTCCATTGTTGAGTATTCTCCAGTTTCCAAGAGACCACTTTGGACCACTCACTTAGAAAGTTCTTTCTAAAAAAAAAAAGCAGAATCTGGTTTTCTGTAGACTGCTCCTGCTGGTACTTGTTCAGCTTGAGTATGTTGAGTCACTAAATATAAATCAAATTACTCTTCCACATATCGGCAGCCCTTTATATCTTAGAACACTGGGCTCATGACTCCAGGCAGAATCTTGCAGTATCCTGGTGTGATAAAATTTCACATGCCTTCATTGTCACCAGAATGGAACATAATACTCTTGCAAAGCTAAATTGTGGCCCACCTAGGTTTTCTAGGCACCATGAGCAACAAGAAGAAGTCTCAGCCTCATTCTACATGCTTGAAGACCTTGAGATCTAACCCAAAGAACAGAGACAGGTTCATGTGACATGTACTGTCTGCTCAACAGCTAGGAGTGATGCAACTTCCAGGTCATATGTACCCACACTTTGTGTCTGTGGTCTTGATGGTTGTGAAATGGTTTGTTTTCTGACAGAAGGAAAACAGTCGCTTCTGTTTCATCAGAGATGGGAGTGGCATACCGTTGATACTAGACACAAATTCTTTTTTCCAACTTTCTTGACAGTAGACCCTATCCATATACTTCTTTAAGCCCATCATTAAGCAAAGTGACTTTCATTGTCTTTTCTTTTGTCTTCATTATTACTACCCTAATTTAGATTGCCATCTTCTCTCACCATTGCAGACTATCGCAACAGCTTCTTAATTGTTTTCTTGTCTCTAATTTTTTTATTTTTCTGGTTTGTCTTCTTCACTCTGCCAGATAAGAGCACAGCATTGGTTAACGTTTCTCTGCTGATCTGTACTCTTCAGTGGCTCCCTGTTACAAGTAAAGGAAAGATGAAACTTCTTAGGGTGGCATTCAAGGCTTTTCAGGACCTCCAAACTCTTCCTTTCCTCCCTCTTTTCCACATTGAGCAGACTGTCCCATATTCTCTGAACCTGCCTTATCTGTTCCCATGCCCAGGCCTTGGTCATACTGTGTGCTATATAAAAAAAAAGAAAAATAAAAAAAGTCCTGTTCTCCTTCCTTTCCAAAACCACATATCAAACTCTACCTTCCTCATTGTGTTCATTGCTCCTTCTCTTTCGTGCATGCTTGCTTTCTCTCATGTTCTCATGCTCTTGCTCTCTCTTACCCTGAAAGTTTGATTCCCAGCTTCAGTGGTCTACTAGCATATTATGTCTCTTTTTATGGTGCCTACAAAAAAATCTTCTTGTTTTAGGGATATATATTAATGTCTTCCTGAAACTTTGTAAATATTGTTTAAGTTACTTCAAAGGAGTATTTTTGGGCCTTGCCTCTTTCCTTTATCTGTCAAAGAATTCAGCACATTTTGTGTTTGTTTTTACTGAATTCTATACAAGGAGTTTGTTGATTTCTCATGAGATGTACCCTGGATCCCAAAGATTTTCACCTTTTTTCCTAAATGTTTTATAGTTTTACATTTTACATTTAAGTCCATGATTCATTCTGAGTTAGTTTTTTTATAAGATGCAAGAGTTAGATTGAGGTCTTTTCTCCCCTATGGATGCCTGATTGCTTCGGCACCATTTCTTGAAAAGGCCTTTTCTTTTCTTATGTTAATATTTTTAGTAGAGACAGGGTTTTGCTGTGTTGGCCAGGCCCATCTCGAACTCCTGGCCTCAAGTGATCCACCTACCTTGGCCTCCCAAGGTGCTGGGATTACAGGCATGAACCACGACAACTGGCTGTTTTCTTCATTGAATTGCTTTTACACCTTTGTCAAAAATCAGTTGGGCATATTGTGAGGGTCTGTTTCTGGATTTTCTGTTCTAATCCATTGTTCTTCACTTTATCTTAGCCAAACGGCCAATAATTGATCTATTCCATTTTTCTGTGTCTGTCTCTTCACCAGTGCTACACAGTCTTGATTGTTGTAGCTATATAATAAATCTTAAAATCTGGCAGATTGATTCTTCTCATTTTATTATTTTTCAGAATTATTTTAGCTATTGTGCTTCCTTTGCCTTTTCATATACATTTTAGAGCAATCTTACATACATCTACAGACATTCTTGCTGGGATTTTGATGGGAATTGTGTTAAATCTGTGTGTCAGTTTGGGGAGATATACCACGTTGAGTTGTGCAGTCCATGAATATGGTATGTCTCTCCATTTATTTAAGTCTCCTTTGATTTCTTTCATTAGCTTTGTATAGCTTTCAGCATACATGCCCTGCACAGGGTTTTTTTAGATTTACACCTTTTCAATTTTTAAGAACCATTATAAGTGGCGTCGTATTTTTATTTTATATGCCCACATATTCATTGCTAGTTAGAAGTAAATTGATTTTTGTATCATTATCTTGTATCCTGTGACCTTGCTGAACTCACTTATTAGTCCTGAGAGTTTTGTTGTGGCGTTTTTTTGGTAGACTTTTTGCTTTTTTTCTTCTTCTTTTCTTTTTTCTTTTTCTTTTTTTTTTTCTTTTTTTTTTGAGATGCAGTCTCACTCTGTCGCCCCGGCTGGAGTGCAGTGGCACCATCTCAGCTCACTGTAACCTCCTCCTCCTGGGCTCAAGCAATTGTCCTGCCTCAGCCTCCCTAGTAGCTGGGATTACATAGGCACCCGCCACCACACCCAGCTAATTTTTGTATTTTAGTAGAGATGGGATTTCACCATGTGGGCCAGGCTGGTCTTGAACTCCTGACCTCAAGCAATCCACCTGCCTTGGCCTCTTAAAGTATTAGGATTACAGGCGTAAACCACCACGCCCAGCCACGATTTTTCTGTATAATCATGTCCTCTGCAAACAGGGACCATTTTTTTTTCTTCCTTTCCAGTTGGTATACCTTTTATATATGTTTTTTGCTTTATCACCTTGACTAGAAATTCCAGCAATATGTTGAATAAGAGTGATAACAGTGGCTGGGCACGGTGGCTCACACCTGTGATCCCAGCACTTTGGGAGGCCAAGGCGGGTGGATCACTTGAGGCCAAGAGTTCAAGACCAACCTGGCCAACATGGTGAAACCCCATCTCTAATAAAAATACAAAAATTAGCCAGGTGTGGCAGTGCACATCTGTAATCCCAGCTACTCGGGGGTCTGAGGCGCAAGAATCACTTGAACCCGGGAAGTGGAGCTTGCAGTAAGCCAAGATTGTGCCACTGCACTCAAAAAAAAAAAAAAAAAAAGTGATAAGAGCAAACGTCCTTGATCTTAGGAAAGAGGATTCAGTCTCTCAAATCTAAGTATAGGTCAGGTGTGGTGGCTCACACTTGTAATCCCAGCACTTTGGGAGGCCAAAGCAGGAAGATTACTTGAACCTAGGAGTTTGAGAACAGCCTGGGAAAAATAGTGAGACCCCCATCTTCATAAAAATTTAGAAATTAGTGAGGCATAGTGGCATGCACCTGTGATCTTAGCCACTCAGAAGGCTGAGGTGGGAGATGCACTTGAGCCCAGGAGGTTGAGGCTGCAGTGAGCCATGTTCATGCCACTGCATTCCAGCCTGGGTGACAGTGAGACTCTGCCTCAACAAACAACCAAAAACAACTAAGTATAACATTTGATATTGGTCTTTTGTTGATGCTCTTTATCAAGTTGAAGAAGTTCCCCTCTATTCCTATTTTTCTGAGAGTTTTTATCAAGAATGAGTTTAATTTTATCAAATATTTTTTGCATTGAATGATAAGATCATGCAACTTTTCTTCTTTAGCCTATTAATATGGTAGATGACTGATTTCAAATACGGAATCAGCCTTACCTCCTTGGAATAAATTCTATTTGGTCATGCATTTTTATAGATTGCTGAATTCTATTTGTATTTTATGTGTAAGTCCATAATCCATTTTGAGTTAATTTTTGTATGAGGTTTTATATAGACATTAGAACAGTCCCGAAAAAGCTTTCTCTTTTTTTGGGGGGGGGGGGGGCGGAGTCTCACTCTGTCGCCCCGGCTGGAGTGCAGTGGC
>NW_012103810.1:1974394-2060003 GCF_000951045.1 Mandrillus leucophaeus
ATCTCCTGACCTCGTGATCCGCCCACCTCGGCCTCCCAAAGTGCTGGGATTACAGGCATGAGCCACCGCGCCCGGCAAAGCTTTCTCTTTAATAGCATATTCAGGACTCATGTCTCATATTCTCCTTGCATTATGTGTCAGTAATCCAACAGCAATCTTTCGTTTTTGTATCATGGGATACTTTTCAGGTGAAGCTCCCAGACCCCCTTATAAATATTTATTACATGGGTACTGCACTTATCAGAATGAAGGGAAACAAGGTACCAAAGAACTCACACCATAGAGAATCTATTACACATCTTTATCTTATTCTTTTTTCTGTAATCCTCTTGCTGTCCTTCTTTTCTACTTCCTACTGTGAAAGCTTACATATATTTTGTTTTATTAATTTGAATAAATTAACATATTCATGGCATAAAAAAAATCAGATCTTCTCTGAGCTCCCATATGTGTTAAGCACTCTGCCATGTAGTTTTTGGCCACGTTGGACCTTAACCTCAGGATGCTCAGAACTTAAAGGGGAGAAAGAAATATAAGCATTGGAAATGCCAAAGCAGGGAGTAGAAATGTCAAACCCGGGTGAAGAAATGCCAATGTGGGGTAAGCACAGGCTAGTAAGGGAACACAAGCAGAAGCCCCAGCTCTACCTGGGGGAGTCAATAAAGGCCTTCCAGGAGAAGTGACATTTGTGCTGGCACTGAGAGAACATAGAAATTCTCCAGATGGATTAGGTAAGGTGAAAGCCTTTCTAGGCAGAAGCCATAGCTTGTGCAAACACATAAAGTCATGAAATTACCTGACTTACTATTTGGAGAATAATAGGTAATTTTTAGTGCTCCTGTAAATTCTGTAAGACCAGGAATTCATGCTGTATCCTCAGCATTAGAATAATGCCTAGAGCATAGTAAGCACTGAATAAATATTTGTCGGATATAAGGAAACAAAGGAGGGAAAGAGCAATGGAGGAAGGAAACATAATTGAGGTGAGAGAGGTAAGAAAGGTTTGGCAATAAAAAATTTTGTTCATGACCTAGTTGGGAAGAGACAAGTATGAAAACACTCCTAATTGTTGTAAAAACTGACATGCCTTGAAAAGTACATAAAAAACATTATGAAGGTTCCGAGGAAGTAGAGGTCCACTTCAGATGAATGGATCAGAGAAGTTGTACTTGGTTTTGAATTGTTTGGCTTTTTAAAAACACATGGCGGTGCCCCATGCCATGGCTCATGCCTGTAATCCCAGCACTTTGGGAGGCTGAGGTGAGCAAATCAATTAAGGTTAGGAGTTCAAGACCAGCCTAACCAACATGGTGAAACCACGTCTCTACTAAAAATACAAAATTAGCTGGGCATAGTGGCACATTCCTGTAATCCCATCTACTGAAGAGAGGCGGAGGCAGGAGAATTACCTGAACCTGGGAGGCGGAGGTTACAGTGAGCCGAGATGACGACACTGCACACCAGCCTAGGCACTCTGAAAAATATATAAATAAATAAATTAAAATGTGGAATTGGAGAGAAGGTGTTGTGGTGGAAGAGGGATGTGTGAATTTGGGACTAGACTAGACAGCCTTGCTGACTCTGTCATAAATACATCAGTATTTTGTAGGCAGCCATTTATCAGCCTACACCACTTCCTTGGAAGCAAAACCTGACAGTCTCTGATGTTGTCTGTAGCAAACATGGTTTTCTTATGCATGAGGGTGTCTGTGTTTGTTTGTGCTTGCACCTGCACACCAGAGATTTGGGGACAGCTCTTTCCACAAAGACAAGACTAAAGGGGACACATCAACTGAAACACCAGCTGAACTATAAACAGATCTTTTAAAAATGCCCTTGGTGCCCATACGCTCCGTGTCTATGTGTGCACCTGCAGCACACAGAAGTACACACATAATTCTGAAAGCAGTGACCTGGCCAAGATTTTCAATGACTGTAAATAAATAGTACTTATTTTTATTTTTCTCAGTTCCATCCTATCTGGCTATACCTCAATTTTCATTTCAATATAAGGCTTATTGGGCACCAGTTATGTCTCCTTTGACCTGCTAGATACTGTAAGGATTTCATGTCAGAAAATGATTCATTACTCTCTCTCTCTCTACACACACACACACACACACACACACACACACACATATATATAAGATTACTAGCTGTGTGCCAGGCAATATTCTAAATACCAAGGATGCATCATGGAATAAAAAGAACCAATCCTTGTCCTGGTGAAGTTTACTTTCTGGGAGCTGGGTGCAGAGAAGTCATAAAAATTGGTATCTTTTAGGGTTATACATGCTTTGTGAGACCAGTAAAGCAGGGTAAGAGGGAAAGAGAGTGGGAGCACTGGGGACCAGGAATAGCCTGTCCAGTAATGTGACATTTGAATAAGGACTTGAAAAAAAGAATAAGCAAAGGAAATATCTGGGGGAGGAGTGTTCCAGGGCCAGGAAACAACTAAAGACCGTAAGGCAGGAGCATGCCTGACAGTGTGTAAGGCCACATGGCCAGAGCAGAATAGGCAAGGCAGAGGGCAGCAGGAGCTGAGGCCAGGGGTGGGATGAGGCTCAGTCCTATCAGGCCTGTGGGCCATTGTGGGGACTTTGGCTTTACTCTGAGTGAGATGAACAGCCATTGCAGATTGTGAGCGGAGAAGTGGCATGTTCTGATTTACTTCCTGCTTTCTGATTTTGCGGTGGAGGATAGACTGCAGGATGAAAGGGTGGAAGCAGGAAAACTTACAAAATGATGGACTAGACCAGGCGAGCAACAGTGGAGGTGAGGAGAAGCAAGCTCATCGTTGATATATTCTGAACTTTGAACTGACAGGATTTGCTGATGGGTTAGATGTAGAGTATGAAAGGAGTCAACTATGATATCTAGATTTTTGGTCTGACAGCTGGAAGGCCGAAGGTGCAGGTAACTGAGATAGGAGAGAGTGCAGGAAGAGCAGATCTGGGAGATGTCAGGACCTCAGTTTTGAACACATTAATTTTGAGATACCTACTAGTGAGGAGTTGGATATACAGCTCTAGGGCTAGAGATATAAATTTGGGAATCACAGCAGTTTGATGGTTTTTTAAAGCTGTGAAACTGAATAAAATGACCTAGAGAGTGGGTGTAGGAAAAAAAAAAATCTCAGAACTGAGCGTTGGGGCATTAATGTTTGGAGGTCAGGGAGATGAAGAGGAACCAGCACTGGAGACTGAAAAAGAGAGGCCCGGTAGATAGAAGGAGAGTTGAGAGTGCGTGCTGAAGCCAGGTGAAGAAAGTGTTTCAAGGAGAATGGAATAATAAACTGTTGTCAGATGTTGGAGAGAGATCAAGAGAGATCAGGTTAAGGCCCATGAGTTGATTTATCAGCGCTGAAGTCTTTGACACCTTTGATGAGCTATTTCAGTGGTGCAATTGGGGTGGTGGCGGGGTGGGGGATAGCCTGATTAGAGTGCCTTCAAATAGGATGGGAGGAAACAAAGATTAGTAGTATAGAATACTCTTTGAAGTATAACTATAAAGAGAAGTAGAAAAACTGGGCCATAGTTGGTGAAGAATTGTGGGATCAAGTCAAGCTTTTAATTTTTTCTTCTGAGATAGGAAAAGTTGTCTTGATGGGAATCATCCTAGTCAGGAGGAAAAATGCAACGATTCTGAAGAAGGGGAGAATTGTTGAAGTGATGTCCTTGTGCACAAGTGGAAGATGGTTGGCCTTGATTGGAAGGACTGTTTATGCTCCCTAGTGTGTTACTAGGCTACAGGTGCAGGCAGGATGGTAAATGTAGTCATGGAACATGTGTAAATTTTCTTTTGATTGTTTATGTTTTCTCATGAAATAAGATATAAAAGAGTGGAGGCATTGGAGGTTTAAAGAGAGAAGCTAAGAGATTGTTGCCAAAGAACAGGAGAAAGTCATTGACTAGGTAAATATAGTAGGATTGTTGGGCAACATGAGGGGCCACTTGAAGTAAAAGTGAGACCAGTCAGCATGGTCATATGATTTTCTCCATCTATGTACAGCCAAGTGGAAACAGAGTTGGCAGAGCATTAGACTTAGCTGGGGTTTGCTGGGTAAATAAGAGGAATGGAGAAAGAAGCAAGGGAATGATTATGATAATGGATTGCAGAAACAGAGTTGGATAAGGAAAGAAATGAGGACAGGGATGAAAGGTGAGAGTGAAAAGATGGTAGAATTAACAGAGTGTAGATCCCATGGGGTCTAAAGAATTGTGATAATCAAATCCTTGACATTTGTAGTGCTTCAGGGTGTATACAAAGTGCTTTGGGCTCATTTGCATCATAACCCTATGAGGTAGGTAGGGCAGATGGTGGTGGTGGTGGTAGTGATTTTCATTATATAGATGAGGCAGGATTCAAAGAGGTAAATGACTTAATCAAAAATCACACAGTGCCAGTGTGCAGTGTCTCACACCTGTAATCCCAGCACTTTGGGAGGCTGAGGCAGGTGGATCACCTGAGGTCAGGAGTTTGAGACTAGCCTGGCCAACATGGTGAAGCCCTGTCTCTACTAAAAATACAGAAATTAGCTAGGTGTGGTGTTGGGCACCTGTAATCTCAGCTACTTGGTAGACTGAGGCAGGAGAATCGCTTGAACCCAGGAGGCAGAGGTTGCAGTAAGCCAAGATCATGCCATTGCACTCCAGCCTGGGTGACAGAGTGAAACTCCATCTCAAAAAAAAAAAAAAAAAAAAAAATTCACACAACAAGTCAGTGGTAAAGCATAGACTGAACCCAGGTCTCTTTTATATGTAGTCTTTGTGTGATGTCTGCTTACAGATTACTCAGTCTTGCTGAAGAAATGGAATGTAGAAGACAACTTGAGAGAATATGTAATCACCTGTTCAGTTCTATGGTGTGGAATGGTATAAGGAGTTTACTCATTCAGTAATACATATTGAAAGCTTAGTAGATACAAGGCATTATAAGGACTAAGGAAACACCAGTGAACAAGACAGGAAAAAAAAAGTCCTGAGTTTTAGAGCAGTTTGTCTGTGATTCTTCTAAGGCATCATGTTTTGGTTAAAAGCAGGTTGTACTAAAAAGTTAGACAACTTGTTTTTCTGCTACTTACTGTGTATAACATTGTTACTTCAACTCACCCTGCCTTAGTGGGGGTTCCCATGGATAAACTGATTGTGGCTTTGCAAGTTCTCCCTTACCTAAAAATGCTATGTGTTTGGATCTGTATTCTAGCCTAAAGAAATAGTTGCTCTGAAGTGTCATCATCTAACTTGCTGATCTAAACAGTGGAAATGCCACATCTTACTTTATAGTGATAAGACCCTGTTTACATAGTAAGATGCTGCACAAACATGCATTCTAAAATAATCCTCCAGTTTTGAAACCTGGGAATTCTGAAAAGGGGACAGGTCACGTGGCACCTGCAGGTCCCACAGCCCCCATCTTTAACCTACGATATCTGAGAACCTATTAAAAGCTTTAAGGTCGTGCGGGTGCGGTGGCTCACGTCTGTAATCCCAACACTTTTGGGAGGCCAAGGCAAGCAGATCACCTGAGGTCAGGAGTTGAAGATCCGCCTGACCAATGTGGAGAAACCCTGTCTCAACTAAAAACACAAAATTAGTCAGGCATGGTTGCACATACCTGTAATCCTAGCTACTCGGGAGGCTGAGGCAGGAGAATCGCTTGAACACTGGAGGTGGAGGTTGCGGTGAGCCAAGATCATGCCATTGCACTCCAGCCTGGGCAACAAGAGTGAAACTCCGTCTCAAAAAAAAAAAAAAAATGCTTTAAGGTCAGGCACAGTGGTTCATACTTATAATCCAAGCACTTTAGGAGGCTGAGTTGGGAGGATCTCTTGAGACCAGGAATTTGAGACCAACCTAGGCAACAGAGCAAGACCTTGCCTCTACAAAAAAATTTTTTAATTAGCTGGGCGTGGTGGTGTGCGTTTGTAGTCCCAGCCACCCGGGAGGCTGAGGTGGGAGGATTGCTTGAGCCCAGGAGTTCAAGATTACAATGAGCTTTGATTGTGCCACTGCACTCCAGCCTGGGCAACAGGGCAAGACCTGTCTCTGAAAGAAAAAAGCTTTGAAATAACTAATGACTTCTTCCCCCTCTTCTTACTCCTTCCTGATATGATTTAGGCCTGGAAGAAACGCTGGTTTATCCTACGGAGTGGCCGGATGAGCGGTGACCCAGATGTTCTGGAATACTACAAGAACGATCACTCCAAGAAGCCTCTGCGGATCATCAACCTGAACTTCTGTGAGCAGGTGGATGCAGGCCTGACCTTTAACAAGAAGGAGCTGCAGGATAGTTTTGTGTTTGACGTCAAGACCAGCGAGCGCACCTTTTACCTGGTGGCTGAGACAGAAGAGGACATGAATAAGTGGGTCCAGAGCATCTGCCAGATCTGTGGCTTCAATCAGGCTGAGGAGAGCACAGGTATGAGAACACACACAGATCTTTCTCACAGGGGGTTGAGGCGAGTCCCTTGGATTCCTGGAGCATTGACAGCAGGCTCTAGCTAAGGTTTCCTGTTGGAAGAGGGTTCATAGATAAAGGGTAAAGAGTGAAGGGGTTGGCCAAATATTAGAGGGACACCTGGCCCTAATTATGCTCTAACAGGAAAGCAAAAAAAAGTGTTAGGGTTGGGATAAAGCTAAAGGTATTTGTGGTGTTTCCTCAGGTGCCTCAACACCACTGCCATTCCTCATCCCTCCCGCTTTCTCTCTTCCCTGTGCTGTCCAGCACTCTGTGTCCCATTACCTGTCACCCATCCCATAGGGAAGGTCTCAGCTTGGTCCCTCCTCTGCTTCACCTCTGTCTGTCCTAGCCCATTTCAGGCCATCCTGCACAGTCACACTTGACCCTTGTTTGTGTGGGTTCTTTGTGATGATTATTGATGATCCAGTGTTCATTTATGTTCACTTGGGATGGACGGATAAAAGGAGAAAACAGTCATTTATGTTTGGGTTTTGATAATCTTCACAAAAGAGTAGCTCACCTTTTTGAAATTAGTGTTAAATTGTAGAAATGCTCCTTAACATTTGTTTAGGCTCATCTCAAACTCTGTGGGATGGTTAAAGAGCAGAGTTTTTTCTGGGGTGGTAGAATTGACCCAGCAATTCTACTCCTAGGCATATTGCCAAAACATGTTCACACAAAAATGTGCACAAGAATGTTCACAGCAGTATTACTTATAATAGCCAAAAAGTGAAAACAACCCAAATATCCATCAATAAATCAAATATGGTATATACATATAACTAAGCCACAAAATGGTGTGAAGTACTGAAAACATGTTAAGTGAAAGAAGACAGAGCGAACCATCTTTTTTTGATTCCATTTATGTGAAGGTTCAGAGTAGGCAAATCCACAGAGACAGAAAATACATTGGTGGTGACAGAGAGTGACGGTATGAGAAGCGACTGCTCATGAGTATGGGGTTTCTTTTTGGAGTGGTAAAAATGTTCTGGAATTAGATAGTGATAGTTGTACACTTTCATGAGTATACTAAAAACCACTGTATTTTACACTTTAAAATGCTGAAATTTATGGCATGTAAATTATGTCTCATTCTTTAAAAAAAGTTCCTCAGGTGATTCTGAGGACCAGCCAGGTTAGGGAGCCCCTAGACATAGGACCAGCTTCATGGAGATATGAACTGTAGCATCACAAAGAGCCCCATCCTTAGAAGGCCTTGCACTTGGTTTAACACTCCACTATTACTATCTTGAAGTTCTTGATAGTTTTTTTAACAGGAAGTTCTGCATTTTCATTTTACACTGGGCTCTGCAAATTATGTAGCCAGACATTCCTGAACGAGATGTCCTAATCTAGGAATTCTGTGATTTTTATCTTCCTTGGGGAAGGATAATGAGCCCCTATTTATTAAGTTCTTTAGTATAATCTTCTTGCTTCCTGAGTGGAATTTCCTGTTTTCCCCAAATCTTTGTCATTTTATAGGTTTCATGGAGATTTTTTTCCCTTTATTTTATTCCTGATGAAGAGCAATGCATGTTCAGTGAAAAAAAAGTCAGGGAGGGAAAGGGGCTGCAGCCGGGGCAACATAGCAAGACTAGAGTTCTGTGACGCAATCATGGTTCACTGTAACATTTTTATTTCGATAAAAAATAAAAATTAGCTGGGCACGGTAGCATGCCTGTAATCCCAGCTACTAGGGAAGCTGAGGTGGGAGGATTGGTTGATGCCAGGAATTCAAGGTTGCAGTGAGCTGTGATCACACCACTGCACTCCAGCCTGGATGAGAGTACGAGACCCTGTATCCAAAAAAAAAAACCAAAAAGTTGGGGGTGAGGAATAAGAAATGAATTAAAAGGCCAGGGAGCTGGGCATGGTGGTTCCCTCCTGTAATCCCAGCACTTTGGGAGGCTGAGGCAGGCGGATCACCCGAGGCCTGGAATTCAACACCAGCCTGACCAATATGGTGAAACCCCGTCTCTACTAAAAATACAAAAATTAGGCTGTGATGGTGTGCGCCTGTATTCCCAGCTACTCAGGAGGCAGAAGCAAGAAAATTACTTCAACTCAGGAGGCAGAGGTTGCCGAAAGCCGAGATCACGCCACTGCACTCCAGCCTGGGTAACAGAGGGAAACCCTGTCTCAAAAAAAAAAAAAAAATGAGGCTGGGCACAGTGGCTCAGGCCTGTAATCCCAACAGTTTGGAAGGCCAAGGTGGGTGGATCACTGAAGATCAGGAGTTCAAGACCAGCCTGGCCAACATGGTGAAACCCCATCTCTACTAAAAATACAAAAATTAACCAGGCGTGGTAGTGAGTGCCTGTAATCCCAGCTACTAGGAAAGCTGAGGCAGGAGAATCGCTTGAACCCGGGAGGCAGAGGTTGCAGTGAGCTGAGATGGTGCCTGGGCAATAAGAATGAAACTCCGTCTCCAGAAAAAAAAAAAAAAAAAAAAAAAAGCAGGCGAAAAAAACTCCACAAAACCACCAGTCTCAAAGCTTTCATAAATGTTAGCAGTGGCAAATCTATCTGGGTCTGCAGCAACCTCAGTTCTTGCCTCCTCAGAAGAAAGAATTCAGCCAAAGGGCATAAGGCAGAGTGAGAGACTGAGGCATGTTTTAGAAGAGGGGTGAAAGTTTATTAAAAAGTGTTAGAGCGGAAACAAAAGGAAGTAAATAACACTTGGAAGAGGGCCAAGCGGGCAACTTGAGAGATTTCAGTGCTCTGTTTGACCTTTGATCTGGAGTTTTAGACATTGGCATGCTTCCGGGGGGTTGTGTCTCTTCTCCCCTGATTCTTCCCTTGGAGAGGGCTATCTGCATGTGCAGTGGCCTGCCACACTTTGGAGGAGCTGCATGCACAGTGTCTTTACTAAAGCTGTACACATGCCCACTTGAGGTGTTCTTTTACCAGTCAAGTGTTCCTAGAGGAAGTCCAAATACCAGTTAAACTCTACCATTTTGCCTTATAATGTGCGCGCTTGAGCCCACTTGCCTGTCTCCTAGATCTTATCAGAAAGCTGCTGATCACCAGTTTCAGGTGCTTTCTATCTATTGGGAGACCCTCTTTCCCCAGCATCAGCTGCAACCAGTTGTTATTTTAGAGAGTTTAACCGCCTGACTCTCACCTGATGGTTGTCTGACGTTCCTGGTGGGACGTGGGCGGGAGCCTCTCTTGCCCTGCCCGTGTCTGCCTGGCTACCTACTCTAACCATGTGAGAAATGGGTCCAAGAAGTACCTCAGCTTTTTAAGAAATAGGTATGATGAGGGGAAAATAATAACCAAAAAGCAAATGGCTTTTAATTGAATTATTTTCTTGTGGGATTAGAGGTGTTCTCATCAAGAAAATAATATTCTTGAGATGTGGCAAAAATTACTTGGTGCAGATATCTTTCTTAAAAATCACATATTTAAAAGATATTGTCTGAATCCCTTTACTGCATAGGACTTCAGTACAATGAAAATGTGGGAACTACATTATCTGGGCTTGCTTTCTTTGGTAGCAACGTTCATTTGTTCATTCACACATTATTCATTCAGCAAACCTTATGGGGCATTTATTTTATGCAAGTTCCTGTCATAACCAATGAGGCTACAAAGATGAACAGTAGAGTCTCAGTGCTCAGACATCATAGCCTAGAGGAGGGGACAGGCATGCAACCAGATAGTCACAGAGTCATGCTGTAACAGGAATCACCAAGATTAGTGACACATATACAACCAGCTTAGGCCTCCCTAAGGAGGAGAGTATTAGAGGGTGACAAATAATTGAGTATTTTGTCAATAGCCTTATTAAATAATATATTTCCTGGCCAGGTGCAGTGACTCACTCCTGTAATCACAGTACTTTGGGAGGCCGAGGCGGGCGGATCACGAGGTCAGGAGATTGAGACCATCCTGGATAACACGGTGAAACCCGTCTCTACTAAAAATACAAAAAATTAGCCGGGCGTGGTGGTGGGCACCTGCAGTCCCAGCTACTCGGGAGGCTGAGAGAGGAGAATGGCGTGAACCCAGAAGGCAGAGCTTGCAGTGAGTCAAGATAGTGCTACTGCACTCTAGCCTGGGCGACAGAGCGAGACTCCATCTCAAAAAAAAAAAAAAAAAAAATTATATGTATATATTTCCTAGCCTGTAATCCCAGCTACTTCGGAGGCTAAGAGGGGAAGATTGCTTGAGTCCAGGAGTTCAAGACTGCACTGAGCTGTATTTTTTTAAGAGGCAGGGTCTTGTGAGCCCTGTCACCCAGGCTGGGGTACAGTGGCATAATCACAGCTCACTGCAGCCTCAAACTCCTGGGCTCAAACAATGTTCCCACATCAGGCTCCCAAGTAGCTGGGACTGTAGGCATGCACTACTGCACCTGGCTGGGAAATATATTATTTTCTTCTTTTGATTTTTGGAGATGGAATCTTGCTCTGTCGTCCAGGCTGGGGTGCAGTGGCATGATCTCGGCTTACTGCAACCTCCACCTCCCAGGTTCAAGCAGTTCTCCTGCCTCAGCCTCCCCAGTAGCTGGGATTACAGGCATGCACCACTACACCTGGCTAATTTTTGTATTTTTAATAGAGACAGCGCTTCACCCTGTTGTCCAGGCTGGTCTCAAGCTCCTGACCTCAAGTGATCCACCCACCTCGGCCTCCCAAAGTGCTGGGATTACAGGTGTGAGCCATCACGCCCGGCCAGAAATATATTCAGATAGATAGATATCTGTGTGTGTGTATTTTTTAATATATATATATACACACACACACAAATATGTATATACACATACGCATGTATATATTTTCTTAAGCCTTTTTCAGGGAATTATTTTATTAAATGTCTTGTGTTTTAATTTATCAAAGCAAGAATATCGTCTGTGATAGCGGTTATTTGTGAGATCCTTCTGTTGAAAACAATTGGCTTTTCTTCTGTCTCAGAGGAGAATCTGGTTATGTTTTAATTTTGTGGCTCTCTTAAACTGGATTATATCTGTAAAACCTTCAGGTAAAAAATTAAAACTTAATTATTCATTCAGTGTTTTTTTTGTTTTTGTTTTTGTTTTTTTTTTTGACTGAGAGTTGGGATCTGAGGAGAAACAGAAAGTTAACATTTGACTACTTTTTTTTGTGTAGTAGCCTATTTCATTTAATCACTTTATCACCTTTATTTCAGTTTTTCAAATGACGAAATTGAGTACTTTTTCTTCCCTGCCCAGCACTTTTATAACTCCCCAGGGCTAAAGATCTTCTTCATCTACCCACCCCGCATCCTTGGCTGGGTTCAGAAGGGCTACCCAACTCTTATCAGCCCCAGAAACTCTTCCTTAATGCAACACTGCTTTCCTTTTACTGGGGCCTGTTGAGAACAATCCAATCACCTGAGTCTTCATGTCAGTACCTGCCTTAGGTGAAAAGCACCTGACCCTTGGTGATCACAAAAAGAAATTATCTCAGCTGTGTATTGACCATCTATTCTGTGAAAATTGAGACTTTACATAAATTCCCACTAAAAAGTCACAGTAAGCCTTTCAAACAGCAACGATTTGACCCAAGGTCACACAGCTAGAAGATGGGAAAGTTGGGATTCTAGTCTAACCCAGACCTGACGTTGCATTATAATATGCTGTCTTTTTGTCCCTGTTCTTCTGGAATATAAGCATCTGCCAGAAACAGGCCTGGATATTTTTGCTCCTTTGGACACTATGCATTGTACTGGAAGCACCCACCAGGGGTCCCTATGGTAGGCTGAGGTTCTCCCTCCTTACTAACCCATATTGCCAAAGTCCTTGGTCTGGAATATTCCTAATTTAGTAATTTCAAGAGCTTTAATCTAGTCATCAGGCTCTATTGGTTAGTCTGTACGCTGGGGACAAGGGTGTCTGAGTTCAAATCACTACTCTGTGATTACATGAGCAGGTCACTCAATAAAGTCTCAGCTTCCTTTTGTAAAATAGGGATAACATACTTTCTGTTCTCACCCCATGCTTCTGCTTCTCCATGGATGCATCCAGACAGACCTAGAACCCACTGGCAGAACCTCAAGTTGCACATTTCCCAAAGGACTGTTCACATTGTTTTCTGTGTAGGGGTATCCCCTGGAGTTGTTCAAGCCAGTGTTCCTGCCCCTGGTTTGCTCCTGTAGGGGCTTCATCATATGTGGAGCCTCTTTCAAGCAGATACTCCCTCTTTTCCTTTCTTTCCTTCCTTCCATCTGTTCATCTGTCCATTCGTCTGTCTGTCTGTCTGTCTCTCTCATTTGTCTGTCTGTCTGTGCCCAGGCTGGAGTGCAGTGGCACAATCATGACCTCCCAGGCTCAAGTGATCCTCCTGCCTCAGCCTCCAAGTAACTGGGACTACAGTTGTGCACCATCACACCCAGCTAAATTTCTTAATTTTTGTAGAGACAGGGTCTCACTATATTGCCCAGTGTATTAGTCCATTTTCATACTGCTGATAAAGACATACCTGAAACTGGGCAATTTATGGGAAAAAAAAAAAAAAAAAAAAGAGGTTTAATGGATCTACAGTTCCATATGGCTGGGGAGGCCTCACAATCATGGCGGAAGGTAAGGAGGAGCAAGTTATGTCTTACATGGATGACAGCAGGCCAAGAGAGAGCTCATGCAGGGGAACTCCTCTTTTTAAAACCATCAGATATCATGAGAACAACCTGGGAAAGACCTGCCCCATGATTCAATTACCTCCCACCAGGTCCTTCCAACAACATGTGAGAATTCAAGATGAGATTTGGGTGGGGACACAGCCAAACCATGTCATTCCACCCCTGCCCCCTCTCAAATCTCATGTCCTCACATTTTAAAACCAATCATGCCTTCTGAACAGTCCCCCAAAGTCTTCACTCATCCAAGACAAGGCCTTCTGCTTATGAGCCTGTAAAATCAAAAGCAAGTTAGTTATTTCCTAGGTACAATGGGGATACAAGCATTGGGTAAATACAGCCATTCTAAATGGGAGAAATTGGCCAAAACAAAGGGGCTACAGGCCCCATGCAAGTCCACAGTCCAGTGGGGCAGTCAAATCTTAAAGCTCCAAAATGATCTCCTTTGACTCCCTGTTTCACATTCAGGTCACACTGATGCAAGAGGTGGGTTCCCACGGCCTTGGGCAGCTCCACCCCTATAGCTTTGCAGGGTATAGCCTCCCTTCGGGCTGATATCATGGGCTAGCATTGAATGTCTGCAGCTTTTCCAGGCACACAGTGTAAGCTGTCAGTGGATCTACCGTTCTGGGGTCTGGAGGATGGTGGCCCTTCTCTCACAGCTCCACTAGATGGTGCCCCAGAAGGGACTCTGTGTGGGGGGCTTCGACCCCACATTTCCCTTCTGCACTGCCCTAGCAGAGGTTTTCCATGAGGACACCATGCCTGCAACAAACTTCTGCCTGGGCATCCAGACTTCCATACATCCTCTGAAATCTAGGCAGAGTTTCCTAAACCTCAGTTGCTGACTTCTGTGTGCCTGCAGGCTCAACACCATGTGGAAGCTGCCAAGGCTTGGGGCTTCCACCCTCTGAAGCAACAGCCCAAGCTGTACCTTGGCCCCTTTTAGTCATGGCTAGAGTGGCTGGGACACAGGGCACCAAGTCCCTAGGCTGCGCACAGCAGAGGGACCCTGGGCCCAGCCCACAAAACCGTTTTTTCCTCCCAGGCCTCTGGGCCTGGCTGCCGTGAAGACCTCTGACATGGCCTGGAGACGTTTTCCCCATTGTCTTGGGGAATAACATTCATCTCCTCCTTACTTACGCAAATTTCTGCAGCCAGCTTGAGTTTCTCCTCAGAAAATGGGATTTTCTTTTCTATTACATTGTCAGACTGCAGATTTTCCAAACTTTTATGTTCTGCTTCCCTTATAAAAATGAATGCCTTTAACAGCACACAAGTCACCTCTTAAATGCTTTGCTGCTTAGAAATTTCTTCCCCCAGATACCGTGAATCATCTCTGTCAGGTTCAGAGTTCCACAAATCTCTAGGGCAGGGGCAAAATGCTGTCAGCCTCTTTGCTAAAATATAACAAGAGTCACCTTTGCTCCAGTTTCCAACAAGTTCCTCATCTCCATCTCAGACCACCTCAGCCTGGACTTTATTGTCTATGTCACAGTGATCATTTTTGTCAAAGCCATTCACAAGTCTCTAGGAAGTTCCAAACTTTCCCACATTTTCCTGTCTTCTTCTGAGCCCCCCAATCTGTTCCAACCCTACCTATTACCCAGTTCCAGTCACTTCCATATTTTCGGGTACCTTTTCAGCAGCGTCCCACTGTACTGGTACCAATTTTCTGTAATAGTCCATTTTCACACTGCTGATTATACCCAAGACTGGGCAATTTCCAAAAAAAAAAAAAAAAAAAAAACAGACTTAATGGACTTACAATTCCATGTGGCTGGGGAGGCCTCACAATGATGGCAGAAGGCAAGAAGGAGCAAATCATGTCTTACATGGATGGCAGCAGGCCATGAGAGAGAGCTTGTGCAGGGGAACTCCTCTTTTTAAAACCATCAGATATCAAGAGACTTATTCACTATCATGAGAAAAGCACAGGAAAGACCTGCCTCCATGATTCAATTACCTCCCACCGGATCCTTCCCACAACACATGGGAATTCAAGATGAGATTTGGGTGGGGACACAGCCAAACCATATCACCCAGGCTTGTCTTGAACTCCTGGGCTCAAGTGATCCACCTGCCTTGGCCTCCCAAAGTGCTGGGATTACAAGTATGAACCACTGTGCCCAACTACTTTTTTTTTTTAAAGAGTTGTGATAGGACTCATATAAAAACTTATGTGTTTACTTTCAGCTAGAAGAGGTTTGTGGCAGATGGAGACTGTTTTTTCACCCTTCTTGCCACCTCCAGATTCTTATTTCTACTGCCACCTTCCAGTCTTCACATATTCCAACCAAAAATGTCTAGGATAAAACCTGCATGCTCAAGACCAGACCAGGAGTGAAAGTGAGTTTAAAATCGACATAAGGTTGGAGGAAACACTCTCTTGATAGAGAACTCGTTTCAAAAGGAAACCAGGAATGATGTGCTAGAAGGAAAAGCAGTTGCAGGAACACATATCAAGATTCTGTATCATATATGTGGGATTTATTTTTGCTTATTTTGTGTGTGTGTGTGCACCAACGAAAAAACCTCACCTGCCTTTTGGAATCAAAATAGCTGTCAGTCCTCAGAGTAAGGAAGCAGAGAGCTGCTCTGAGCTGTGTTTACAAGCAAGCAGATCCAAGTCCTCACATTTGTGGCTCAGTCGTGGGCAGCTATCCCTGACCAGATGTACCACACACAAAAAGAGCCGTCTCTCAGTAGAGAGCTTCGATGAATTATTCATGTGCTCAGGAGTCATTCTCTGTTAGGAAAGCCATCACCCCTTTTGAATCCTCAAAGCTGAGGACTTCTCTTTTCCTTTTATCCCCTCCCTCCTCCATGTATTCAGTAGCTATTCTAGGGCCTGCACAGCCACTATCACAGGGATGCCAAAAGACAGCTAGTTGCACTTGAGTCTCAACCTTGCTACTTATTTACCTTATTGATGTTGAATAAATAACTTTCCCTCTTGGAGGTTTTATCATCTGTAAATTGGAGATGATGCTCCTCACAGCGTTGTTGGGAAGTTGCATAGGTAAAGCTTGGAGAACGTACAGGTACACATTGTGAACAGCAGCTGCTCACTTCATTTTTTGCTTGTAGTGGTCGTAGCAGTAGTAGTGATGATTTTTGTGTCTGTAGGACAAGATGAACAGAATATAATTTAAATATTCGGTGTTTTTACAGAACTTTATAGTTTACACAACACTTACGCAGTCTCATTTAAGCATGAGGAAACAAAGTGAGATAGGTAGGGGCTGATAATATCATTCCTATCGCACGAGCAAGGAAACTAAGACTTAAAGACACTAAGTGATGATGCCAGAAAGCAGAGTGGCAGGGCCCCAAATCCAACGCTTTTGACTCCCGTCTATGGCTGTGTCCTCTGACTCCTCACTTTTACCAACCCATTGTCACAGAGCTGTTTACCATGGCTGCTTCTAAGTCACAAAATGGCCAGCAAGAAGGAAGAGGAGCAAGAGGTTTATAAATCAGTGAGAACTGACTATCCTTTTTTTTTTTTTTTTTTGAGACGGTGTCTTGCTCTGTTGCCCAGACTGGAATGCAGTGGGGTGATCTCAGCTCACTGCAACCTCCACCTCCCACGTTCAAGTAATTCTCCTGCCTCAGCCTCCCAAGTAGCTGGGATTACAGGCACACGGTGCTGTGCCTGGCTAATTTTTGTATTTTTAGTAGAGACAGGGTTTCACCATGTTGGCCAGGATGATATTGATCTCCTGACCTTGTGATCCACCCGCCTCGGCCTCCCAAAGTGCTCAGTGCTATCTGTACATTGATATTAACCTCTGATAGCTAAACTAGCAAGATAACGTGATCCTTCTTAGAGGAACCTACAAACTATTGTGAGTTACAGCTCATGCAATTTAGCTTACCAGAGCCCCATTTTGTAACTCTTGGAGATTTTGAAATAAGGCCAGAGCCTCCACTGTATCTTCTCTACTATTTTAGTTTTTTACCTTCTCAAACTCCTTGGCAGGAATTTCACAGTAGTCACATGTCTAATCTTATGGAATAAAGAATTCCCAAAGTTCTGACCAACTCTTCTGTGTCTCTTCCGCACCTTTTCTCTACTAAAATTTTAGTGAGACTGCCCCCTTTAAATATTTTGTAAATATTTAAACTTCTAGTAATCCTTAAGTTTCCCAGGTAAGTCAACACTAGAATTATTTTAAGTCCTGGGTCCCACCTGGGGTCAAACGATACCCATGGGAATGCTTTTGGGGAAGTCTTTAGCATCCAGTGGAGGAATGTTACTGGGGTCTTCAAACAGCTCTTTCCAGAGAGAATGACTGGTGCCTTAAAAGTCAGGACCTCTTATTCCAGCTGGATTTCTTACAGCAGGGAGAAGTGTGGTAGAGCCAAGTAGTCCATTCAGATTCATTCTGATGACCTTGGTCCTTCCCCCACCATGAAAAGAGAGAGAGAGTGCCCAGGAGAAACCTTGATCAGAGACCTCCCGCTTTCCGTCTTCTCATCCCTGGGAGTGCCTTTTCCTCCCTCATTCCCTCCCCGACCTTTTGGGTTTTGTTTTATTAACTGAAATCAGACCAACTCCTCTGGGGAACCCTTGTTGGAAGCCAAAAGCAAATGTGGGCGGTAATATGCATCTTCTCCCCAGGCTGAGACTCCTCTCTTAAGGAAGAAAGAACAGAGTGGAGACTGACCCAGGCTCCAGCCCAGAGGCGGAGGCTGCTGTCTGAATCACCCACCCTTTTTTTCCACTGAGACAATAAGGAAAATAAATATCCAGACCAGTTTCCAGCCAGATCTGAAATCCTCATTTGAAAGAAAGAAAGAGAGAGAGAGAAAGAGAAAGGGAAAGAAATAAAAAGGTTATTTTAAATAACCCTGAAATATCAGGCCTTCCTCCTCGATCTCTTGCTTGTCATTTTTTGTTTACAGCTGGTTCTAGTCATCCACAGAACAGGCCATGAGTTCAGACATGAGCTCCATAAAATCCTCACAAATATTTGTGTTGTCCTAGAACAAACTCCAACCTTGACCAACTTCAGGGAAGTCTAAATCCTCTGGAGGAGGAAAAGGAGACAGGGAGAAACCTGACCCTGTTCTCTTCATTCTGTCTTCATCCTTATTTCTGCCTTTTTTTTTTTTTTAATACCAGACACTCCCCCTCACCACCCCATCCAGCCAGCATAGACAGTCTAGTGTTACCTGCCAAAACCCAGAGAACATCTCTTCCCAACTCCATTGTGCCAGAAGCTTTGAATGGCTCCCAAACATCTCATAAGATCCCCTCTACTTTTTTGGTTCTTGGAGTGCTTCTGATTATCCCTAGTAAATGATTGTTGAATTGGTCCCTGACTGGATTCCAAAGCCCAGGCTAACTCTCATATTGGGCTAGAAGTAGATTAGAACTTTGTATTTAGTGGTAAGGTCACCTTGGACCTCTGAAGATCTCAATTACGATTAAACATCTATTTACGTGTAGCTCTACATAGGACTCTGAACTCTACAAAATCAGTAGATACAGTCTTCTCTCTCTAGGATCTGTGCTGGGAATCAGAGTCCTGGTTTTAAATTTCAGCTTTGTTATGATTTATCTCAGTTTCTTCAACAGTAAACTGCAGTGATTTCCAAACCTTTTTTAAAGCATTGCTTTTTAACCAAATCTCACATGAAACAGAATAATTTATGAAACAATTGAGAGGGAGCCACTTTGAATATAACAGAGGAGAGGGTCAAGTGATGCAAGCTGGACTCAACTGCCCACCCCTCCTTCTCTCCACCGGTTGCCTGGGAAGGCTGGTGCACAATGTGAAGATACTGGTCTGCAGCAGATTTTTCAAAATGGGGACCTACAGGGCTGAGCTGCAGAAATTTTCATTAGTCCACAAAAATATGAAAAACATGAGGAAGATATAATCAATTTTCATAAAACTAAATGTAATCAGATTTTAAGACTTCCCTTTATTCAGAGATTCTCTTTGTGCATGTATGTTAAAGTGTTCTCGTGTGTGTGAAGTGACAGTCATAGTAAATGACAGTTTTCCATATTTGACATTATTAAAAATTGGCAGCCCCATGTGTCCATTTCTAAAAGAGCACAAGTGCATAAAGAGGTAATGTTTTCACCTGTCCACAAAATGGAAGAGTCTGGGAAATAGTGATCTAGAGGTGATATGTGTGTCAGGACTACCTGGTTGCCAACTTCTGCTTCTGTACTCATTGCCAGGGGCCTCTGAACTCTACCATTAAGTCCAGGCCTCCTGCATCCCAGCATAAAGCCAGTGCTGTGGAATCTTTTTTCCTTAGCCCTGCTCTTGTGTGCTAGCTAGGGTTAGCCCTGGGATCTTGGCTAATTTTCCAGTGTCCCAATCTTTGCCCTGATAACCTGCCCATAGTCTCAGATTCCACCCAGGAGTGGACTCTGTCCTGCTTTTATGTAACCCCCTCTCATAGACCAGAGTCTTACCACACCTCAGTCCAGTGGCTGGAGCCTGCCTGCTGACTGGAAGGCTTCTGGCTTGCATATGGTCTCTCTGCTTGTATTTCTGAAGAAAATCTGCTTCTCTTTTCCCAGAACATGCTTCTTCCTCCTCTTGGATTCTACTGCCCACGTTTCTAGTGATGCCTCAGTTTCTGTTTCTTCAGTGCCCTTACCACTGAGAACCTGCTTTTGCCAGTTCCAGTTCTAGGGACAAGGGTTAGAGAAGAGCATAAAATGTGGACCTACTTTCAGTGGACTCCTGAGCCTTGTTATGTTCTCCAGTTTTTGTTCTCTCAGCCAAACCAGCTTTGGAACTCGTCTTAGTGGCTCTCTCTGCCTTCTCTATGTCTACTTCTAAGAGGTTCTGGGCTTCTCAGTTTTCAGCAAGATTTACCTGCTTTTAACTGAACCATGCCTGACTCCGTGCCAAGATATAACTACCAGATAAAAAATTTGGGGTTAATCTCAAGTGTGAAAATACATAATTTTTAAATTCTGAATTTAGTTTCAACATCAAGCCCCCATCTGGCCAGTGATAGAAATGTAAGTTTTAATCAACTCAGGGTAATCCTGGTCAATACGGGATTTTCTCAGTAAATTCAAGTTTGTTTTCTTTTGTCCCTGGGCTGCTATTTTAAGTGCCCCAAGGTCTAGAGAACTGGAGACAGTTTATTGAGGCTGGAGCACAGTTTGGGATTGTAAGGATGCGTCTTATTCCTCTTTAGATCACCGCATTAGTAGCCACAGAGTAGCTGCCCAGTAAATATCCACATGATTTTTTTTTTTTTTTTTTTTTTTTTGAGACGGAGTCTTGCTCTGTTACCCAGGCTGGAGTGCAGTGGTGTGATTTTGGCTCACTGCAGCCTCCACCTCTCAGGTTCAAGTGATCCTCCCACCTCAGCCTCTCAATTAGCTGGGATTACAAGCATGCGCCACCACACCTGGCAAATTTTTTTATTTTTAGTAGAGATGGGGTTTCACCATGTTGGTCAAGCTGGTCTCAAACCCCTGACCTCAGGTTATCCACCTGCTGCAGCCTCCCAAAATGCTGAGATTACAGGCATGAGCCACCATGCCTGGCTGAATGTTTTAGTTAGTGTTTGGTTATAACTTTGTAAATAGTTACAAAAAATTCTTTTGAAAAATTCTGACTTATTTCCAGACATTTTTATTTTAAGAAATTCACTGTTGGGGAGAACGGAGAGCTTTAAAAACATTCTCATCTTACTCATAGGTGACAAAGTCTGAGATACCTGAAATTCTGTATAATTCTGAAACATATAACACGTACTTTAACATGGTATTAAAGTACAATGGAAAAACAAAAAAATGAAGAAGAGCTCAAAAGAGATGATATACTAACCAGGCTGAAAAGATAGAGCATGCTGAAGACCTGAAGTTTATTTTATACATCTACCATTTGTTTATTGTTTGCTTTTATTTGCTACCTCCTCGGCCCTTTTATGGATGAGGTCAGTGAACAAAATTCTTCATGGCTAGTGAATCATATTAGCAAGAACGCTCAGCCAAGACAGAAGGGAATAGATTTCATAGAATGAGAAACTTCTAGAATATGAGATCTCGAAGGGTCCTTAGAGGGCGGTTAGTTCCAAACTGCTCAAATGACAGAGTGTCTAGAGGTGAAGAGAAGGAAACTAATTTGTTCAAGATCATGCAGCTGACTGGCCAGGCTAGAATTAAAACTTAAGTTTCCTGACTTTTAGTATTTTAAATGATGTTGATGGTTATGGTTATGATCATATAAAAATCATTTTATGATTTATAGAGTGGTTTTATATATACATATATATACACATACACACACACACATATATATGTGTGTATATATATGGTATGGAAGACCAGTTTAGTACATAGGGTCTTAGAATCACATGAATATGAACCCACAACATTAATGACTTTAGTCTTAACGTGGTCTTGGGTAAGTTAATTTACTTTTCTGAGCTTCAACTTCTGCTTCAGTAAAATAGAAACAAGACATTCTTCACAAGATTATTATGAAGATTAAGAATCCACTTAAAGCATATAGCATAGTGTTTGGTATACAATAAGTACATATTAAATGTCTGTTGAATCTGTGACTAATAACTTGTTGCTGCCTTCTCTATGATCTTCACAACAGCCCTTTGGAGACTTCCATCATGTTACTTTTATGTCCCGAAAACTAAAATATCCTAAATAACCCCTATCTCTGTTTTGCCCAAACTCAAAAAACCTTTTTGCTATGTGTGATTAAAATGTTTATCAAATAATAGATCTTGCTGAATTTCCTGATTTGAAGGGCATTACACTTGTCATTGTGGTACTCAAAAACAAAGGTGTCTTGGCCGGACGCAGTGGCTCACGCCTGTAATCCCACCACTTTGGAAGGCCAAGGGAGATAAACCATCTGAGGGTCAGGAGTTGGAGACCTGCCTGGCAAACATGGCGAAACCCCAACTCTACTAAAAAAAAATACAAAAATTAGGTGGGCATGGTGGCATGTGCCTATAGTCCCAGCTACTCAGGAGGCTGTGGCAGGAAAATCACTTGAACCCTGGAGGCAGAGGCTGCAGTGAGCTGCAGTCGTGCCACTGCACTCCAGCCTGGGCAAAAAGAGTAAGACTCTGTCTCAAAAAAAAAAAAAATTTTTTAATTCCTTTCACAATGACATCAAAAAATAAAATACTTAGGAATCAATTTAACAAAAACCATCCTAGATCTTTATACATAAAACAGCAAAACATTACTGGGATAAATTAAAGAAGACCCAGAATATGGAAAGAGATCATGATACGGAGAAGACTCAGTATTGTTTATGTCAGTTCTCCCCAAATTAATCAATAGATTCAGTCCAATCTCTGTCATAATCCCAGCAGGCTTGTTTGTGTTGACATAAAAGGAAATTAGAAAGTACTATATAATATATGAAAACAGTACTATTTATCAAAATAGCATGTCAATAATAATTCAGACCTTTTTCAGTCATAATGTTGGACTTTTTAGAGAACTTTATGGAACTATGTTAGATTGGTAAATAAAAGCTTTTCTCATTTTCCTTACAGTAGAAAAATATACCCAGAACTTATATTTATTGCTCCCCCAATGAGATGTTTTACTAAAAAAAAAAAAAAAAAAAAAAGTTGACAGGAGACTGACATCCTTGCCCAGGTGACTGGGCACTCAGTCACTGGTAAGAAAATCACTTGATCTCTCTGGACTGTAGGTTTTCTGTCAGTAAAGTGTTAATATTAAGCTAAATGATCCCTTGAGTTATTTCCAGACCTGTGCTTCTGTGATATGGAAAAAGAATAAATAGTTAAGAATCAGAAAGAACAAGCTGGTGATTTAAGCTTGTTAGTACAAGTTACCGTATTAGACTCTTGATTTTTTTTTCTTTTTTTTTTTCTTTTTTTTTTTTTTTTGAGAAAGAGTCTTGCTCTGTCACCCAAGTGGGAGTGCAGTGGCGTGATCTCGGCTCACTGCAACTTCTGCCTCCCGGGTTCAAGCAATTCTCCTGCCTCAGCCGCCTGAGTAGCTGGGACTACAGGCATGTGCCACCACACCAGGCTAATTTTTTGTATTTTTAGTAGAGACGGAATTTCACCAGGATTGTCCTTATCTCCTGACCTCGTGATCTGCCCACCTTGGCCTCCCAAAGTGTTGGGATTACAGGCGTGAGCTACCGTGCCCGGCCAGACTCTTGAATCTTTACATTCTTTATGCTGACCAACAACTAGGACATTGTTTGTGCCTAAGGTATGCTATAATAAAAAGGAATATGATTTCTTACAATAATACTAATAGGCTCTTCAAACTAGCTTATCTTGTCATTTCTTCTCTTGGTTATTTCAAAGCATACATTTGGGATTCATTGGTTTCGGTTTTAGCTTAAATCTATCTCCTTAGTGATGAACTTAAATTAGATGGTAATATTTTGAAGGAGGACATGTTTATGCAAACCAGAGTGAGAACTTTTAGTCTAGGGGCCAGCAAACTTTCTCTGTAAACAGCCAGATAGTAAATACTTCAGACTGCCATCTGTACTTTGTAGCAACTACTCAGCTTTGCTGTTGTAGTATATTTGCAGCCATAAACAATTATGTAAATGAGTAGGTATAGCTGTGTTCCAGTAAAACCACAGAAACAGACCAGATGTGATGTATGGGCTGTAGTTTGCTGACCCCTGTTCTAGTGTAATAACAGGCCTGCTCAAATAATGTACTCAGTATGCAGGCCCACTCAGTACATATAGTCTTAGTATTTTGGCCTTCCAAATGGCGTTAAAAAGAAACTCTCCCTTTGGACCCCAATTTTTAAAACCTAGAGATGGCGAGGCAACAAGACACAAGTCTGAAAGATGAGTAGGGAAACTACAGATGTGAAACCAGGAGATTATTAGGACCCCCAGGACTGGAGGCAGGGGTTGAGAAAGAGCTGCCAGCTACAAGCTGGGTCCTGCGAGGCTCTGTGCCTGAAGTCCTCTACTCACCATACGAAAGGCAGCTGACCCCATTTTTGCACCCTCTGTGACAGACCCTGCCTCTGGTCAAACCCTGAAGGTCTGGGAACACAGAGTTCAAGATCTTTTCCCTCACCAGGTTACCTCCCACAGTGCAGTGCTGAGGACCAACTACCAGTTGTGGAACATCTATGTGCAGGGACTATGGCATTTCTTATTCCCTAGAACAGTTCTACAGGTAGCTGTTTCATACATTTTACAAATTAGAACTCTTGGATTCAGGTACCATCCCTAGGTTTCACAACTAGTAAGCTGAGATTCGGACTCTGACGTGCATGTTCCTTTCTCAGTAGCACACTGCCTCTCCTGAAGCTGAAGTTCCCCTTCAGAGAATTCTGTAGATCTCATAATTCCCTCGGCAGAGCTGGAGCTCTTTGAATCCCAGCCTAGCCATCCACACTAGATCAGTTTAAGGTGCAATCTTGTGATTATTGCTGCTGATCACGATTCTTGATAAGCATCCACAACTGATATGTCTGACGCTTCTGTTTTCCACCAATTGCCAGTTGTCTCAGAGTCACTGTGAAAGGAGGGGAATGCTTATCTCTTATAAAGTTGGTTAGCTTCAAAATACAGTGATGTATTTTGGATATTTCTATAGAAAGGTTACAAGGGTCTAATGCATCGGTAACATGAACTTAAGGTACCCACTCCATGGATTGATTCCTGTGAGAAAACTAATGGGTTCCCAGAGTTCCTTGGGGGAAGGCTGAAGTGCTCCTCTGAATATAAATTTGTTCTTCCTGACTACATATAAGTTCATAGAGCATAGGCCACCCTTTGGCACTGGCCTGCAGCTCAGTAGTGCCTCCAGTACCTGCTCCTGACCCTAAGTAAATGACAAGAGTGCTTCATTTCAAATATGAATGAATCCTTGAGGGGACCAACTAACCAACCCAAGCCCCACACGAAGGAACAGGAGAAGGGTCTGCCACAACTGAGGGGTACGATAGATGTAAACAAAGCTTGTAACCTGACCTCTCTCAAATGAACAGAACAGTGCATGGCTAAATATAGACTTGCTGTCCCCAAACAGAAATACACACAACCCAGAAAACCTCATTAAGTGATGACAATTTCTTGTACCCTAAAGAACTGTTTACATTTGGATCCTATTTGGTCATTCATTCTTCTAACCCAGGGAGGAAAGATTCCAACAGAACTTGCTGCTCTAGTGTGTTGATTGAAGACCTGCTTGTTCTGGTTCTGGTTTTGTTTTTGTTGAGACAGGGTCTCACTCTGTCGCCCAGGCTGGAGTGCAGTGGTGTGGTCACAGCTCACTACAACCTCGATCTCCTGGGCTGAAGTGATCCTCCCACCTCAGCTCCCCAACCCCCCAATCTGGGACTGCAGGCATCTGCCACAGTGCCCAGCTAATTTATATATATGTATATACATACACACACACACACACACACACACACACACACATATAGAGAGAGAGAGAGAGAGACAGACAGACAGGGTCTTCCAATGTTGCCCAGGCTGGTCTTGAACACCTGAGCTCAAGTGATCCTCCTGTCTTTGCCTCCCAAAGGGCTGGGACCTCCTTATTCTAATTGCAACATTTTCTAGGCATAGGACATTGTGCTAAACAGCATCAGAGAAAAAGAGATGGTCTGGATCCTGGCGTCTAACAGTTTATAGTCTCACTTTATATGACAGATTTGTGAATTCCCAATTAGAATAAATGGCAAAATTACATACTACAAAAGATTTAGAAGGCATAGACTGGGCGTGGTGGCTCATACCTGTAATCCCAGCACTTTGGGAGGCCGAGGTGGACAGTTCGCCTGAGGTCAGAAGTTCAAGACTAGCCTGGCCAACATGGTGAAACCCCGTCTCTACTAAAAATACAAAAATTAGCCGGGTGTGGTGGCGGGTGCCTGTAATCCCAGCTACTAGGGAAGCTGAGGCAGGAAATTGCTTGAACCTAGAAGGCAGAGGTTTCAGTGAGCCAAGATCATGCCATTGCAGTCCAGCCTAGGAGACAAGAGCAAGACTCCATCTCCCAAAAAAAAAAAAAAAGATTTAGAAGGCATGATTAATTCTAACTAGAGGCCTTTTGGGAGGCAAGGCATTTCCATCTCTAAAATGAGATGTCTTGAGCCAAAGAAGGTTGTAAAAGGACGTGTGACCAGGGACTGTGCTGTGCCACTAAGCTACAGTCACTTGCTGTCTTTCCTTTTTGTCTTTCACAGAATCAATTTCTGCTAATATATACTGTGAGATCGTATGCATCAAGGTCAGGATGTTCTGACTTGGCTCTCCCTAGCAGAGATGGTGTTCTTTCTCAGAGTCTTCCCTTGGCAGGGGGATGGGGAATCATAGGCCCAGAAAGGTCTCATGGGATCTCATGTTACTGCCTGTCTCTATCTCTTTTTTCTTCCTCCGCTTTATAGTTTTTATAAACATTAGGAAACTTATATTTCTGAACGTGGGGATCTATTTATACTAGTGTTTAGTACTTTGATCCACAAATGTTTACTTACCTTGCAAATAATGAGTGATATTATAAACTCAAAACAAATAACAGGTCTGGTCAGCCAGTGTCCTGGTGATCAGATCTCACAGCTTGATTGCTCCTGCCCCCAGGCCCACATTACAGAGAGTACATCTTCATTCATAGCGATACATCTTGTAGTTCAGGGGAAGGGCTCTTGGACTAAGATCTGAATTCTGATTCCAGGGTCGACTTCTGACCTTCTGTGTGGCCTTGGACAAGTCTTATTTCTCTGGGCCACAGTTTCTCAAACTGTAGATGAAAGATTTGAGAGGTGGGAGGAGGGTGATAAATTAGAGACTGGAGTCTGGGGATCCTTCCAATTGCTATATTATGTGAGTTACTGTGTAAAGTGGAGCCATTTTATGTTTGGCCTTGAATTTTTGAATTTCCTCTGGCATAAATTATGATATATGCCAAAGGACTTTGAGACTTAATCCTTCTTAAATAATTTCAGGCTTATGATTAAAAGTGACCTGGAGCTTTGGATCTAGTCTTGCCCTCAAAAAGACTGTTTTTAGGATTCTTCATTTCTTCCTTGTTTTTCAATGAGCTTTCTACAGGGACCACACAATCCTTAGAATCCTATCAAATACTGTTTTCAAAATTCTTTGGTCATCCTCTCTGCATTAGAACTTTTAGAATTTTACCACCATTCCACTTCTAGTAATAAATAATGGGACAAGTGTCAGGCCAACAGCCATTTATTGAGTGTTTAATAATTATTTACCTATATTTCATATCATCAAATCCTCAAAAGAACCCTGTTGAGTAGGTGTTCTCTTTTGCATTTGACAGTGTGGGAAATGAGATACAAAGAGATTAAAAGTTTTGCTCAAGCCCCTGTAATAAGATAGTTTCAGACCAAATATCACATGTTCTCACTTATAAGTGGGAGCTAAATGATGAGAACACATGGACACAAGTCAGGGAACAACAGGCACAGGGGCCTACCAGAGGGTAGAGGGTAGGAGGAGGGAGAGGAGCAGAAAAAATAACTATTGGGTACTAGGCTTAGTACCTGGGTGATTAAATCTGTACATCACACCCCCACAACACAAGTTTACCTTCATAACAAACCTACACATGTACCTCTGAACCTAAAAGTTTAAAAAGAAAAAATGCCAATGAAAACATTATAACCTTATGAAAATCAAAAAGGGTACCCTGTATATGGAATTATAACATTGATTCATATATTGTATGTGCTATTTAAAGTTTATACATTCAGGCCAGACACGGTGGTGCACGCCTATAGTTCCAGCACTTTGGGAGGCCAAAGTGGGAGAATTACCTAAGCCCAGGAGGTCGAGGCTGCAGTGAGCCATAATTGTGCCACTCCACTACAACCTGGACAACAGAGCGAGACCTTGTCTCAAAAAAAAAATTAAAAATTAAAAAAAAATTATATATTTAACTCTAACAGGCTTTTAAAGAAAACCTTCAAGTACATGTTTCTCATTGAGGGAAAAAAAATAAAATAGTTTCAGAACCTGTGTTTGGGAAGTCCACATCAGGGTTATTTTTGTTACACCTTGTTCCTTTGGAGCCATAGATTATGTGAAGGGCCAGTGAGAACATGGATGCTTATCAATTTGCAATTTTGATGATCCAAAGAAAGGTTTTTGGAAGTATTTGCTCTTTCATTTGTCACTCAAAGCCTGCTTTGCCCTTTTTTCAGTACACCCTAACACTTCTGTCTCTGCCCCAGAATTAAGAACCAGAGGTTGTTAAAACCAAACCAGTGGATCCTAATCTAAATCTCTGTAAATATGACTCGTGAGGTCAGAGGTGTGACCAGCTCTCTGCATTTACATTTCCCAGACATAACCTTTGATGTGTATCCCTGATCTAATCCAACCTCTTCCTGTTGTAAATAGAGACAGCGAGGCTTGGGAAGATGAAATGGTGTGCCCAGATTCACTCAACCAGTAGGCGGGAGAGCTAGGCCTGGACCCCCATCCTCATATTTTACTTTCCTTCCCTAATACCATTCACCTCATAGGGCTCTTGTGGGAGTTCTTCCTCTACACAGGTGAAAAGAATTGGCTTTGGAGACTGTGAGATCTGATTCAGATCTAAGCTATGCCACTTTCTGGCTGTGTGACCCCAGAGTTTGCTATTGACGTCTCTGAGCCTCTTTTTCTTTATCCAAAAAAAAAATAGAGGTAGTAATATGTACCTCACAGGGTAGACTAGAGGCACACAGTAGGTGCTTAGTAAATGGCAGCTGTGATTACCATAGTCACTGTTGTCCTTTTGGTTCTCATTAATTCCCCATATACCATCTATATGGAGTATAATTGTGACTGAAACAGTAACAGTTACCTTCCAAGCATCCATCATGGCTTGGAAAGCAGCTCGTACCTCTTTGGCCAATCTCAAGGTCTCAGCCAGCTCCATGTGTACTCCAGGAATAGGAGCAATAAGAGTGGCTAAGTACTATGCTAACTGCTTTATATAAAATGATCTCTATTCCTCACAGCAGTCCTACAGAGTACTTACCCCTATTGAACAAGTGAGAATTAAAAAGGCTTATTAACTTATCCAAGGCTACAGAGCTAGGAGTTAGCAGAGCCAGACTTTGAATCCAGCTCCAACACGGATTTTGGTCTACCACTTTATGGGTTCTGAGATCCACTGAGGCTTGAGGGTGGGGATAAATTTTTTGAGGAGAAGGGATAAAGATGAAAAGGGCATTGAGATAAGGGAACTAGTCATTATTTGGCCAGTCATCTTTTCCAGAAACTCCCGCCAACCACCCCTTTCCTGCTCATGTTATCACTAGCCAGTCGATGGCTGGGCTGGCCTGGGCTGGGCTCCTCGGCTGAAATCTTTCAGAGCTTTCCTGTTCTAGAGTTTTGCAAGAAGGTGGGAGGAGTGTTTGTATGCTGGGCAGGCTTCCCAGGGGTGATTGTGGAAAGGAAGGGGAGTGATTCTGTAGGGCCCTAAAAAGAAGCCAGGAAGAAGGAAAAAAAAAAAACTGTTTAAAAGAAAATAGATTGACTCAGGCATTTGTGGGCATTATCTTTAGTCTAGACTTGGAGATAGAAGCTCAGGCCAGGAGTCTAGAAACCTCCATTTTCTTCTTGTGTCTTGGGTCATTAGGAACGTCAGTTACACAGCAAGAAGTACCAGAAACACCCCAGCCACACATTGTTTAATATCTTCCTTTATTTTCACCATTCTTTTCTTCTCTCAAGGGGTACCCAGGCAATAAAAACAAATCCTATTAACACCTTATGCATGTGCATGGATTTGCTTCCAAACCCTTTTCTCATTCACCTCCTAAAACAACCCAGTGAGACAGATAGGTAGGCTAGGGATTATCCTCCAATACTTGATAGTTATGAATTAAAGTTCAGTGACCACACATGATCTCACAGCTAGTTTATGGCAGAGCTGGAACTGGATTCCTGGTCTCCTGACTTCTGTCCTGTGCATGAGGTTCACTCACTCAAGGTAAAATTTCAACCCACTTAGATCTATTCTCACTCCCCCATGCCTGCCCTCAGGTAACCACTAACCTATTTCCCATCCCTGCGGATTTGCCTCTTCTAGATATTTCACATAAATGAAATCATTTCTAGAATGACTCCCCTTCCTTTCCACAATCACCGCTAGGAAGCCTGTCCAGCATGCAAACACTCCTCCCACCTTCTTACAAAACTCTAGATCTGTGGTCTTTTATGATTGGCTTCTTTCACTTAGCGTAATATTTTGAAGGTTCATCAAGATAACCTATATCAGTATTTTTTATTTCTATGGCTAAATAATATTCCATTATGTGGATATATCACATTTTGTTTATCCATTCGTCAGAACATTTTGGTTGTTTCCATTTTTTGACTCTCATGAATAATACTGATATGGACATTCATGTACAAGTTTTTGGTGTGTGTGTTTTAATTCAATCCTTTCAACAACCCTCTATGATAAACAGCAGGGCAAGTAATCCTAGATAGTTAACAGTCCTTTTTTACAGATGAAGCAACTGAGGCTAACTGATTTGCTCCAGGTCAAATAGCAAGCAGATCTGCCTTTAGGCAGATTTAGGAACAGAGCCAAGTCTCTACACTATTAGCCTAATACATTTTTTTCTGTTACATGTAGCACACCATGTTGCTTTTGTTCTGTGAAATGTTTGAAAGTATATTTGAAAACTGTAATTATAGGAAGTGACCCTGAGGGGTGATGGAGCCAAGCGTCACAGCAGTACCAGGCCTAGGAATCAGCCCTGTCCAGAATGGACACGTAGAATGTACTCCAGTTACCAACAGCAAGCCATCTGAAGGGAGCAACTTTCAGTGAGCGAAACAAAACAGCACCAAACCCAAGTTTGCTGAAGCTCTTGCCTCCAGTTGATGAGGAAAGTGAGGTAGCACCTCCCTGGAACCTCATCTGTTGGGGCATGAGCAGCTCATCAGAATTGGGGGTTGGAACCATGGAGGAAGAAGTAGCAGGGGTACTTGGCCTTCAGGGTCCAAAATGGGAAAATCTTATTCCAGAAAAGTTGTCTCTGAATTTAGCTTTGTAATTATTTTTCCTGAGATAAGCAAGAAAACCTTGTTTGAAGTTTTAGGTTTTATGGTATATATTGGTTTCCTAGGACCGCCATGACAAATTACCACAAACTGGGTAGACTAAAACAACAAAAATGTATTTTCGCACAGTTCTAGAGGCTAGATATCCAAAATTAAGGCATTGGTGGTATTGGTTCCTTCTGGGTGCTCTAAGGAGAGTCTGTTTCTACCTTTCCGTTAGTTCCTGGTGGCTGCCAGCAGTCCTTGGCATTCCTTGGCTTGTAGATACATCATTTCAATCTCTACCTTGACCCATACATCACATGGTATTCTACCTGTGTGTTTCTCTGTCTCTGTGTCTCTTTTAGAAGGATACCAGTTCATTGGATGAGGGCCCACCCTAATCCAGTATGACCTCCCCTTAACTATGTCTACAGAGATGCTATTTTCAAGTAAGATCACATTCTGAAATACCAGGTAGACATGACTTTTGGAAGGACACTAGTCAACCTAGTGTAAACACTAAGAAATAATCACATAAATTTAGGCAGAGATCTTTTTAAAGTTGCAAGCAGAAGTGGGATTTTGGCAAGTTTTAGTGCCAAAACAGCTTTGAAAAAATTTATCTACAGCTACATACTTTTTTTTCTTTTGAGACAAGGTGTCACTCTGTCATCTTGGCTGAAATGCAGTGGCGCAATCATAGCCCACTGCAGCCTCAATCTCTTGGGTTCAAGCAGTCTTCCCACCTCAGCCTCCTGAGTAGCTAGGCCTACAGGCACACACCACCATGCCCAGTTAATTTTTTAATTTTTGATAGAAACGGCTCTCACTAGGTTTCCCAAGCTGGTCTCAAACTCCTGACCTCAAGCAACCTTCCTGTCTCAGCCTCCCAAAGCGTTGGGATTATAAGCATGAGCTATTGCACCCGGCCAAGCTGTCGATCATTAGATGGAGCTGGCTGGTTTCATTGACATGGCTTTGTGCTGGAATAGAAATCCAAGTTTCTGTTAGATGAAGGCGCAATTCATCCTAATCCCTACTTCATATTATTAACAAACCTTTAAAACCTCTCTGATTTTGACCACAAGAAACATGCATATTTGGATTTTTGTGCCAGGAAAAATTCTTTTATTTTTTCAGTATGATCAGTCAACAAATACCTATTGCATACATACCATGGCTGGGGCTGTTTTAGGCCCTGGGGGTACATAAGTGACTAGAAGGTGTTCCATGTACCTATGACATTCAAGATTTTCTAGACTCTGTGCGTATTTCATTCTTTTCATCCTTATAGCTGCCCTGTGTTGGTTTGTAAATAAGGAGACTGAGACTCTCAGAGGTGAAGTGACTTCCCCAAGTATGCAGCTGAACAGACGGAGTCACAGATATGACTCCACAGGCTGAGCTCAAGGCAGGGGCTGCAGAGGTGAGGATGGGTCACTCCTCTTTTATTTATACTCACAGCCAAAGCATTCAACACAGGGGGCATGAAGGATGCATTTGATGACAAGGCAGAATAAGTAGGTTGTGTCAATGGCCTTTCTTGTAATACTGAGGAAACTCAACTTTATTCTGAAGGCGGTGAGGAGTCAGTGAATGTTACTGAGGAATAAGGATTTCTTATGTTCTGTACTTTCTTTGATCAACACGTATTTATTGAATTGTATCACACACTGGGCTTAATGATGAGGATAAAACCATTTCAGAATCTCTGCCATCACTGTGTTTACAGCCTGATGTACAAAGTGATGAGAGAAAGGTTGATATTTTCCTGGAATTTTATTTGAAACACAGGGAAGCACCGGTAAGAAAGAAGGTTGAAGAAAGAAACAGGAAAGTGGCTTTTGAAAAAGAGGCTGAGTGCAGGGCTTTATACCTGTAATCCTAGTCCTCTGGAAGGCTGAGGCAGGAGGATTGGTTAAGGCCAGAAGTTCAAGACTAGCTTGGGCAACATAGTGAGACCCTGTCTCTACAAAAAAATTTTTTTAATTGGCCTGGCATGGTGGCACATGCCTGTAGTCCTGGCTATTTGGGAGGCTAAGGTGGGAAGATTGCTTGAGCCCAGGAGTTCGAGGTTATAGTGAGCTATGATTGTACCATGGCACTCCAGCCTGAGCAACAGAGTGAGACCATGTCTCTAAAAAAGAGAGAGCTTTGGCTGGGTGTGGTGGCTCACGCTTGTAATCCCAGCACTTTAGGAGGCCAAGGCAGTGGAGATCGAGACCATCCTGACCAACATGGTGAAACCGCATCTCTACTAAAAATACAAAAATTAGCTGGGCGTCATGGCACATGCCTGTAGCCGCAGCTACTCAGGAGGCTGAGGCCGGCGTATCACTTGAACCCAGGAAGCAGGGGTTGTGGTGAGCCAAGATCGCACCACTGCATTCCAATCTGGATGACAGAGTGAGACTCCATCTCAAAAAAAAAAAAAAAAAGAAAAGAAAAAAAAGGAAAAAAAGAAAGATATTTGTAAGTCTTCTGAGGTATAACAAGAGTTTTTAAGTGGGACAGTGACATAATGACATGACATGCTTGCTGAGAAATGGAAGAGTCATAGATAATGCCTGGACTTCTGGCTTGGAGAACTGATTGGCTGGTGATGAGGGACCTCACTGAGACAGGGAACATGAGTGATGAAGAGGTCAATTTAAATTGTTGAGTTTGGCCCACTTGTGGGACGTCTGAATGGAGGTGCTCAGCAGGTGAAGGGATATACAGCAGGGAGTACCGGAGAGAGAACTGAGATAGAGATGAAGATTTGAGAGTTGTCAGCACATAGGTGGTAACTGAAGCTGTGGCAGTGGACAGGATTACCCCTGGAGAGTCTCCAGCGGGAGAGAGAGAGGCTATAGGAAGGTCTACAGTGGAGCCCTAAGGAATGCCTCCACTGAAGGGGCAGGTGAAGGAAGAGGAGTCCAATGAAACAACAGAGAATACAGAATCTCACCAGAGGCTTGGTTTTTGCAGGTTCCCT
Organism: Mandrillus leucophaeus; assembly: GCF_000951045.1. NCBI lineage: Eukaryota > Metazoa > Chordata > Mammalia > Primates > Cercopithecidae > Mandrillus > Mandrillus leucophaeus. The sequence goes on from NW_012103810.1 coordinate 2,008,442, forward strand.
GTGTTTTCTTAGGCAGTAGCTTGTATTCTTTCCATGGCCCTGTGGCTACTCTGTCCCATATTGTAAAACCTCTCTCCTCCACTATTAGAGAGTTCATCTTGCAAATATAATGGAGTAATGAGCCATCGATTCTGTTAACAAATGTCCAGTTTACTGCAAGACCTGTAATGGGAGTTCATTTTGGAGGTCAGTACAGCTGTCAGTGGAACAGTTTTTCCCCAGAGGCCCATCAGCTTTTTCTGTTGTACACTGGCAGAAGGTGTCCTGCCCAGCACCAGAAATGCCTGGAGAGTAATTAATACTGTAGAGCATTAATGAGCTGGTGATCCTGCCTAGGGCCATGAGAAGGGTATAGCCTGAGGTAGGTCAGATGACAGGGAGTAGAAGGTGAACTGTGTCCCCTCTGACATGAGTTGAATAACCCTAGAATATCACCATCACCACCACCAAAATGTTAACCCACCAACTATTATGCTGCCTAAAATTACATCTTTAAACTTTTATTTCTCTTGAACAAGAAATTTCACTAGTGGAATTTTTGAATGCTGAATGAACGTGTTGTGTTTGTTTGGTCTGCAGACATGAACTAAGAACCTGCTATGTACCTTGCCTTTATTAGGTAAATGCTGGGACTATAATGGTAACAACATCACAGTCACTGTTCTCAAAGCCATGGTTAGACAAGGAAGCATAGTGACCGCGGATATAATGGGAGCATGGGCCAAGTGCTGTTGGCACACAGAAGAAGATCCAACTCCAGGAAGGTTTCGGAGAGAATATGATATCCGCGTAGGATAAAAAGTCTACATATGAGTTTGCCAGTAGAGTAGAGGTGAAATCCAAGCGGAAGGAACAGCAGAGGCCAAAACAAAGAATCATAAAAGAGGCTGGTGTGTTCAGGGATTGATGATGCTTCCATATGCCTTGTTTATGGGTGGAGAAAAGCGGGAAATAGGTCAGACTGTCAAAAGCCTTGTTATGTTATGCTAAGGAATTTGGACTAAGCTTAGAGAGCCAGCCGAATGAATAATGCCCTTGGCTTGGGGTGTAGCACTATAAGTTATTATCCTTCCTTAATACCTCACTTTCTAACACAACAGAGGAGAGTTTAAGATAAGAGGGAAAAAGACGAATAGACAGAGAGTGGTGGGCAGTGGGGAATGTAACTGTCCTTGGAGGTCTCAGGAGGCCAGGCAGGAGCAGCTGGGGTCCAGTATTGACAGCTCCAAATGCATTTGTGCTTTTATCATTAATGCAGTGAGGCACAGTCCAGAGCCTCAATTAATGAGTCTTCAGTAAGCAAAGCCTCATTTAACAAAGCCAGCCTTAGCTTTTTTTTTTTCGCCGTTAATTAGATGTTTAAATTTCTTTTTTTTTTTTTTTAATTTCGGCTTGTTTTTCAGACGCCAGGGTACATATGCAAGTGTGTTACATGGGTATATTGTATAATGCTGAGGTTTGGCCTTCTGTTCATCCTATCACCCAAATAGTGAGCATTGTACCCCATAGGTAGTTTTTCAATCCTTGTCCCCCCTCTCCCTCCCTGTTAACGTAATCCCCAGTGTCTAGTGTTTGCATCTTTATGTCCATGTGCACCCTGTGTTTAGCTTCAACTTACAAGCAAGAACATTAGGGTATTTGCTTTTCTGTTTCTGCATTAATTCACTTGGGATAATGATGTCCAGCTGCATCCATGTTGCTGCAAAAGACATGATTTCATCCTTTGACGACAGCAGGAGCCACCAAAGAGTGGAAAGGTGGTAGTACACATTGCTCTAGAGGCAGACCTTGCCTGAGGGTCAGGGTCACACTCCTAGACCACAGGTAGCCGTACTTCCTGGAAGTGGGGCAGATATGGCCCAAATTGTGATAGGAAGTCACCTCCAGGCTACCCCAGAAGCAGTACAGAGGTACAGAGGATCTCTTCTTCAACCAAGATGGCCAGGAGGGCAGCAAGGGGCAGGTTTGTGAGAGGGAGAGAATGCTACTGCTGGATTATTGCCTCTGCTCTTACTCTTTTTTCTTCCCCTGACAACTCACTTTGGGATAAGGATACATTTCCTTCTTTTTTCATTCACAGAGCTATTTCTCCTTTTTACAGACACCCTGAGAAACATTTCCTCAGCTGGTCATGGCCCCCGCTCTTCTCCAGCTGAGCTCAGCAGCTCTAGCCAGCACCTTCTCCGAGAGCGCAAGTCCTCAGCCCCATCACACTCCAGCCAGCCAACTCTGTTCACGTTTGAACCCCCTGTGTCAAACCACATGCAGCCCGCCCTGTCCACCAGTGCACCTCAGGAGTATCTCTACTTGCACCAGTGCATAAGCCGAAGAGCAGAAAATGCAAGGTAGGAGGCTGCCACAGCCATTAGGTGGGTTAGTGACTGCTCACAGGGCCTAGTACTTTTCAGTCCCTAGTTTTTTAATTTTAAAGACAAGCAAAACATTATATCGTTTCAGGTAAACAAACACATCTATGACAAAACATAATTTTTTGCTTCTGTAGCCTTCATATTTTATTGGCATCATCTGTGTTGCTACACAGTGATTACTGGGTTCCAGAGAAACCTCCCATTATCAAAAATAATGCTATAAAAAATGTTGTTTGATTTGGAGGCAGGGGTGAAAGCATTAGGGGACAGAGTTTCCGAATTGCAAAAAAAACAGTAAATTTACTTGTTGGCCTTAAAAGTATAGCTATAAAACCATAACATTGTTGAACAAATCCATACCTTGCTTTTGCTCTAGAACTGCACTATTCTGTATGGTAGCTACTACCTGCATATGTCTACATAAATTCAAATTAATTAAAATGAAATAAAATGCAAAATTCAGTTCCTCAATTGTACTAGCCACATTTCAAGTCCTCAGTAGCCACATATGTCTAGGGGCTACTGTACCAGACAGCACAGATATAGAAAATTTCCATCCTAACAAAGTTATAGAGCAATGGCTCCCTGCTCTAGGATAATGGTCTTTTGTTTTTCTGACATCATCAGCTCTTTCACAGGTGCAGAACCTGGACATAAATTTATTATGTTTTATTCCCATTGTTAGGGTAAGCAAAAGTGCAGAGCCGATAGGCTTTGCCAGACCTAATTCCCAATTGCTACCATAGCCAGCAGATTACAAATCACATTTTAATTAACTTACAAGATCTAATTCATGATTCATGTTATGACAATTAAGGCAAATGGAGAAATGGCTGTACTAATGTATTACTTGATTTTGTCCTTGAGAATATTTTCATACATATCTCATTTGAACCAATCAACACACTGAGACATGGCCAGTGTACAAAATTTTATCTCCATTTTATAGATGAAGAAACTGAGACTCTCAACTAATAAATAGCAGAGGTTGGGCTAGAACCCAGGTCTTCTTGTTCCTGGTCCTGTACTCTTTTCTCTACACTATGCTACCCTACTTTTGTTTTTCTGAGTCATCTGCTGTCACACAGAAGAGGCCCCAAAACTCATTCTTAAGGCTGCCTCAGATACCCATTTTCATGAAGCAACATGGTTCATTTGTTTGTGAACTTTCACTAGTTCAACTTCCATCAACTTCTACATGAAGAGCTGAGTCCTAAAAAGATAGAGTGAGTTAATCAAGGTCACTGAACTCTAGTTAGTGGCATAACTGTAAATAATAGTACCTGATTCTGCTGAATCACTGACCAGAGATAGGCAGTGTGGTATAATGGAAAGCATGTTCAGGCTTTGGAGTCAGTTGGATATGGGTTCAAAATCAGATTCTTCCACTTGCTTTGTGATCTTAGGCCAATTATTTAACCTAATTAACCCTCAATATTGTTATCTTCACAATGGAAATAACTAATTCAAAGGCTTACTAATGAGTGTAAAATGATAAAACATACATAAAATAGTACTATAGAGTAAATACATTTTACCTGTTCTTCTTATGCCCCATCCTCTTCTACTACATATACAACTGCCTGGGAGCAGAGAATGTAAGGTCTTAAAATCATAGTTGTAGTGAAAGGCAAAGTACTTCGCTGCAGTGCCTTGCAGACTTAAACATGCATATGAAATACCTGAAGACCTTGTTGAAATACTCTGATTCAGTAAGCCTGGCCTGTGTCCTGGGATCCTGCCTTTCTGATAAACTCCAGATGATACCAGTGCAGCTTGTCTACAGCTCACCCTTTAAGTAGAAGGATTTATATAGTATTAACAATTGCCACCACCATCACTCCAGTGATCCTGCTGATGCATCAGAGAACAAACATAAAAACATCTCTGCTTGAATTAGCCATTAGGGCTAATCTTTGCCCCGCCACCTCCTCTGTGAAATCTCTATTAATCTTCTTACCTGGATGGAATTCACTTTTTCTATGAATCACCACAGCAGTTTTTTATTCTCTCTCTCACAGCATTTGGAACGTTCTGCCTTGTAGTGTGGATTTTTATATTAATACATTATTATTTGAAGACGGAGCTCACAGTAGGTGCATAATAAATATTTGAACAAATCTGTGTTGTAGAGGGATAACCTAGTAGAAGAGATAGAACTTTCTGCAGCTGAGGAAGTCACATTGTTGTAGGCCTTTGACCAAGCCATGTTCTTCTCTGTCGTGGTTTTCACTTGTGTGGATGAGGGAATGATAGGGTAATGAGCAGGATCTCAGGGAGATTTTTGGAGATAATAACTTCGAATAATGTTTGCAGAATTCCAACTGAAGGGTAGGAAGGAAGCTTTCTTAAATCCAGAAAGACTATATATTTTCTTGTAGTAGTGGAGTAGCTTGCATCATGCTGAACCCACTGTAATAATTGTAAACTCTGGACAAAATATTAAAAAATAACTTTTAAGGCCCCAAAGAGCAATTTAAAAAGGCAGAAACTGCAAGAGATCTGACTCTTGAAAGAAGTGAAATTCAGTTTACAGGGCTTCTCCTATGATGTTCCAATAACATATCATCCAGAATATTCAGTATACAATGGGAAAATGCCAGATATATGAAAAACTGTATACATTAACCCATAGTTAAGAGAACTCGATATCTAGAAAGAGATCAAAATAAACCCAGCTTTTGGACCCAGCCTATAAGACTTTAAAATAACTACGTTAATTTTTTAATCTATGGGGGTAATGAATGGATATAATAGGTGAAGAGATGGTGGATTTTAGGATGGATATAGAAACTGAAAAAGAATTGGGGAGTTCCAGTTCCACTATGGTGGCAGAAGCCACCACAGGCTTTCCTTCCCACTGATTACAACTAAAAACTCTGGACAAAATCTAAAGTACAATGCCCAAAGACTCTGAAAAATGAATGAAAGGAGACAGATTGTAAAGGGGAGAAAAACTTGTAGAAGTGACTACACAGAGGTAAACTTTTTGTCTTTTGTGGATTTGCCTCCAGGTTGGGCCCCATCACAAAGTAGCACAGTGGAACAAATGTCTAAAATGTCATAAAAACCCCATCTTTCTGAGTAGGGGAACCAGAAGAGGGGCCCCATTGGGGCTGGAAGGAGCAAGTATTCCAGAATGAAGAGAGCTGGAGAAGGGATCTTCTGACTCTGGGAATGAAACTACGTGAGTCTTAGGATCACCTTGGGCTACGCATGTGGGACCCAATCGAGTGTAACAAAGTCTATGTGAACTGAATGAAGATTTGAACTACCATACACAGGAGGAGAGACAGAACTTGCGGTCTGAACCTAACCAGGTTGATTTCCTATAAAAATATCACTTCTCGGCTGGGTGCAGTGGCTCACGCCTATAATTCTAGCACTTTGGGAGGCCGAGGCGGGCAGATCACCTGAGGTCAGGAGTTTGAGATCAGCATGGGCAACATGGTGAAACCCCATCTCTACCAAAAATACAGAAATTAGCTGGGCGTGGTAGTGGGCCCCTGTAATCCCAGCTACTCAGGAGGCTGAGGCAGGAGAATCGCTTGAACCCGGGAGGTGGAGGTTGCAGTGGGCCGAGATCGTGCCACTGCACTCCAGCCTGGGTGACAGAGTGACACCCTGTCTCAAAACAAACAAAAAAAAATCACTTCTCCATGGGATTATAACAGAACCCAGCATCTACACAACATAATGTTCATAGCATTCAGGGATCGGTAATCCACAATGTCTCTGGGTATTGAAAACCAGAAAAATATAACCCATTCTCAATGGAAGTCACAGGTATGAACCTCAAAATAACCCAGATGTTGGAATTTTCAGACACAGATTTCAAAGCTCCTATTAAAACAACATTCCATGTAATAAAGGAAAACATACTTGAAACTAATGGAAAGAAAAAACCCTCTGCTGCCAGGCATGGTGGCTCACACCTGTAATCCCAGCACTTTGGGAGGCCGAGGCAGGTGAATCATCTGAGCTCAGGAGATCGAGACCATCCTGGCTAACACAGTGAAACCCCGTCTCTACTAAAAATACAAAAAAATTAGCCAGGCGTGGTGGTGGGCGCCTGTAATCCCAGTTACTCAGGAGTCTGAGGCAGGAGAATCGCTTGAACCTGAGAGGCGGAGGTTGCAGCAAGCTGAGATCGCGCCATTGCACTCCAGCCTGGGTGAGAAGAGCAAAACTCCGTCTCAAAAAAAAAAAAGAAAAGAAAAGAAAAGAAAAAAAAACCCTCTGCCAACCAAGGAGTCCGTATTCCGCAAAAGTATCCTTCAGGAATGTAAACAAAATTAAGACATTCTCTCGGATAAAGGAAAAATAAGAGCATTTCCAAGAGATCTCCTTTTAAAAACTGATAAGAAATTTCCTTGGGCTGAAGCAAGATGGTACTAGATGGAAACCTGAATCTTCAGGAATGAGGGAAGAGCAATAGAAATAGTAAATACCTGCATAACTATGAAAGATTATTTTTCCCTTTTAACTTCTTTAAAATATGTATAAGTGTTAAAAGCAAAACTCAAACAATGTCTAGTGAGATTTTCCCCTGGTTTTCTTACTCTTTAGTATGAAGAGCTCCCTTTGCCATTTCTTGCCATGTGAGTGGCCTGGTGAGAAATTTTTCCAGGTTTCATTTATCTGGAAATTTCTTAATTTCACCTTCAGTTTTGAGAGAGATTTTGCTAGGTATAGAATTCCAGAATGACAGTTCTGTTTTCTTTCAGCATTTAAAGGATACCATTCTAGTCTTCTGACCTTCATTGTTTCTGATGAGAGATCAGCAGTTATTTTAATTTTTATTCTTCTGTATTTTCCTTCCTCTGAATGATTTTTTCTTTCAAAAAAATTGTAGTAAATACATAACATAAATATATCATCTTAACCATTTTTAAATGCACAGTTCAGTAAAGTACATTCATATTGTTATATAATCAATCTCCAGAAATCTTTTTATCTTACAAAACTGAAATTCTAACCATTCAACAACTCCCCATTTCCTCTTCCCTCAGGCCCTGAAAACCACCATTCTACTTTCTGTCTCTGTGAGTCTGACTTCTCTAGATGCCTTATATACATGGAATCATACTACATTTTCTTTATCCATTTATCTGTTGATGACCACTTAGGTTGATTCCATTATCTTGGCTATTGTGATTCCTGATGCAATAAACATAGGGATGCAAATAGCTCTTCAACATACTTACTTCCTTTCCTTCAGATATATATACCCAGTAATGGGATTGCTGGATCATAAGGTAGTTCTATTGTTAGTTTTTGGAGGAACTTTCATACTGTTTTCCATAATGAGTGTACTAATTTACATTCCCACCAACAGTGTGTAAGAGTTCCCTTTTCTCCACATCCTCACCAGCATCTGTTATTTTTCTTCCTGAAAATAGCCATCCCAACTGGGGTGAGATAATATCTCATTGTGGTTTTGATTTGCATTTCCCTGGTGATTAGTGATGGTGAACTTTTTTTTTTTTTTTTAAATATACATGTTGGCTGGTTTTCTGTCTTAGTTTGAAAGATATCTATTTTCAGCTAATTTGCCTCAACTGGATTATTTGTTTTTTTTTGCTGTTGAGTTGTTTGAGTTCCTTGTATATGCTGGATATCAACCTTCCATTAGATGAATAGCTTGCAGAATGGCTTTCTCCCATTGTTGTCTCTTCACTCTGTCGATTGTTTCCCTTTGCTGTGCAGAAGATTTTTAGTTTAATATAGCCCCATTTGTCTTTTTTTTTTTTTTCTTTTGAGACAGAATCTCCCTCTGTCGTCCAGGCTGGAGTACAATGGCGCGATCTCGGCTCACTGCAACCTCTGCCTCCCAGGGTGAAGTGATTCTCCTGGCTCAGCCTTTCGAGCAGCTGGGACCACAGTCATGTGCCACCATGCCTGGCCAATTTTTGTATTTTTAATACAGACAGGATTTTACAATGTTGGCCAGGCTGGTCTCGAACTACTGATCTCAAGGAATCTGCCCATCTTGGCCTCCTAAAGTGCTGGGATTACAGATATGAGCCACCACATCCAGCCATTTGTCTATGTTTAGTTTTTGATTGTGCTTCTGAGGTCTTAGCTGGGCCCTTTTTTGTTTTTGCTTTTGACGGGAGATTGTTTTTGCAAATTCCATCTCATTACTCATAATTAGTCTGTTCAGATTTTCTATTTCTTTTTGGTTCAATCTTGGTAAGCTGTGTTTGTCCAGGAGTTTATCCATTTCTGTTAGGATTTCTAATTTGTTGGTGTATAGTTCATAATCATCTTTTTTTTTTTTTTTTTTTTTCTGAGACGGTGTCTTGCTCTGTCTCCTAGGCTGGAGTACGGTGGTGCGATCTCGGCTTACTGCAACCTCTGCCTCCCGGGTTCAAGTGATTCTCCTGCCTCAGCCTCCCAAGTAGCTGGGACTACAGGCACGTGCCACCACGCCCGGCTAAATTTTTTTGTATTTTTAGTATAGATGGGGCTTCACCATGTTAGCCAGGATGGTCTCGATCTCCTGACCTCATGATCCGCCCGCCTCGGCCTTCCCACTGTGCCTGGCCCATAATCATCTTTAATGATCCTTTGCATTTCTGTGCTATTAGTTATGATGTCTCCTTTTTCTTTGTTATTTAATTCATTTACTTCTTTATTTTGAGACGGAGTCTCGCTGTGTCACCCAGGCTGGTGTGCAACTGCATGATTTTGGCTCACTACAACCTCTGCCTCCTGGGTTCAAGTGATTCTAATACCTCAGCCTCCCAGGTGGTTGGGACTACAGGCGCCCACCACCACTCCCGGCAAATTTTTCTGTTTTTAGTGGAGACAAAGTTTTGCCATGTTGGCCAGGCTGCTCTCTAACTCCTGACCTCAAGGAATCCACTTGCCTCAGCCTCCGAAAGTGCTGAGATTACAGGCGTGAGTCACCATGCCCAGCGTTTTGGTGTTTTTTTGTTTTTTTTTTATTTTTGGGAGGGGACAGAGTCTCACTCTATCCCCCACACTGGAGAGTGCAGTGGTGCGATTTCAGCTCACTGCAACCTCCGCCTCTTAGGTTCAAGCAATTTTCATGCCTCAGCCACCTGAGTAGCTGGGATTACAGGCGTGTGCCACCACACCCACTGATATTTATATTTTTAGTAGAGATGGAGTTTCACCATGTTGGCCAGGCTGGTCTAAACTCCTGATCTCAAGTGATCTGCCCGCCTCAGCCTCCCAAAGTACTGGGATTACAGGTATAAGCCATGGCACCCAGCCTCATTTTTTATTTATTTGGATCTTTTCCCTTTTTTTCTTGGTTAGTCTAGCTACTGGTTTGATTTTGTTTATTCTTTGAAAAAATTAACTGCATTTGGTTTATCTTTTGTATTTTTTGTCTCAATTTTATTTCTACTCTGATCTTTTTTTCCCCTTTTACTAATTTTGGGTTTGGTTCTTGTTTTTCTGTTTCCTTGAAATGCATCATTAGGGTGTTTATTTGAAAATCTTCTACTTTTTTAATATTAGCATTTATTGCCATAAACTTCTCTATTAACACTGCTTTTGCTGTATTCCATAGATTTTGGTATTTATCCGTTTCTGTTGTGTTTCTATTTTCATTTGTTTCCAGGCATTTCTAAATTTCATTCTTTATATTTTATTTAATTTTTTTTTTGAGATGGAGTCTCGGTCACCCAGGCTAGAGTGCAGTGGTGCGACCTCGGCTCACTGCAAGCTCTGCCTCCTAGGTTCATGCCATTCTCCTGCCTCAGTCTCCCGAGTAGCTGGGACTACAGGCGCCCGCCACCACACCTGGCTAATTTTTTGTATGTTTAGTAGAGACGGGATTTCACCATGTTAGCCAGGATGGTCTTGATCTCCTGACCTCGTGATCCCCCCACCTCAGCCTCCCAGAGTGCTGGGGTTACAGGTGTGAGCCACCGCGCCTGGCTCTAAATTTCATTCTTAATTTTTTCATTGACCCATTGTATCATTCAGGAACATGTTATTTAATTTTCCATGTATTTGTACAATTTTGAAAGTTCCTCTTGTTATTGGTTTCTAGTTTTATTCCATTGTGGTTAGAAAAGGTGCTTGATGTAATATCAATTATTTTAAAATCTCTTGGCCTAACATGAGGTCAGTCCTATAGAATGTCACATGTGCTAATGAGAAGAATTACACTTTGCAGCTGTTGGATGAAATGTTCTGTTAGGTCCATTTGGTCTAAAGTGCAGTTTAAATCTAGTTGATTTTCTGTCTAGGTGATCATGCTGAGAGCGAGGTGTTGAAGTCTCCAACTATGATTATATTAGAGTCTATCTCTCCCGGTAAATCTTAGTGGTGTTCCATAAGTCTTGCAGGTTTTCTTCACTCTTTTCATTCATATTCCCTTTTTTCCTTCTGGCTGGGTAATTTCAAACTACCTATCTTCAAGTTCAGATATTCTTTCTTCTAATTGATCAAGTTTGCTGTTGAAGCTCTCTATTGTGTTCTTTATTTCATTCATTGAATTCTTCAGCTGCAAGATTTCTGGTTTTTTTTTTTTTTTCTTTCTCTTTGTTGAATTTTTTGTTCATATTGTGAATTCTTTTTCCTGATTTCTTTGAATTGTGTGTATTTTCTTGTACCTCACTGAGTTGTCTTAAGGTCATTATTTTAAATTCCCTTTCTGTAATTTGTTGATCTCCTTTTCATTGGGCTCTGTTACTGGCCAGGATTACTAGCCACAGAGTTCCTTTGGTGCTTTTTTGGTGTTATAGTTCCTTCATTTTTTGTGTTTCTTGTGTCTTCATGTTAAGTGTCTATGCTTCTGGTGGAAAGATCACCTCTTCCAGACTTTCTAGAGTGGATTTCTTAAAGACTTTCACCTGCAGTTGGGTTTTAGTGTTCCAGTTGAGAAGGATGTGATGACTGTGTTTCCACATAGGTGCAATGGTATAGTCTCCATGCAGCTTCTTTGCCTATGTTCAACATCAACAATAACTGAGTGCCTCAGTGGCCTAGACTGTAGAAGTTTGTACAGCAGCAGTGGTAGCATAAGTTGCTAATGTCCTTAGCATCAAGGACTTTTCGGGTCTTTCTGTTCTCATTTTCCCCACAATGAGGAGACTTAGCCAGGGGGATCCCTTTTGGTGTCAGGTCTGGCATGGCCTACAAGTAGCTGCAGCAGTGCTGGGTTCTAGGTACTGGTGCTTAGAACTTATGTGGGGTTGGGTTTCTAAGCTCAGAGTCTCATGAACCTGTTGCAGCTGGGTCTTGGGGTGCCAAGGTTGGATGTGGACTGCCCACTGGGCCAGGATCTATGACTCTGTTGAACCCTCTAGCAGCACAGGCTCAGGGGCCAGCTGTAATTCTACCCCTGGTAGGCAGAGCATAGCACTGGCCTCACCCTGGGCAAGAAGGGATGTTCTGGAGGTTTAGTTTCAGGGAGCAGGGTACAACTAGAATTTGGGAACCTGAGTCAATAAGGCTCAGTGGCAACTTGGGTCCCAGGGGATGATACACCATGTAGCAGTGACTCTGGACCCTCGTTAGGCTTAGCAAATACCCGGGAATGGCACAGTCTTTTGGGCTATAGAGGGGCAGGGAACAGCACAGCAATTACACTACTCCCCAGGGAGAGGAGTATCTCAACAGCTCAGACTCTAGGGAACTAGTATAGCTCCAGGAAAGCAAGGCACTAGAGTTGTTTGGCCTGTAGGGCAGGGTGTCTCAGCTCAGACACTAGTGTCTCTCCTTGAGACACAGGGTCCTATATCAGCTCAGCCTTGGAATGCACCACCTCTCAGCTCAGCTAGGGCACCCATTCCCCAGGGGACAACGTGCTACTTCAGCTCAGGCCCGGGAGGGTATGACTGTTCTGAGTAGACCAGGCATCCTTTCCCTGGAATGCAGGGTACCATATCGTTTTAGGTACTGGGGTACCTGACTCTAAGGAGCCAGTGCACTGTTTCCTAGGATGCAGCCACTGGCTTCAGCTTAGGCACTGTGGAGGCATGACTGTTCTGAGCAGCCAAGATACTCTTTTCCTAGAAGAGCGTGTACTGCTTCAGCTCTGGCCCAAGGGAGCGGGGAGAGGGGTAGGTGGATTAGCTTTACTTTTGCTTGACCCCACTGGGAAGGGTGTAACAGCTGCTCATAGCTCAGCTTTGGAATGTTGGGCCACTGGGCTAGCAATGGCTCAGCCATAGCTTAGCCTCAGGAATGAAAGGGAGCCATGGATACTCACCCCTGAAGCAAGACACACTCCAGCCATAGTTCCAATTCCAAGATGGCATAGCACAGTAGCCACATGGAACACAGCTATGTGGACCCTAGGCAACTCCCTTCACTGGACTTAGTGCCTACGAGGACTTCCAGGGACTCCAGTGGTAAGGTCTGAGATGTCCAAGGTGTTGATGGCAGTTGCCATGATCCTCTTGCCTACCTTCTCACCAAAAGAAGTTTGTCCTGGTTCCAAGCTGATCTTCAGTGGAGTGGTAAAGGCCTAGTGTGTTTCCTTCGGTTCTCCATGTGACCATCCCAAGTTTCTGTGCTCATCGAATTGCTGTTACTCCTCTCATGCATTCTAGGGCTCTCCGTCTGTTATTTTTACTAAAATGTAATTGTTCAGGAGGCCAGGTGTGGTGGCTCATGCCTGTAATCCCAGTACTTTGGGAGGCCGAGGCAGGTGGATCACGATGTCAGGAGTTCGAGACCAGCCTGACCAACATGGTGAAACCCTGTCTCTACTAAAAATACAAAATTTAGCAGGGCGTGGTGGCGTGCACCTGTAATCCCAGCTACTCAGGAGGCTGAGGCAGGAGAATCGCTTAAACCCGGGAAGTGGAGGTTGCAGTGAACTGAGATCGCGCCATTGTACTCCAGCCTGGGCGACAGAGCAAGACTCTCTCTCAAAAAAATTAATTTAATTTAATTTAATTTAAAAATGTAGTTGTTTATTCATTGATCTGTCTTTGTGAGGGGGACAAGCAGTAGGGGTTTCTTGTTGGCCATTTTGCTAGCATCACTTCCTTTTGTTTTTTTTTCTTAATAGAAATGGGTACAATGTGGTATCTCATCGTGGTTTTGATTTGCAGTTCCCTAATGATTAGTGGCGTTGAGCAACTTTTCATGTGTGTGTTGGCCATTTGTGTATTGTCTTTGGATAAATGTATATTCCAAGTCTTGTCCATTTTTTAATCAAGTTGATTGTTGTTGTTGAGTTGTTGGAGTTCTTTACCTGTTCTGGATATTAAACCCTTACCAGATATATGACTTGCAAATGTTTCTCCCATAGATGGACTTTTTACTCTGCTGATATGTTCTTTGAAACACAGGTATTTTAATTCTCATGTTCAATTTATGCATTTTTACTTTTGTTGCCTGTGCTTTTGGTGTCATATTCAGGAAATCACTGTCAAATCCAATGTTATGAAGCTTTTCTTCTGTGTTTTCTTCTAAGAGATTTATAGTTGTAGCTCTTACATTTAGATCTTTGATCCATTTTGAGTTAGTTTTTGTATCTGTTTTAAGGTAAAGGTCCAAACACTTTGTTCTTGTGGGTTGACTTAGTTTTCTAGTTCTATGTGTTGCTATTTTTTTAATCTAGCAAACTTTGCACCAGTATTTCTTTGACTTTTTTTTTTTTTTTAAGAGACAGGGTCTCACTCTGGCACCTAGGCTGGAGTACATAGCTTACTGCAGCCTCAAACTCCTGGGCTTGAGATCTTCCTGCCTCAGCCTCCCAAGTAGCCGAGACTACAGGCATATGCCACCATACTTGATTAATTTTTTGTAGAGATATGGTCTCACTATGTTGTCCAGGCTGGTCCCAAACTCCTGGCCTCGAGCAGTCCTCCCACATCAGCCTCCCAAAGTGCTGGGATGAGCCACCACACCTGGCCTCTTCAAATCTTTTTCTGCCACATTTTCTTTTTTTTTTTTTTCCCCCCTCAACTTTTAAGTTGCAGGGTACATGTGCAGGATGTGCAGGTTTGTTACATAGGTAAACATGTGCCATGGTAGTTTACTGCACAGATCAACCCATCACCTAGGTATTAAGCCCAGCATGTGTTAGCTATTCTTCCTGATGTTCTCCCTCCCTCTGCCCACCTAACAGGCCCCAGTTTGTATTATCCACCCACCCCCAGGTGTCCATGTGTTCTCATTGTTCAGCTCCCACTTATAAGTGAGAACATGCAGTGCTTGGTTTTCTGTTCCTGTGTTAGTTTGCTGAGGATAACAGCTTCCAGCTCCATCCATGTCCCTACAAAGGACATGATCTCGTTCCTTTTTATGGCTGCGTAGTATTCCATGGTGTATATGTACCACACTTTCTTGATCCAGTCTATCACTGATGGGCATTCCTTCTGAGACTTCAGTTATTCATATGCTAGACCACTTGATACTGACCCAACAATCACTTACATTCTCTTTTTTTCCCAATCTTTTTCTGTCTCTGCTCAGGTAAGATGATTTTTAAACTGATTTTTCAATTTTACATTTCCCCACCCTTTTTTTTTCCCCACAAGTTTTTAGGAAGAAATTGAAGTACAGTCGTTGGCATTTATATAAAGTTTCTTCATGCCCCTTTGTAATCCATCCTTCCCTTACCTCATTCCTAGAGAACCAGTAACAGTCTTTCCGTCACTACAGATTAATTTGCATTTTCTAGAATTTTACATAGATGGAATCACATTGTATGTACTAGTTTTCCTGACTTCTTTCATTCCGCAAAATGCTTTTGGGATTCATCCATGTTTTTCCATGTGTCATTAGTTTGTTCCTTTTTATTGCTCAGTAGTACAGTGTATCTTTATATCACAATTCACTTTTCCATTCACATGATAAGCATTTAGATTGTTTCCAGTTTTGGCTGTTACAAATTAAGACCCATTTGTTCTTAAACAGTAATGAGCAAATCTTTGTAGGAACATTTGTTTTTATTTCTCTTAAGCAAATACCTAGAAAACTATGCCCAGATGGTTTTACTGGTAAATTCTACCAAGCATTCAAAGATAACACAAATCTTACCCATAGTCATTCAGAAAACACAGGAGGAGGGGATTCTTTCACAGCTCATTTTATGAGACCAGCATAACCCTACTATTGAAATCTGGCAAAGATGACAGGAAATAAAATTAGAGAGCAATATCCCCCATGAATAATAAATAGAAATGCTCTTTAAAAACAAAGGATTAGCAGTCAAATCCAACTAAATACGTATGTGTGTATATCTATATGTGTCTGTTAGGGACAATATATGTATATTAGGGAATATGCATGTATGTATACATTAGGGGTAAGACATCGTGACAAAGTAGTGTTTATCCCACGAGTGTAAGGTTGGTTTGACTTCAAAAAAAACCAACCAATGTAATTCATTACATTAAGAGAATGAAGAAGAAAAATAATATAATCATAACCTCAATAGATGCAGAGGAAGCATTTGACAACTCAATACTTCATTGGAAAAAGAAAAGTATTTCTTAGCAAACTATGAATCGAGGAGAACTTCTTTAAATTGATAAAGGACTTCTAAGGAACCCTATAGCTAAGATCATGCGTAATGGAGAAATATTGAACATAATGCCCTAAGATTGAAAACAAGGAGAAAGTACCTGTTCTTACCACTTCTGTGTAACATTGTACTGGAGATCCTAGTCAGTTCCATGGAGGAAGAAAAAGAAGTAAGAGTCCTGGTGTGGTGGCTCATGCCTGTAATCCCAACACTTCGGATGCTGAGGCAGGTGGATAACTGGAGGTCAAGAGTTCAAGACCAGCCTGAGCAACATGGCGAAAACCTGTCTCTAGTTTAACAACAACAAAAAAAATTTTTAAGTGAATTTAGCAAGGTCACAAGATAAAAAGGTTTTTTTGCAAAAAATAAGTTTTACAGTATGCAGCAAACAATTGGGGAAATGAAACAATTTTAATTATTTATAGAATGGTACCGGAAAACGTGGAATACTTGGGAATAAATTTAACAACAAACATGCAAGACCTCTTCAGTGAAAACTATCAAATGTTGCTGATAGAAATTAAAGACCTAAATCTGGAGAGTGATGTACAGTAGTTATGAACTAGAAAATCCAATATTATTTAGATGACAGTTTTTCTCAGATTCTTCTGTAGGTTCAACACAATCCAAATAAAAATCCCAGTCTCGGGTATGTCTTTATCAGCAGCATGAAAACGGATTAATACAGTAAATTGGTACCAGTAGAGTGAGGTGTTGTTGAAAAGGTATCGAAAATGTGGAGGTGACTTTGGAACTGGGTAACAGGCAGAGGTTGGAACAATTAGGAGGGCTCATAAGAAGAGAGGAAAATGTGGGAAAGTCTGGAACTTCCTAGAGACTTGTTGAATGGCTTTGACCAAAAGCCTGATAGCGATATGGACAATAAGGTCCGGGCTAAGGTGGTCTCAGATGGAGATGAGGAACTTGTTGGGAATTGGAGCAAAGGTGACTCTTGTTGTTTTAGCAAAGAGACTGGCGGCATGTTGCCCCTGCCCTAGAGATTTGTGGAACTTTGAACTTGAGAGAGATGATTTAGGGTTTCTGGTGGAAGAAATTTTTAAGCAGCAAAGCATTCAAGAGGTGACTTGGATACTGTTAAAGGCATTCAATTTTATAAGGGAAGCACAGCATAAATGTTCAGAAAATTTGCCACCTGATGATGTGATAGAAAAGAAACACCCAGCTGGGCGCGGTGGCTCACGCCTGTAATCCCAGCACTTTGGGAGTCCGAGGTGGGCGGATCACAAGGTCAGGAGATCGAGACCATCCTGGCTAACACGGTGAAACCCCGTCTCTACTAAAAATACAAAAAATAGCCGGGCGTGGTGGTGGGCGCCTGTAGTCCCAGCTACTCGGGAGGCTGAGGCAGGAGAATGGCGTGAACCTGGGAGGCGGAGCTTGCAGTGAGCCGAGATTGCGCCACTGCACTCCAGTCTAGGCGACAGAGTGAGACTCCGTCTCAAAAAGAAAAGAAAAATCCATTTTCTGGGGAGAAAAGCCGGCTGCAGAAATTTGCATAAGTAGCAAGGAGCCTAATGTTAATCTCCAAGACCATGGGGAAAATGTCTGCAGGACATGTCAGAGACCTTCATGGCAGCCCCTTCCAGAGGCCGGGGAGGAAAAGTCTGTTGCTCTGTCTCCCAGGCTGGAATGCAGTGGCACGATCTCGGCTTACTGCAACCTCCGCCTTCCGAGTTCAAGCAGTTCTCCTGCCTCAGCCTCTTGAGTAGCTGGGATTAAGGCGCGTGCCACCACCACTCTCGGCTAATTTTTGCATTTTTTGTAGAGATGAGGTTTCACCATGTTGGCCAAGCAACCAAAGAAGTTTTTAAAAGAACAACAGTAAAGTCAGGATTTATACTACTTGATTTCAAGACTTCCTGTCAAACTGTAGTAAGAGATACAAGATAATGTTGTGTTGGTGAAAGGATAAAAACCTATAGATCACTAGAAGAAATTAGCAAGTCCAGGAGAGAGATATATATAAATACATTTATGTGTATAAATATTTGAAATGCATATATAAATATTTTAAATATATAAATATATAAAGAATTATTAAAAATATATAATATATAGGTGCTAATGGAGAAAGGAAAAACCTTTTCTGCAAATGATGCTGAAACAGCTTGACATTCATATAGGAATAATAAAAAAAGAACAGCAACCCTTACTTCATATCACACCACTCACCCAAAAATTAAAATGTGTCAGAGACATAAATGTAAAATCCAATACTACAAAACTTCTAGGCTGGGCGCAGTAGCTCACGCCTGTAATCCCAGCACTTTGGAAGACTGAGAAGGGCAGATTGCTTGAACTCAGGAGTTGAAAACCAGCCTGGCTAACATGGCAAAACCCAGTTTCTACAGAAAATACAAAAAGTAGCTGGGCGTGGTCGCGTGTGCCTGCATTCCCAGCTACTGGGCAGGCTGTGGTGGGAGGATCACTTGAGCCTGGCAGAGATCAAGACTGCAGGGAGCCAAGATCATTCCATTGCACTCCAGCCTGAGTGACAGAATAAGACCCTGTATTTAAATAAAAAGAAAAGAAAAGAAACTTCTAGAAGAAAGTATCTCCATGATCTTGAGGTAAGCAAAGATTTTTATATAGGACACAAAAAGCAAGAATCATAAAAGAGAAAAAAATGATAAAGTAGTCTTTATCAAAATTAAAACTTGTTCTTCAAGAGGCCTCTTTAAGAAAACAAAATGGGCTGGGCGTGGTGGCCCACACCTGCAATCCCAGCACTTTGGGAGGCCGAGGCAGGCAGATCACTTGAGGCCAGGAGTTCGAGATCAGCCTGGCCAACGTGATGAAGCACCATGCTAAACCTCTGTTAAAAATACAAAAATTAGGCATGGATGTGCTCACCTATAGTCCCAGCTACTGGAGAGGCTAAGGCACGAGAATTGCTTGAACCCAGGAGGTGGAGGTTGCAGTGAGCCAAGATCACACCACTGCACTCTAGCTTGGGCAACAGATGAGCAAGACTCCATCTCAAAAATAAAAAATAAAATTAAAAAAAGACAAGTCACAAAATGTGAGAAAATATTCAACGCGCATATCTAACAAAGGATTTGTTTCTGGTCCATATAAAGAACTTTTACAACTCAATAAGAAGAGAACAATCCAATTTTTTTTTAGTGGGCAAAATATTTGAACAGATACTTCACCACAAAAAGATACAGAAATGTCCAATAACCACATGAATAAATGTTCAGTGATCTGGGAAATGCAAATTAAAATCTCCGTGAGATTCTGCTTTACCTCTGCTGGAAGGGCTAAAATAAAAATGGCTAACAGGCCAGACACAGTGGCTCATGCCTGTAATCCCAGCACTTTGGGAGGCCAAGGCAGGCGGATTGCTTCACCTCACAAGTTTGAGACTAGCCCGAGCAACATGGTGAAACCCCGTCTCTACCAAAAACAATCCAAAAAAAAAATTAGCCAGGCATGGTGGTGCATGCCTGTAGCTCCAGCTACTCAGAAGTGGGAGGATGGCTTGAGCCCAGGATGCGCAGGTTGCAGTGAGCTGAGATCACAAGATCACACCACTGCACTTCAGCCTGGGCAATAGAGCCAGACCTTGTCTAAAAAAAAAAAAAAAAAAAAAAGTTAACAGTGCCTGCCAAGTATTGGTAAGTATATGAATAGGCTTTAATCCTGGGTTTCCTCTAACATTCACATTATATACTAAGTGCTCTGGAAAAAAGAAATGATGCTTTAAAGTTTACAAAGCACTTTTACATTGCGTACCTCATATGATCTCCAAAGTAATCCTATAAGGTTATTTTTGAGTAGGGAGTATAAAGTGAATTGGCCCATTCATCCCTGCATAGCATAGACTAGACATAATTATGTCTGATTGGATTACTGACGCTACTAATACCAGTCTTCTCTTTTTTCATTTATGTGGGAACCTGATTCTAAAGATACAGTAAATTAAGCACCTTAGAAATAAAACTGTGAATTATGTATTTATCATCACTTTTACTGCAATAATAGCCACTAGTTTTCCTTCAAGTACTAGATAATATGTATTCCTGCTAAAATAACTTCAGTTCTCAAAATGCAGATCTTCCACTGAGCTAAAATAAGTAACTACTCAGAATAATATCTATTGCCAATTGAAAGAGTTTTGAACTGGCAGAGTCAAGACAAATAGAGTTCTTTTTGTCTTTGAAGACAAATTGGTTTCACTGGACTTATTTTTGTCCTCCAGCCTTTGGGGCCTCATTCCAGATTCTAGCCAGTGTCTGTCGTCTTATTTCAAGAAGGCTATTAAACCTGTAACAGATTGATGTGAGTCACATGCCCTGAAAAGCCATAATTCTGGTGAGGGTTATGGGGAGTGAAATTTCATTGATGAGATTCCAGAATCAATGATCCTGCAGCAGTACTCTATAGAAAGATGGTGGGTAAATGGTAAAATTAGAAATGTCAATCAAGAGCTTACCCATCATTAATCTTTTCCAAGTCTTCCCTAACTCATCCACCAGAGGCTTTGATTGACCAAAGGCAAAATATACAACTTTTCGTTCACATACACAGCTTTACTCTGTAACCAGAGAGCCCTGTCAAAATTGGCTCAGAACTGCAGCCAGAAGGGTTTGAGATACAAAGATCACCTCATCTCAAAGATATGTGACACAGAGTTTTCTGAGTTTTCTTCTTTCACAGGAAGAATCCATTTGGAATGGGTCAAATGCAAGAGGATAGTTCAAATGACCTCTTAAACAATGGCCAGTGACAGTTACAGAACTCTAAATGGTGGTTAATCTACTTACAAGCATTTTATATTAAGTTACCCTTAAATGGGAACATACTCATTGAAAATCAAAAGTCCGTCATCATTAGGGCTATTGAAATCCAGTGGGATAGAAAAAAGCAAAATCATCATATAGTTTGGTATATAAAATTATATGAAAATGTGTGGAAAAACAAGTACAAAATGAAGTGGCTAGAAAAACTAGAAAACCATTTTTAAAAGCCAAGGGAAGGCCAGGCTCAGTGGCTCATGTCTGTAATCCCAGCACTTTGGGAGGCCGAGGCGGGCGCACCACGAAGTCAGGAGTTCGAGACCAGCCTGGCCGATATGGTGAAACCCCGTCTCTACTAAAAATACAAACATTAGCCAGGTGCAGTGGCATGCTTTTGTAATCACAGCTACTCGGGAGGCTGAGGCAGGAGAATTGCTTGAACCCGGGAGGCAGAGGTGGCAGTGAGCCAAGATTGCACCACTGCACTCCAGCCTGGGAGACAGAGTGAGACTCCATCACCAAAAAAAAAAAAAAAAGCCAAGGGAGAGACTGTGTGATGCTGTGTGATGACAGTAGTCTCTCTAGCCTCCGGAGGAGCCATTGGCCAGAAATGGAAAGGAAAGGCACTTGGCACAGCTGACTCGAGGGAATATCTTCTCTCAAACTTCTTCTTGCCTCCGGGGAGCTCCCCTACATACTTGTGTTTGAGTATCTTCCTGCACCAACTCTGCCATTTACTGTTTTCCTCATCTGATAATGTGAAAAGAAAGAGGTGTGTCTCAGAACTGTTAGGATGATTTAAAATGAGATCACATGTGATATGTATGGCATAGGATCTTGCCTATTTTATAAGGCTCCTGTAAGCCCAGCCCTGGAAGGGAAGCCTCTCTCCAAATCCACCACGTCCGGGTGGATTATCCATCCCACAAAAGCAACTCAGGTCATCACAGTGACATAGGCCTCAGTTAAGGTTTACATGAAAATACTAAAGGCCACAGGACTGCTGAGTATTTGGAATTCCCCATCTGGATTATTGCCCAAAGGGAGCACACTGTAGCATGGTTTGCGCAGCGGGGGCGCCCAGAGATCTGGGTGCTGGAACAAATTCCCTACCCTCTGAGTATGAAACTTTGGGCAAGAGTCCCTTGTTCAACTCCTCTTACTTGGTTACTGAGGTAATAATCAGTCTCCCTCAACATGTGTCACTATTATCTATCATATGCCTGGCACTATGCCAGGGTACAGGATATGGCCTTCTGCCTTCTAGGAGCATATGGTCTGGTAGAAGTGGAAAGACACAGACCTGAATAACTGACATAAGGCAGAAGAAGGTGAGTGTTGTGATGGAAGCACAGAGTGCTGTGGGTAGCACAGAGGAAGGAATGATTACCGTAAAAAGGAGAATTAGGGACCTGTAATACCTTTGTAGAGTGAAAAGGCTTCTTGTGGACTTTGTGTAAAATGTTGATGTATCAAGGAAGCATTCCACAGGGAGGTGAGTAATGCGAGAACAGGACTGAAGTTTAGACTACACAGGACATGTTTAGGGATGAATGAGTAGTTCTGTGAGTGAGACGGGACGATGCTGGGGTAGAAGGAAGTTGGAACATAAGCTAGTGGGTTCTACAGAGGAAGGGTTTTGATCTGCTGATCAGAAGGTTTGGGCCAAGCCCAGGAAAAGGGGTGGCAGCCCCATACTTTTGTTTATTCATTTGCTTACTTACAACAGACATTTATTCATTATTTACATTGCAACAAGCATTAACCTGGGTGCTAAGGAGAGAAAAAAGAGTAAAACACAGTTTCTTTCTTCAAGGAAATCACAGTCTGTTGGCAGAGATAAGTAGTAATGGTGCCTAATATAGGCAACACTTGCTCCCTGCTCCAAGAACAAAGTTAAGCAAGTGACTAAGTTAAGCAATGCTTAGAGGTAGAGGATGTAAGAATGGCCTTGAAAGATGTGTCCTCTGAGATGATTTTGAAGGATAAATGGAATAGGAGCTTGCCAGATTGAGGTAAGAAGTCTTCCAGACACAGCCCAACAACACAACAAAGCCCAATGCTTGACTGACTGGGGCACACAGGGGACACTGCAAAGTTTGGTTTGGATTCTAGAGTGGAAAAGGGAACTAAAGAGAAAAGATTGGTGAGATGAGTTGGGATAAACCTTGGAGTTTGGGCTTAATCCTGAAGCACTGAGGCAGTATTGAAAATGTTTACACTGGGAAGTTAGGAAAGTAAATAGTAGTAGGATGGAAGGATCAGAGAGGCCCTGGGCAGAAATCATAATGTGGGTGACTCCCAGGTTTCTGGCTTAAGTAACTGGTGCCATTCCCAAAATAAGAGAGTCAGGAGGAGAAGTAAGAGTTCCAGAGGAAGATGATGAGTTCGTTCTTGACTATGTTGAAGGTTATTGCAGGGTACCTGTGATGCTCTTGCAACCCCATTGCCACCTTGAAATCCTTCAGAGGCTCCCTATTCCCTTCAGTCCTGGCCTGCATTGTCTTCTTTCAGCCCTGCCTTCTAATGTGCTTGCTGCAGCCTGAGCAGCTTCAAGTTCCTAGAACTTGCCAGGTTGTGTTCTACATCTTTGAGCTTTCAACTAGAACACCATTTCCCTTCTCCTGCCTTCTGCCTGGCCAGTTGTGGTTCATCCTTCCAGACTCACTCAAGATAATAACATCTCTGAAGGAGGCTTCCCTGACGTTGTCTACCACCACCCCACCAAGGGCTGATACCAACTGTCAACAGCTACATACTCACCCCTACTTGACTAATGATTTGCATCCATGTCACCTCCTCCACTACTGTGACATTCCCTGACCACCCCTCACTGGGCAGGTGGCATCTCTGTATCCCTCTTGCCTGGCCCAGATGGAACTTAGGACATCAGTAAATGTAAAATGAACAAATCTAGATGGGCGCATCCAACAGAGAGTTGGAAATTCAAAAAAAAAAAAAGCAAAATGAAAGGCACCCAAAAAATGCATACAACATTAACACCTTATGTCTACCATTAGCTCCCCCCGCCACCCCGTCCTCTCCTCCGAACACTACATTATCTGAAGGCTAGATGTTCAATCATCCGAGCCCCTGGCTGTTGGCCTGGTTATGTGTGTGGAATGGAACAGAAAGGGAGGAGGAGTGCAGAGGCCCAGGGAGGAGCATCAGTGAAGGTTTGGAGACTGACCTGGAACTCCTAGCCATCATGGGTACAGTTTACATGAGAGGAAGCTTGGCTTACACACCTGTTTCCTCTTTCTAAGCTCTGGCCTGTATTTTCTAACACCATCTGGTGGCCACATCTGTAAATAACAAACTTCTCAGGAGCTGAGAGAGCTTCTGTAAGGCAAAAGGTCCAGGGATTGGCCTCAGAGGGCTATGTATTACAGCCCCCACAAGCTTATATGCATTTGAGATTTGCCTTTTCTGATGAGACACTTCAAGAGCTTTTGACCAGAATCTTAAAAACTCTTACAGCCTCCAAAAGGCTGAGAATCACTGCTACAAAGGATTGATTCTTTTTTTCCCCAAGTGAAATCCTATGAAGAATCATCATATAAAAGCTAAAGAAGCAGACCTAAATCCCTGCTTGCTCAGAACCTCACCCTCCAATTTCCCAAAGCACCTACAGAGATCATAGAATCTAGTTTGAAAACCACTCTTGTGAAGCGAAGGGCTTTTGCAGCGCATCAGGGCCAGATGGGCCCTTAGAAATCATTGTGACGAACTAGGTCACACCTGAGAGAGGAGGCACAGCACATATCGGTAGCAGTACTGGAACCTAACACAAGTCTCCCCTCTTGTTTCTCATCTCTTTTTACTGCTTGCCTTATTGCCCAAAACCTAAATTTAAAAGTGTACTAATCAAAACTTTTTCTATCCTGAATATGGTTCCCAAACAGGAAACCATTCTTCCTATAGATTTCTAGATCTCTGGAAAGAGATCTTTCCCCTCAAAATGCCTCTCAACCAACCATAAATAATTGTAGAAAATAAATCTATAGCTTACGTTTGAATAGTTTGTTATTTGTGTTGGGGGGTGTGTTTTTTTGAGACAGGGTCTCACTCTGTTTACTAGACTGGAATGCAGTGGTGTGATCATAGCTCACTCTAACTTCGAACTGCTGGGTTCAAGCAATCCTCCTGCCTTAGCCCCCTCAGGAGCTAGGACGACAGGTGTGCAGCACCCTGCCCAGCTAGTTTGGTTTTTTGTTTGTTTGTTTGTTCGTTTGGTAGCAATGGAGTCTTATTATGTTCCCATGCTGGTCTTGAACTCCTGGCCTCAAGTGAACCTCCCACCTCAGCCTCCCAAAGTGCAGGGATTACAGGCATGAGCCACTGCACCTGACCCAAATAATTCTTTGTAACTTACAACATCAATACCCATGGGCTAGTTTCACAGTGGCAGAATAGACTCGGAGAGATGAAATGACTTGTTGGCTGTTTCCTGTCATCAACTTAAAGGTTCTTTCCACTGTCTCACAACATTTGTATTTGAATGTGCATATTCTGTGGTACTTAAAACAATGAACAGATAGGCAGTCCAACTGGCTTATTGATACCTGGTCAGGGAGTGGGGGTTATAACCCCCGCTAATAACTGCCATTTGAAGATGGGGGACAGATGAAGTCTAACATTGTTTAAACATTCATGTACTAGAGTCTAATATCTAAACAACCTTCAAAATACGCTTTTAGTCACCGTTTTACAGATGCCTAAACCTATAGTCCTAGCTCCTGAGAAAGTGCTTTGCTTCAAGGTCACACAGCTAGTAATTGGCAAATTGTAGGTAAACCTCAGGTTAGCCTGACTCCTCATCCTGTGTTTTGCCCACATCAATTAACTTCATGGGGCTTTGAACATCCCAGCCTGTCTCCTTGGGGGCAGTCCTTGGCTTGTCTCACCCTCCTGCCCCTTCCCTTCTTTCTCTTTTAGGAGTGCCAGCTTCTCTCAGGGCACCAGAGCCTCTTTTCTCATGAGAAGTGACACGGCTGTACAAAAACTTGCCCAGGGCAATGGACACTGTGTCAACGGGGTCAGTGGTCAAGTCCATGGCTTCTATAGCCTTCCCAAGCCGAGCCGGCACAATACAGAATTCAGAGACAGTACCTACGACCTCCCCCGCAGCCTGGCCTCCCATGGCCACACCAAGGGCAGCCTCACAGGCTCCGAGACAGATAATGAGGATGTGTACACCTTTAAGACACCCAGCAACACCCTGTGCCGGGAGTTTGGGGACCTCCTGGTAGACAATATGGATGTTCCGGCCACCCCACTCTCAGCCTACCAGATCCCTAGGACATTCACTCTGGACAAAAACCATAATGCCATGACAGTGGCCACTCCTGGGGACTCAGCCATAGCTCCCCCACCCCGCCCCCCCAAGCCAAGTCAGGCAGAAACACCTCGATGGGGTAGTCCTCAGCAGAGACCTCCAATCAGTGAAAATAGCAGATCTGTCGCTGCCACCATTCCCAGACGCAACACCCTCCCTGCAATGGACAACAGCCGACTTCACCGAGGTCAGTATAAGCCCTAGCTGAGACTCAGAGGGAGGAGGAGGTAACACAGGGGTTCTCAACAGTTTGGTAGTCCTTGGTCATCTGTGGCCGAGGGGAACTTACGAACCACCTAGGTCACTGATACTCACAAATGTAGGTGTCTTCTACCCAGATCACTTACCAGTTGGGTCCTCCAGCACAGGAGGCTGTTAGCAGTTGTATAACAGAGCTAGTCCCGGAGAAGTTAATATTCTAATGGAGAATAGGACATTCTTGACTAACCACAGTATAACATATTATGGGTTTAGAAGTCCAAATCATTATATTTTTTCATTTATAAATCAAACCAAAGATCTAAAAAATAAATTTAGAAGATCAGTCCAAACTAGAGTGAAACCTGTGTGGACTAACAGACTGTTAAAGCAAAATGAGATCTTAAGAATATTTTCTGAATCATACTTGAATCTCTTTGGTTGAAGTCAAAATTTTTTTTGAAGTACCTAAATTCTATTGTTACTTGTTTTCCACTGAGAGTATTCCAACTCTGCATGTAACCTCCTCTGTATGATGAAAAAATAGAACAATATTAATTCCTTTCATTTTGCATCTTGCTTTATAGCTCGCAAAGCCTTTTCTTGTCCATCCTGTTGTTTAAGCCAGGCAGAGAGGTTGGTGGGACAAAACCTCCTTGTCTCCATCTCACATGAGGCCAATGACAGTTAAGAGACTTAAACAGAGTTGCAGAGTCATTGGGCCAGAGATGAGACTCAGACCCTAGAGTCCCAGCTCCTGGTTTAGACTTCTTTGCCGCCTTTCAATCCATCAACAACTTGAGCAGTCGTACTGTGCTTTGGAACTGAGATGATAAAGACATACATAAAACATGTTCCTGCCCTTCAGAGCTTACATCTCATTGGGAAAATAAAACCAACACATATAAATCAGGACAAGTATTATTGTTACTGTGGTATTCAGAGAAGTGATGGCTGGGGTGAGTGGGACAGGTGAGTGCTATAGGAGTCAAAGGAGAGGTGCATAGATGAGGGTAGAGTAGTCAAGGATGGCTTCTCTGCAGATGCTAACATTGGAGCTACATCTAGAAGCCCAGGAGGATTTTTGAACTGAGGAGTGATGTGTTCGAAGAAATTCCTTATCATTTGGGGTTGAGAGTGGTATCTTCTGGAGTATCAGTAAGACCTTGAACCACACTGGTGAGGGTATGGGGAAGTGTCAACACATGAATCAACCATGAGTACATACGGATCCTCCTTCCTCTGTCAGCTTCTTCCTGTGAGACCTACGAGTACCCACAGCGTGGTGGAGAGAGTGCAGGCCGGTCTGCTGAATCCATGAGTGATGGAGTCGGCTCTTTCCTGGTGAGTGTGGGTTAACCAGGGGTCCTCAGGCAGGCCTGGTTAGGTAAAAGGCCACACCTTATGGAACTAAAAGCACAACCCCAAAAGAGTGATGGCATCTCCATCTTAAGACCCTGCCCAAGTTCTTGTCTCAGTTCAGAACCCTGCGTTGAGTCTTTGGACAAGTAAGATACAAGTATTCTAGTCCGGAAGAAATGTATGTGCTAAGGTAGACTGGATTACAAGGTTCACCAACCTTGTAGGTAAGCAGAGGGTCTAGAATGCAATAGACCCAGGCTGCACGGTGGGGGATCTTCTAAGGCAACAACCTTACCCACATGGCCTCACATGTAGGAGGGAGGCTGCAGTGTGAGACTCCAGGCAAGGGTAGTACTCACAGTCATGCTAAGTGGCAGAATTATGGCTTGAGAGCAGGATCCCAGGCTGCCCTCTGGAAAATGCTAACACAGTTCTCCAACGTGTCAGGCAAGAAAACCAAGGCCTGGCTTCAGGCCCACTGGAAAGACGTGAAATCAGGTAACCAAGGCAGAAGCAGCTTAGTTGTATGTCAGGGCACGTAGAACAAGAGTTAGAGGAAGGCTATAGCCAAGGGTGCTGTATTGCACAACTCTGTAGAAGCTCCGACTGCAGCTTGGTGGTCCCCTAGGTGCCTGGAGTGAGCCCCAGGTACTTAGGAACCTGGACTGGGGAAACACAACTGGCCCCAGACCTCACCTTTCAGAGCCAGGACTCCTAATATGCTCCTTGTTCTGATCCAGGGCCCGAGATGCTGACCTGCCAATGGTGAGTCTGGACTTGAGGTGGAGGGCAGGTCCTGAACCAAACCTACAGTCTATGGACTATGCTACCCACAATGTTGGTCAGGCATCCAGAAAGCCAAGTGGACCCAGTCACCAAGAATATTTTATACTCTAGATTTATCAAAAATTATTGGTGGATGCCAAAGGATCATGAAGGCTTGAAGGGGCCCACGGACCTCATATATTCTTGTCTCCCACTCTGCTTCCTTTTTTTTTATTTTTTATTTTTTGAAACAGAATCTCGCTCTGTCACCCAGGCTGGAGTGCAGTGGTGTGATCTTGGCTCACTACAACCTCAGCCTCCCATCTTCAAGCGATTCTCGTGTCTCAGCCTCCTGAGTAGCTGGCATTACAAGCATATGTCACCACGCCCAGCTAATGCTTTGTATTTTTAGTAGAGAGGAAGTTTCGCCTTGTTGGCCAAGCTGGTTTCGAACTCCTCACCTCAAGTGATCCAACTGCCTTAACCTCCCACTACTCTGCTTTCTTATTTGGTCTCCCCAGGGTCTCCCTTACAGCTTCAAAGTGTAGCTAACCCAGTCATGACTTGTCTTGCCTAGTTTACAAAGTCTTACCTACTTCCTGTTTCTTCTTGCTAGTAACAGCTGTATTTCTTTCACTGTTCCTCTCCCTAGCCAGGGAAAATGATTGTGGGCCGATCAGACAGCACCAATTCTGAAGACAACTATGTGCCCATGAACCCAGGTTCTTCCACCCTGTTGGCCATGGAACGAGCAGGTGATAATTCCCAGAGCGTCTACATCCCAATGAGCCCAGGGGCCCATCACTTTGACTCACTTGGCTACCCATCAACAACCCTTCCTATGCACCGAGGCCCCAGCAGAGGAAGTGAGATCCAGCCACCCCCTGTCAACCGCAACCTCAAACCTGATCGGAAAGGTAAGTCCATTCTTTCCCCTGTCCCATCTCTGGACAATAGCTAGGGACTCTTTCCATTTGCTTAGGGGTCATGTGGATCCTGGACTTGGGATGTGTGACTTCGGGCAAATCATGTAAATTCTGAGTCTCGGTTTTCTTATCTGTGAAATGAAGATGGTAATTCCTACCTCCCAGGTTTGCTGTGAAGGAGAGCATCTAGGATAGTACTTTGGTACACAGCAGGCATTCAGTAAAGTCAGGTTTGTGCCCCCTGCATGTAGACCAGGCAAGTTACCAGTCTGCTGTGATCTCACTCTCCTGGTGTTGGATTAGTGGCAAGGATTCAAAGGGAGGAGTAGGATAGCTGGGCAGAGATAGCCCCCTGTGGGTCTGACCAACAGGGAATTCAAATCTTAGCATGTGAAACTGAAGCCCTCAGGCCCTGGTGGCATCTACCTTCCTCCACTGTGGCTTGCACAGACCTGGCCAGGAGCAGCAGAGAGTAGTCACAGTGACCATCTCCACTTCAAATATGGTCTCTTGGCTGGGTGCCATGGCTCATGCCTGTAACCCCAACACTTTGGGAGGCTGAGGCGAGTGGATCACCTGAGGTCAGGAGTTTGAGACCAGCCTGGCCAAAACAGTGAAACCCCGTCTCTACTAAAAATGCAAAAATTAGCCAAGCGTGGTGGCAGGCTTCTGTAGTCCCAGCTACTAGGGAGGCTGACGCAGGAGGATCACTTGAACCCAGGAGGCAGAGGTTGCAGTGAGCTGAGATTGCACCACTGCACTGCAGCCTGAGCAACAGAGCGAGACCCTGTCTCAAAGAAAATATATGTAAATATATATGTATATGTAAATATATATTAATATCTGTATTAATATATAAATATATCTTTATATATAGTCTCTTATTTTTAAATGAAGTCATAAATCGAGGGAGAAGAATCTGTTGTCAAACCCTGTGTCCTCATTTTTGATTCTGAAAATATAATTACCGTAGATACAGCAGAAAGAATATTTAATTTGGAGTCTGAAGACATGACTTCAAGGCCCATCAATATGGGCAAAGATTATATAACCTCACTGAGCATCAGTTTCGCTGTGTGAAACTGGAATGACTTTGCAGGCCTTTATAAACATGCTCATGTGTTATATATAAGTTGTGTATGTGTAGCATTATTACTGGCTGATTACCAGACTTTCTTTTCCTGCTCCAGCAAAGCCAACACCACTTGACCTGAGAAACAACACTGTCATCGATGAACTCCCCTTCAAGTCACCTATCACCAAGTCTTGGTCTAGGGCCAGGTGAGTGCCTATGTGTGGGGGTGGGAGCTTGGAGTCAGCCCATTAGAGAAGATGAGTGAAATGGTAGCTGGCCTGTGGGCCAGGACAGCTGGATTCTGATGCTAATGCTCTCATTAGCTGATCATGTCTCTTGATCTCTTGTGGCTTGGTTTCCTCAGCTATAAAAGAGAATAATTATACTTGCCCTATATCAGATCTTAATCTGATGGAGTGTGCAGCTCTAATGGCTGAGGTCTGGGTGTGTGAGGGTCAGGACTCAGCTGTAGGCTAGAAACAGGGCAGCAGCCATGCTGCTTCCCCAGTGTTGATTCTTCCTTCCCACAACAGCCACACCTTCAACTCCAGCTCCTCCCAGTACTGCCGCCCCATCTCCACCCAGAGCATCACCAGCACAGACTCAGGAGACAGCGAAGAGAACTATGTCCCTATGGTGAGTCCTTCGGGCTTCGCTGGAATGACTCCTATCAAAGTCCCCTGGGACCCACCGCTCAGTTCCCCACTTCCCAGCTTAGCTAATTCACCTCTGCCCAGGGACTCCTTGTATTATTCATGATTTAGTTTCCTGCTACAAACCCTTCTTGAGCACCTATTTATCAAGCAGTAGGAGTTGTCATCAGATGTAAGGAAGACATGAGACCTGTCCCAACAAAGTCATGGTCTTCAAGGGCAGGGGCCTGCCTCTCTCATGACAGTGACACAGGTGTCAGGATCTGTGTGCCCTTGGATAGTCAGTGCTGGAGGTATCTCCTCAGCGGTGAGAGGCATACATGCACATAACTCACTTTGGTGAGGCCGTAATAGAGCTATCAGCACAGGCAGAGGAGGATATTTCTTCCCTGAGATTTCCATTAAGGGCATAACTGCCCAGCACCTGGTAGTCACTGCATAGACAGTGAAAGAATGAATTACCAACCAATAAAGCAGCCAACAAACAGAACACAGGACTATCACCTTCTCATTAGAATAAGACTTCAGGAAAGTCCTAGAGGGGGTGGTGCTTTGCTAGAGCAGGAGTCTGGATGGACAGGATCCCAGAGTGTGTCATCTGAAGAAATGCGGGCTTTGTGCAGCCTGGAGATAAAGCCACCCTGTTCAGATCTTGGAGGAGCTAGGTTGGGGAGCAAGCTGCTTTGGGGTGACTACCCCACTCTAGGCCACAGGTGGGAGTTTCAGAGGGGCTGATTTGGTGCAACAGAAGAAAACTTTCCAGTGCATAAAGGAAATGTGCTCCCTTCTTAAGTGCCAGCAAGCAAAGGCTGGGTGTCTCAGGAGAGCCCCTGTTGATGAGATTTGGCCTGATGTGCTATAAAGGAGACAGTGTGGCACAGGGGTTAGCACAGGTTTGGAAGTCAGAAAACAGACCTGATTCCCATCACTCGACAGCTGTGCAACTACAGGCAAAGTCACTTCTCTGAAAGTAAAGTGAACCACAGTTTCATATTTGTTTTAAACAGTATCAACAGTAATCATACCTACATTACAGGATTGTCATGAGGACTAAAATGAGAACATGAAAAGTCCTTAGCATGATGCATGAGTCAGAGTAGGGCTCAGGGAACCAGTGTTCTTACTCCCAGAGGTATTTTTCTGGGTGGTGGGTTAGTCTGTTCTCTACACTCACGGATTTTTCCTCCTCGTGACAGCAAAACCCAGTGTCTGCATCTCCCGTTCCCAGTGGCACCAACAGTCCTGCCCCTAAGAAGAGCACCGGCAGCGTCGATTATCTGGCCCTGGACTTCCAGCCAAGCTCCCCAAGCCCCCACCGCAAGGTGCCTGGAGTAGAGGTTGGGGGGACAGTAAGAGCTCTCAGGGCCCCGGAGGCAGAGATCATGGAGGTCAGGGTGCCTTCAACACTGAACAGCAGCACTCAGCCTCCCTCCTGCTCCAGTACCTAGCTTTTATGATGCATCTTTAGTCATAGAGCTTTCACCTAGGTCTAAAGACTCCTATTCCTGCTCTCAGAGCACAGTACCCTCAAAGAACCTCATCAGTCAGCCCATCCCCCGTGTTGTAGAGATGGGCAAATGAGTGCATAGAGATCTGATTGTGCTAAACAAAGTGAATCAGGGCAAATGAGTGCATAGAGATCTGATTGTGCTAAACAAAGTGATCCAGGAATGAGGATACTGCCTCCTGGTCCTGGGCTCTTAGGTGTGTCCCAGAGCCCTGCCGTCAATACATCAGCCTTCACAAGGGACTTCCAGGCCTGGGAAAGCCTCCCCAGGAGGTACCCTTAGCTAAGCAGTCTAGACAGCAGGGTGCAGAGCTGTGCCTCAGCATGGTTCCCCTTCACAGGGTGGCGGTGAGTACAGCACGTAAAGTCCTGTGGCTGGTGCTTGTTTACACCCAGCAAAGTCCTTCCCCTGGATGAGCAACCTGACAGAGATGGGTGGAGGCAGAGATGAAGGCCTGGACCCATCCACCAGGGCCAAGGAAGGGCCTGGGTCGTCCCAGGAGCCGGGAAGTAAGAAGGGCTGGCAGGGGCTGCCGCATCCTGCAGGAGGGATAATGAGTTTGGAGTCTGAGCTTTAAAGCCCACATTCAGAAAGAGAAGCCAGGCTCCTGAGGCTGGTCAGTGGCAGGCAGAGGCCATGCTCTTCTCCCCTTCAGACAGCTCAGGAAGATCCCACGCCCATCTTCTTCCTCCCCACCTAACTGGTAACTCACAGCTACTCCCTCTTTCCCACTCTGTCCCCTCAGCCATCTACTTCATCTGTCACTTCTGATGAGAAGGTGGACTATGTTCAGGTGGACAAGGAGAAGACCCAGGCCCTGCAGAACACCATGCAGGAGTGGACAGACGTGCGGCAGTCCTCGGAGCCTTCCAAGGGTGCCAAGCTGTGACGAGAGGGCCACCGCAGAGCCCAGGGAGGGGCCAGGAGGCAGCGTCTCCAGAGCTGGCCCTTCACATCTCCCCTACCCCTCTCCCCTCTCCCATTGTTCCTTCCATTCACTTCCTCTCTACTCTGCCAGTCTCAGCCTTCAAAGCACTTGACATCAGGGACCCTGAACCCTTCCCCTGGGAGGTGAGGGCCTGATCAAGGCACCTCCTCTGCCCACTCGGGGCCCAGCTGTGATTTTTATCAGTAATGGCCATGCCTCCACCCACCTTAGTTAGGAGCTATTGCCAAAAAGCATCCTTCAGCCTTTTCCTGTCCTTTAGACCTGACTATCTACCAGATGTTTGGAGGGAAGGGCTGGGGCTCTGAGCCAGATTCCACACCTCACGTT
Organism: Mandrillus leucophaeus; assembly: GCF_000951045.1. NCBI lineage: Eukaryota > Metazoa > Chordata > Mammalia > Primates > Cercopithecidae > Mandrillus > Mandrillus leucophaeus. The sequence goes on from NW_012103810.1 coordinate 2,042,146, forward strand.
CAGTCACAGCCCTCAGCTATCTTCCCTCCGGCCACTGGGCTACCTCTCCTTCAGTCCCAGAAGACAAGTTTCACTGACCCAGGGAGTCAAGGACCAGCAGACCAAAGTGGATAATGGACTTTTTCATTCCTGTTTTTCTTGGCAGGAGAGAAGCAAGGCCACTAAAAGAGGAGACGGTGGAGAAGGAGGCCCAGCAGTGGTCTTGAGGGGTAAAGGACTTAGATGCCCAGATGCAGAGGGAAAGCTGACATCTGCAGGGACCCCCACTTTCAGGCTAAGGCCATGGCAGGACAGCTGCTGTGGGGTGCACAGGCGGAGGATGAAGGACAAAAGGAAGGGAAAACTGACGATGGCCAACCTAGAGCAGCAAGGAGCAGCGCTTGGAGCTCAGGTGGTAGAGATGACAAGGACACTGTGGGGTCTGGGTCCCCAGAACTCTGGAGCTACAGGCCACTCTAGGCCCAAGGGCAGTCCTCTTCCCCAACCCCCTCAAAGGCTCCCGCCAGCCTCACCTTGAAAGCATCACACAGGGGAAGGCTTGGACCAAGCTGGGCGACCAAGCACGTGGGGCAGGAACACATGGTAAAGGGGTGGGGAATATGGGAGGGAGTGTGGTGTGGATGGGTGTGATTCAGGGAATGAGGGGAACCCGGGGACAGGCACAGGCTGGGCAGAGGCGCAGAGCAGGGCAGGGGACTCTGCAGTGGGGTGGGGCAGCGAGTTTCTATGTAGTGAGCAGTGCAGTGGAAGTTGGGTGCAGAGGTAGCAGACAGATGTGAAGCAGGGGTGAAGGCCATGTAGCAAGTGGGGAAATATATTCAAAGGGCCTGGGAGTGGGGGAGTGCCCAAGGCAATGCTTGGGGGTACAGGGTGGAGCAGAAAGTGAAGGAGTGACACGTTATGCAAGAGTGGTGTGCATGGTGGTGTGACATGAGCACCGTTCCTAGGATGGAGGGACAGCAGGTCAGGCAGGACAAGGAGAAAGCAGGGCAGAATGATGCCTAGAGGACCACATCAGACGTGGCTGACAGCTTGTGCCCATGGGCTGTGGCGTATGTCAGATCGCAGGGTAGGAAGGAGTCTGGCCTGGTGCCGGCCCTGGGTTTCCTCATCTCATCCGTCCTCTGTTGCTCTCTAGCATTCCAGGAGCCATGTTGGACTCTCCTCCCCGGGCTTGAAAGGCTATCAGATTAACAGGGATGGGGTGTAGGGCATCATCCAAGGTTCCTTCTCTTAAGCCTAGGGTGGGGGATCTGAATTTTTTTATGTTGACAGTTCTTGACTAAATTTTCAAGAGTTTCAGAAGCAACAGGACAGACGAGATGTTTCATTCTACCCTGGGATGAACAGACGTTCTTCTTCCCAAAGAGTGACTTCCTGCCATGTTCGATGGGGGCAGCTACTCCCTTCTGCCCCCACTCCCCTTTCAGCTCCCATGAGCATGCATACTTCACCAGACCAATGGCCTAGCCATTCTCTAAGTCCCATCCTGGAAGAAGTTATTTCCTCAAGAGTTGCACCTCTCCTCCTAGCATTAGTTTAGATCAACTCAAGGAGCATTTATTAATGGCTGCTGTGTCCAGTCTCTGGGGTTAAGCACCAACCACACAAGAATCAATCAGACCTTGTCCCCGAACTTGAGATAGTCACAATCAGAAAAAGGACAAGGACACAAGACAGTGGTGATGGCCATCAGAGAGAGACTTTAAATGCTGACGGAGGGCAGAGGAAGTAAAGACTTAGGGAGGTTGGTGCCAGAGGCAGGAGTGGGGTCACAATCAGGGAAGGTGGATTCTAGGAAAAGGGGGTGCCTGAGGTAGGCCTTAGAAGGGGATGAGTCAGATTTTTACAGAGGAGGAGGGCAGGGCTTGGGTCCAGTGGAGGAAGGAAGGAAGGAGAGACTTGGAAAGCCTTGTGTCTTGGGAACAAAAGGCCTTTGAGCATATGGGTCCAGCCACTCAGAAGTGCCGGGGCCATGCCTTGGTGTTCCAACAAGTGAATGGTAGCAGTGGCAGCGCCTACACTGGGCAGAGTTGGCAGGGTGCGGTTCACTCTGCCCAGCCCTGAATGTGTGCCTTTAAGGCCCTCCGCAAGGGGCCCCACACAACAGAGCTTTTCACTGGTGCCTTCCCTGTACCCGCAGCAGCCACAAGTGGGCCCCAGACTATTGCAGCCTCCCATAAACATGTGAGCATGTTCTGAGTGTGCCATGATGTGGTGGACCTTGGCTGGAATCTTCAGAGCACGACTGAGGTGTTTAAATCGAATCTCCCAGGAGGCCTCCTTCCAGCTCCCGATTCCGGTAACTACCAAAATCCCTCGGGTGCAAGTGTAGGGGTAGAGATGGAAGGATGAGAGGCAAAATTGGCCTTTTGAAAGCAAAGCTCTGGCTCACAAGCCCCAAACTACCAGCCGTGTCTAGCATATCCCTGCCCTCCACTCACTACCTCCCCCAACAAAGGAGTCAACTCAGTTGAAAAAACTGGTTCTTTGGCCTATCCATGGGTCAAAGTCCACCTCTCCTGGGGGCCTGGCGAGGACTGAGACCCTGGAAGTGGGGGGATACCTTCCCACCCAGCGCTACTTCACACAAGTCCCCTGCCTGGGGCTCTCCAAGGAGCCTTCTTCACCCACTTCCAGCTCCACTTCTGCAAGGCTGAGTGAGAACAATCAAATAGGGAGATGGTGTCTACTTAGGTCCTTGGTCTGCCTGTCTGTGGAATGGGAGGTTGGATTAGATGCGCCGAGGTCCCATCCACAGCTGGTGCTCAGCTGCTTGAAGAGGAGACTCCCTCTGTAACTTCTTTCTGGGGGATCTGGATGGTCAGGGGTGGGCAGCACCTATCCCCAGTCCCCTCCTAGCTTGACTTTGGTAACTTCTACATTGGAAACCATTAAAGTATGCCCCATTCCTAGGACAAAAGCACAACCATTCTGAATTTACTAGAGCATGGGCTCAGCTCATCTCCACTCTGGCCCCTTCTGCCATGGGACATCTTGGGCCAGAACCCCCACCCCGTTTCCAGAGCTCTTCCTTCCCCATCTGGGCCTTCATAAAATGCAGGGGAAGTAAGGCTGGCCTCAGGAGCTCTAAAGCCCTTCCATAGGGGTCATCTTTCTGGGACTTGCCCGAGTGCTCTTTGGGGCCTGGGACTACAAGGAGCTGCCTACTGAGGGGGGGTCCCCCAGAGATCCAGGCTATCGTGTGATTTCTGGTGGCATGTGTTGTGTATTTGTTGGCTACTTGTGTCTTGAAATCTAGAATTATTTCGTGCAGAATTGTCACTATTTGTCAGGAAGAGAAAATGGGCTAGTGGAAGCCCAGTCTTGAGTTCTTGTCTTGTTACCATTTAAAATTGACATTTAATTTTCAAATCACTGTTGGTGCCTAATCACTTAAGTTATTAATTTATTCTGTTGTATTCTTTTTTTAAAAAAAAAAAATTGTAACATATTTATCCGGTGGGTGGGGCAGGAGTGTGTTCAAGTGGGTCATGTTTTTGCTGTGGTGACACATGGTACAGGCCTGGAGCTTGCAGGTCCCTTTCTACTGTGGTGTTGGAGCAGGACAATAAAGTCCACTAGAAATGCACCCTGGAACTAGCTGCTGTGTCCATCTTGTCTTGAGGGGCTTGGCATTGGAACCCGTTCTCACTCGTCTGTTCCATTTTTATTGGGTATTTTACTTGGCTATGAATAAGAACGAACGCTCTCTACCTCAGTCTGTTGTAAAGTGGAAATTATATACTAGCATTTGCCAATCCATCTTTCTTAGGCGTCTAGAGATGGGTTCTGGACGTGTCTGTCTACTACTTTCACAGGTCACTTAGGTGCGACATGGGGCCCAAACTCCATGCCTCCATCACAGCCCCGGGGAAGGAGCTAGGTACAGGCTTGAGAGCTGCCTCCCAGGTGAGTCCTCTCCATGGGCATCACCCTGGCCTCAATAAGTAAGGTAAGTCAGTTCACACCTTTACTTACACCACACTTCAGTAGAGGGCTTTCAGCTCCCTGTGGCATCTCACATGTCACCAGGGGGGCAGGCTGACTCCTCACCTTGCCACCCGTCAGCCTCTCCAGACCCTGTGAGAAAAATCCAGCGGCTATCACAGCCCCTGAGACCAAGGAAGAACGATCTCTTGCTAGGCTTCAGAGAACCTAGTTTTATTTATTTAAGAACATAGGTGTCTTCTCTTCGGTTAGAAGGGGCTACAGCAGTGTCAGGGCACACCCAACCTGCAGGTGGCTGCTCTCACAGCTACAAAGGCCAACTGATCAGAGGAGCCCACTAGCTTCCTCAGAAGAGACCACACTTCACGAGGAACATGGAACACCTCTGCAGTAAAATAAGGACTCTACCTTAACCAGGAGAGGGGGATGCAAGTGGTGGCTTCTCAGGCACTGAGGCAGGCTGGGGCGGAGGGGATGTGGGGGCAAAGGCCTCCTGCTATGAGGAACTAGGCCCACCACCATGCAGTGGTGCTTGGTAAGGGGGCAGTTCTCGGTCTCTGATCCGGGGCCCTGCTGCTTCCCACCTGATCTTCTCAGAAAGGTACAGACAGTGCAGGTACCCCCATATGAGAAACAAGAGGACAGCCAGAGGTACCACTGCCCCCTTCTTTGTGCAAGGCCTGGATCCTGCTGTGCTTTATACTGTAGAGCAGTCAGAAGGAAAATAGTACTTGATGTCAAAACATTAGAGCTGAGGTCCAGCCCTGTTTCCTGAACATCAGCTCTTCCAGCATGGGGAGCCTGCTGGGGAGGGAGGGGGAGGCAAAGACCCGCGTGTGCCCATCTCTGCTGCTTCAAGTTAACCAGGACACTTGGGTGTAAAATCTTAATGGGACTGATCCCCTGTGAGAGGGACTTAGGTCTCACTTCCGTATCTGAGAGTCTCTGTGTATCCTTCATCAGGCTGAGGACTAAGGTGCCATGAGCTGTACCATCAGGCCTACTACAGGACTGAGCCTGCCTCCACAGCCTCCTTCAGGCCCCACCTGGCTCCTGGAGGGAAGGGGTTGGGTTGGCAGCAGGTTCACATCAGAAGACCAGTCTGTGGAAGTCACCACCATTACCACCTGCAGGATTGCAGCCCCCTGGAGAGCCTTCATCCTCATCCTTGTCTTCATCAAAGCCCCTCCCCCAGTGCGGAGATGTGGGGAGTGCAGAGATGTAGGCCGCCCTGCTCCGGGCCTCCTTCTCCTGCTCCTGGGAACACAGATGAGAAGAAACTTAGAATTCCCACCCTGAAGCCAGAGTCTACCCAGCACACCTTTAAGTGTCATCTCTGGGTCCCCAGGGACTGGACACAGAGGAAGGAATCAGGGCTCCTAGAGACATTGCAGCTCAGTGGTAGGATGCCTGGGGTGGTCACATCACACCACATGGGAACCTGTCTACAGGCCTCGTGATCACGAGGAATGGGCTCTGCCTATGAGAAAACGCATCCTCCTGCCGCCATGAGGTCAGCCTCATGGAGAGCCTATCGCCACCCTGCCTTCATCTGGACAGCATGGCAGAAGCTGTCCCGGAGAACCCGCCTCAGGCCCCTCACTGGGCCGCTGCCAGTAAAATAGCACATAGGAGGCCCACGTGGGTAGTATGACACACACACACACACACACACACACCCTCCCAGAAGCATCCTCTTCCCCCTCAGACTCAACTGGTCCCTGTGCTCCTCCTTCAGCACACTTATTAAATAACTGCATTGATAACATGATTCTATATCTAGAAAACCTCATCTCAGCCCAGGAGCTTCTTAAGCTGTTAAGCAACTTCAGCAAATCTCAGGATACAAAAACCACTGTGCAAAAATTGCTAGCATTCCTATACACCACCAACAAGCAGGGAGCCAAATCATAAACTCCCATTCACAACTGCTACAGAAAGAATAAAATACCTAGGAATACAACTAACAAGGGAAGTGAAGGGAGGACACACATGGAAAAACAGTCCATGCTCATAGATAGGAAGACTCAATAGCATGAAAATGGCCATAGGGCCCAATGTAACAGATTCAATGCTATTCCCATTAAACTACCATTCACGTGCACAGAATTAGAAAATATTTAAAAATTCATATGGAGCCAAAAAGCCCATATAGCCAAGACCATCCTAAGCAAAAAAAACAAAACCAGAGGCCTCATGGGCCTCATGCCTACCTGACTTCAAACTATACAAGGCTACAGTAAGCAAAACAGCATAGTACTGGTACAGAAATAGACACACAGACCAATGGAACAGAATACAGAACTCAGAAATAAGACTCCACACCTACAACCATCTTCAACAAACCTGACAAAAGCAAGCAATGGATAAAAGATTCCCTATTTAATAAATGGTGCTGGAAGAACTGGCTAGCCATAGGCAGAATACTGAAACTCGACCCCCTCCATTACACCTTATACAAAAAAGTCACTGAAGATGGATTAAAGACTTAAATGTAAAACCCAAAACTATTAAACCCCTAGAAGAAAATCTAGGCAATACCATTCAGGGTATAGGCCAAGATTTAATGATGAAAACACCAAAAGCAATTGCAACAAAAGCAAAAATATGACAAATGGGATCTAATTAAACTAAAGAGCTTATACAGAGCACAAGAAACTATCATCAGAGTAAACAGACAACCTACAGAATGAGAGAAAATTTTTGCAAATTACCCATCTGACATAAGTCTGATGTCCAGAGTCTACAAGGAACTTAAATGTCCAAAAAAAAAAAAACCCCATTAAAAAGTGGGCAAAGGATATGATGAACAAACACTTCTCAAAAGACATTCATGTGGCCAACAAACATATGAAAGAAAAACTCCATATCACTGACCATTAGAGAAATGCAAATCAACACCACAATGAGATACCATCTCAAGTAAGCCAGAATAGTGATTATTAAAAAGTCAGGAAACAGATGCTGGTGAGGTTGCAGAGAAATAGGAATGCCTTTACACTGTTGGTGGGAGTGTAAATTAATTCAGCCATCATGGAAGACAGTGTGGCCAATTCCTCAAAGACCTAGAGGCAGAAATACCATTTGACCCAGCAGTCCCATCACTGGGTATACACCCAAAGGAATATAAGTCATTCTAATATAAAGATACATGAACATGTATGTTCACTGCAGCACATTTCACAATAGCAAAGACATGGAATCAACCCAACTGCCCATCAATGATAGACTGGATAAAGACAATGTGGCACATACACACCATGGAATACTGTGCAGCCATAAAAAGGAATGAGATCACGTCCTTTGCAGGGACATGGATAGAGCTGGAAGCCATTATCCTCAGCAAATTAACACAGGAACAGAAAACCAAACACCGCATGCTCTTGTAAGTGGGAGCTGAACAATGAGAAGACATGGACACCTGTTGGGGGTAGGAGGGGAACAACACCCACGAGGGCCTGCTGGGGGTGGTGGGGGAGGGAGGGCTTCAGGAAGAATAGCTAACAGATACAGGGCTTAATACTTAGGTGATGGGTTGATCTGTGCATCTAACCACCATGGCACACCTTTAAGTAACAAATCTGCACATTCTGCACATGTACCCTGGGACTTAAAGAAAAAATAAACCTGTGTCATTCATTATTCAGTGTCTGTTACTTTGAAGTAAGGGGTTAGGTCTGTCTGGGCCACCAGTATATGCCCAGCACTGAGCAATGGATGAATGGGATTTTAAAAAAAGACTTAAAGGGGAAATGACTTATCTAAGCCAGTAATGGGACTGAACTCCCTCCACCAGGAGATCAGATCAAAGGCCCCACGGCTCAGCTCACCTGTAGGTAAAGAATGTTGTCTTTGGAAATGGCTTCCATCAAGTCCTTGTGCAGGGTGGGCTCGGTCCGGACTCTAGAAGAGCCCGACTCAGCCTCGGGCCCTTCCCTGGGCCGCTGCCGGTAAAAGAGCACATAGGCTGTGTCCTTGGGGAAGAAGGAGGTGACGTTGCTGACAGATTCGAAGGAAGAGAAGGACACCCGAGTGTCATTGAACAGGTACCACTGGTTCTCGGGCTCTGGCCTATCGGCAGTTCCCAGAGAAGGGGCAGGGCGGGCAGCGCCCTCGCGGGCATAGCAGTAGTAGTGACCACTCTCCGAAGACACTCCAGAGTGTACCACAACGCTGCAGAGGTCATAGGCCTGGCCCCGGCCACCAGCCAGTGGTAGGCGGAGCAGCAGGGGGATGGAGACGTCATCCAGGATCTTGCGGCGCCGCATGGTGCGCAGGTCAAAGGAGAAGCGCAGCAGTGTGAGGATGAGGTAGCGCGGCCCTTGGCTCAGCTCCACCACCTTCTCGGCATCCTGCAAGGAGGCACATGACTCGCAGTAGTAGCGGTTTTCTGCTGTCAGCTTCTCGGGGGACAGGAAGTAGTTGACCAGGTCCAGGACAGAGCGGGAGCCCTCAGAGCCACACATCTGCTCCCCAGAGGGGATGGCAGCGTCCAGGTGGCTCCCCGCTCCCAGGCTGTCTTCTTCCTTTTCCTGCTCAGCCTCCTTTTCTGTCTCCTTCTCCACCTTCTCTTCCACCTCCTCCTCTTCCTCCCTCTCTTCCTCCCCTCTGGTGCTTTCCTCCTCCTCCTCCCCCGCTTCTTCCTTCTCCGTTCCCTCCTCCTTCCCTTCTTCATCCCTCTCTACCTTTTCCTCCTGACTGTTCTGCCCACCAGCTTCCTTGGAGTCCAGGCCTTCAATGTCCAGGCTGGTGGGAGGGGTGTCCCCTGTGATGCAGTGTTTCCTTTGCCTCCGAGGACCCACCCTGCCTGGCCCCTGTGCACTGGCTGTTGGGAGCAACTCCTGGGCTGTGATGTCTCCTGTAGGGCGCATCACAGAGCCCAGGCGGCGGCGGCGACAGCGCTCAGGAGGAGGAAAGGCGAGAGAGAGGTCCGTGAAGGCCTCCTCCCGGGAGGAGACGTTGAGGCAGCAGAGACAGCAGATTCGAGTCACTATCTTGCCTCCAAACATTTTCTCCACAGAGGTTGAACTTGGGGCCGGCGGCTCCTCGGGCAGGGAGGGCGAGCTGGACTGCTTGAGTTTCTGGCAGATCCTTGTGCCTGTTTTCTCCTCTTCGTGCAGCCTGGGGCAGGGAGCAGAGTCTCTATATGTACATGTGGGTCCCCTTCCAGGGCACTCAGCTTATCCATGCCCATCTATCTTCCCCAACAGCCACACACACGTACCAAACGCTCACACATCCACATATGTGCTCACACAGCACGCTTGCTAGACTCACCCACACACCCTACATAAAGACTTGCTGGAGCTATGTAACGTGCTTCCATAGCAGTGACAAAGATGCACGGCCCAGTGTGCAGATGTACACGATGACCTCCCAGAGGTCACTTCCGTTCAGCATCTACCAAATCTCCCTCACACTCAGTCCCTGCCCTTCCAGCACACCCCTTCTCCAAGCCCTCCACATGTTCGAGGCAGCACACTTATTCCCCGGAAGCTGCAACACAGCTCAGAGGTACTGGGCTTGCCCCCAGGGACCTTCTAGACCTGGAGCCTTCGCGTGGCTCTGGCCCACTTACCGATCCAGCAGGTACTTCAGATACTCCGAGCAGTCCTGCTGGGTGCCAGGGCTGAACCAGGGCGTCCAGGATGCAGAAAGGAAGTTCTCTGGGGAAATGGCAGGCCGCTAGGACAGGGCAGGTGAAAGGCACGGTCAGGAGCAGGAGGCCACTCACCAGCCAGCTCTGCACAGGTTAGGCCTGACGGTCTACCTCATACCCTCGGCCTCAAACTTCCCGGCCTCCTCCATGAAGTCCTCCCCACTTTCTATTGTCCCCGACCCATCCCAGCCCACATGTCCATGCCTCTGAGCAGGGCATGGGGATCACAGAGATGAACGAGCCTCCAGGAATCTGCTCTCCCTGCCTCCGCTCACTGCCATTCTCTCCCGTCAAGATGAGTCCCAGATACAGCACCGCCTCTTCCATGTGGTCTTCCCAACCCTCCCTCACTGACCTTTCCCTTCCCTCCATGAGCCAGGGAGGGATTACTCATCTCTGTGCCCCCACACAGAGCTTTGTATAATCCCTGGCCAAGGGCTTTGGGCTCCATGAGGGCAGAGATTGTTGTTGTTCTGTTAACCTCTGTACTCTCAACAGCTCTCAGGCTGCCTGGCTATGTGGGTACTCAAAAATGACAGCAGAATGAAGCAACATGCTGTGGTGTGACTGTGTCCTCCAAAAAGCATGTGTTGGAAACATAGTCCCCAGAGAAGCAGTGTTGAGAGGCGGGAACTTCAAGAGGGGAGGAGGTCCTGAGCACTCTGCCCTCATGAATGTATTAATTCCCTATCACAGGCCATCTGCTTTCCCCAGTGGTGCACACTGAGACAGAAGCAGGTTCCTGATAAAAGGATGAGTTCACCCCGCTTTCCCTTCTCATGCATGCTCGCACACCGTGATGCCTTCCACCACATTGTAATGCAGCAAGAAGGCCCTCACCAGACATAGCCCCTCGATCTTGGGCCTCCCAGCTTCCAAAACTGAGAAATATATTTCTTCATAAATCGCCAAGTCTCAAGTATTTGGTTATAGCAGCATAAGATGGACTATGGCAACACCATAATGCGATGGACTGAATTGCTGAAGGGGGAAGATTGGGCAGCACAACATGGGACAGGGCTCAAGGGGGCCCTCCTCCTGCCCCAAGGGGGCACTAAATTAGCTCCACATGCCAGGCCCGCTGGGGGCTCAGCTACTGACATGGGAGATGACAGCCAGATGCAGGCAGGTCCTGGGGAAGGGAAAGGTGTCCGTGTCAGGGCCTGACCAGAGCTGCCTCTCCACCTGGTTCTGACTCCCCCTACACTCACCTGGCTGTGCTCTAGGAAGCCAAAGAGCCACTGCAGCTTGGTCATCAGCGGCTGTGAGTTGTTCTCAGTCAAGCGAAGCACACAGTGTCTGAAGCTTCAAAACAAAGCAGGGGCACCCAAGGTAAGCCGTGGGCCCCCAAGGAGTCTCTAGTCATGCATGTCACAGGCAGCCCAGAGCCTCCAGGCCAAAGGCAGAACAGATATTTCTACCCCAGGATGGAGCCAGAGGCCAGGGACTGGGGAGGAAGAGCAGGTGAACAACTCAGGCTGGGGTATCTGAGGTCAGGAACACAACAATAGACATGTTTTGGACAATGAAGGGTACAAAGGTGATCCTTGTAGCCCCTTCCAGCTCTGAGACCTCATAACTTCAGGACTCAAAGATTCAAATGTCCTAAGGTCCTGTGGTTCCAGGGTTCTAGGGCTGGGACATGCCACAGGATCTGCACCAATATCATCCCAGCCGCAGCAGCCCCTCGCACTCCCTTCTTAGCTGCTTCCCTGGGGAAAGACATTTATCCACCTCCAGAGCAGCAGGCCCTGCTCTGACCTGGGCCCTCCAATTGACTCCTACAGCTCCTGTAAGGGCCCTGGCCCCTGCCCCTAGAGCCACCTCAAGCTGTTCCCCTGCCTCCCAATGAGGGAGACAGAGGTCAATGTGAGGAATATGCTGAAAGAAGAGGACCCTGTGGGGATGGGTAGACTGGCTCCTAGTGGGAAGGGTCTGATCCTATAGGAGACAGCTCCCCTCCCTACACGAACATTCTCTGGAACAAGCCAATTCCCAGGCTGCAGCTTATTTCTTGATCTCACAAGCAGCTCCGGGCATATTGCCCATGCACTCTCCAAACTCAGCCCACTGCACGGAAGCGCCCTAGGCAAAGTGTGGGCCACCTGGCTGGTCTCAGTTCAAGGTAAGGTCAGAAGTTGAGTGAGCACTTAGGAACATACATAGCATTTTAGCATCACAACGACCATACAAGCATGTGACCGTTTTTCTAGTAAGTCATTTTGTTATATTTTACCAAAGTAATATTCTGCAGCAGACTGGAATTTAGAAAAGAAAAACAAAACTAGTCCTTCACCAGGCATTTTGAGAAGAATGTGCAGCAGCCTTGGAGATTAGCTCCAATCTCCTCCCACTGAACTGACGCTCAGAGAAAAGAAACTGACTTGAGGACATATGATAAGCCAGAATCAAAGCTTATTTTCACTGAATCAAAGCTGAAACTTTGATCTTTTAAGTAAGCCATAGGTAGATAGGTGGCCATAGACTATAAAGATTGTGTTGGTTTCATTTTAAAAGAGAGATGTCTAATACCAGGATGGGTGGGAGTTCTACTCTGGAAGACCGAATCCACCCCCATGGACTCCAGGAGAAGAGTCAGTGATGTCAGCCAGTCCAGAGCAGACCCCCTTCCCAGTGCTGCCCAGCCCCTGAAGCCCCTTCTTCAGTTCCCATTCAGTCCTGACCTACTGCCTTGGCAATGGCCTGAGGCTCTCAGTCCCCACAGACCTCAGGGAATCATGTCGGCAATGCAAGCAAGGCCCACCCTCTCCAACCCCCGCCCCCCAAACCTTTCCACCTGTCATCAGGGAGCCCAGAGGAGAGAAGCAAGGGCAGACAGGGAATTCCAAAGCAGCACCTACTCAGATGCCATGAACAAGGCCTGAAGGATGCTGTTGACGTAGCACGTGTTGCCCAGGTTGATGAGACCAATCTTGCCCGTGTCTGACTTGGCCATGAGCCGGGGATAGAAACCTGCCAGCTCGCTCTTCTGCGAAGTCCAGGCATCCTGCCCTAGCAGCTGCTTGATGCGGTCCTCATTGGGAACGTGGAGGTCCTGAGGAGGGAATAAGCAGGCAGGCAGGATGGTAGGCACCAGGGTCAGCTCAAAAAAATATCACCTCTTCTGGGAGGCCTTCTCAGATACAGCCAACCCCGTGACCTCCCAGACACACACACACCCCGCCCCACAGATGTTCTGGGGTGTGTGTGAACAGTCCCCTGCTTCCAAACCCCTTCAGTTGACATATGGGCTGCCTCCATGGTCTTTCAGGTCATGACTGCCTTAAGGTGGCATAATTCCCATTTTATAGATGGAAAAAATGAAGATTCAGACAGAAAATAATAGTCCAGGATGACTGTAAGTGAAGAATACGCATGTTCTTAAAAGAGCTCAGGCAATGCCAACCCTGGCCCACAGGCCAAACCCAGTGATGTCAGGATGCCAATGCCAGCCCCGACTCCGGTCCGCACTAGCTGTCTGGTGGTGGTGAGGCTCTCTGATTCCGTTTCCTCATCTGTCAAGTGAGGATATGCCTTCCTTGTGTCAGTTTGGCATCCTGCATTTTCATGGTGCGGGCACACAGTGATGTGCCCATTTCCACCTTTTACTTTTAGATTTGCGGAATCAGCTTTCAAGAGAAGAGTCACCTCCCCACAACTTGACCCCACAGTCAGGACAGTGGGCACATCCCTGGGGTCTGAGGTATGCGTCTTGGTCCTCAGCATGCTTCCCACTCATTATCTGTGTCACATCAAACAGCTGCACCTAAGAATACCACCGAGCACTAGTTCTAATGATGCTAGAGGTATCTTCCAAAGAGCAACATCAAGCACCACGTCCTGCTACTTAGATTTCAGCAACATTCCTAACGGTTCCTCTAGCCCTGATCTTATTTCCAGATCCTGGCCACAAGACCTTAGATTTGTCCAAGGCTCCACAGAGCTTCAAAACAGCTCGGCATCCAAAGCCCTCGTCTTCCTAGTGCACATCCTGTGGCTCCCACAAAAGGTCTTGCTCACCCAGTGGGGTTTAACACTTTTGCTCATTCACCTCCCAAGATCATTTATCGGATAATTTATCAGAGCAGTCACTTCTCACAGATGATTAAAAACACACACACATACCAAGGAGATGCCAGCGGGGAGACAGATAAGATACAGGCTCAGTATCTTCTCCGTCCCTTCCTTTTTGTTTTCATGATGCCCTATCTAATGCCCTACTTGTCTGCCCCCCTACCCCACAACATGAACAAATGGAGGCAAAAAGGCAGACAGAACCCCACACATCTGTGCACACACAGAAAAGATGCAAAAATATCCATGCAAGGAACAAAATCAAATGCCATTATTCCCAAAGAAGGTAACTTTATACTCAAGAAAATAAAAACTTCAAAATCACTTAAGAACCTAATAATGTTACTAGAAACTGACATGTGATGGCTCCCTTGGCAAGTACCACAGCTCCCAGAGAAACTGCCATAACCTGATACATCTGCCTAAGTCAGAGAACTTTCCAGAGCTTATTTACAAAGGTATATGTACAAAAGGATGTACTCATAGAACCCATGCAAAATAATTTTATAAGCAGTAAAATCCTATAATTTGCTGCCTCGCCTCTCAAACTGGCTCGTACAAAGGAGTGTTCAAAGCCACAGAACAAATGTGAAGCCATCTTTTCTAACATTCAAAGAAAAACATGGAATATTAAAACATGTTTATAATTACAACATATATACTTGAGTCTTTGAGAGAAAGTGAGGTTGTAGAGAAACTCAGAGCTCATGTCAGGCTGCTTTGGGTGAGTTCCCCTCTCTGACATCAAGTGCTTGGATGGAAACGTTCGAGAAGCCCAGATCTAGCCGAGTGGCTCAACCTAGTTTTCAAGGCACTGCTCTGCTGGTTTTTCTCATCTCCCTTCCCCTCACACATTACCACCAAACTAACCTCACACGTTCCCACTTCCATGCCTCTCCCTCCAATGCATCCACAGTGTCCTTTTCTAGTCCCCATCCAGCAAGATCAAACTCCTGTATCCCCTCTATATGAAGCTTTCCAGGATCTTCTCAAGGCACAGGGTCCTTGAGAAGGACTGTATCTGTATCATCTTACAAAGCCTAACTCCCTGCCCCTACTGGTACAGGTATGTGCAGACTCCCCTCGTCCCCTGGATCAGACCATCTATGAGCCCCTGTTGTGCAAAGCCTGCATCTCACTCATCATGGATTTTCCTCAGTGCCCGGGGCAGGGTCCCTCCTCTCTGCCTGCACTTTCATTACAGCATTCTCCACACTACCGTCCTGCTCGAACAATATCCCACTCATTCGCTCACAGACATCTACTAGGCACAAAGATCAAAAGGACAGGGTTCCTGCCCACAGCAGCTCACAATCTAGCAGGAAACAGACCCAGCCACAGCATCTCCAAGCTTTCCTCCTACCTCCCTTTCCATGTAGAAACCCAGGTGGGTAACACACCTGACACAGCAAGGTCCGCTTATCCGCCTCCACTGTCGGGGCTCATGGCCGATCGTGGCAGCCCCTTCCACTGGAGGTCAGCTTTGATTATCAAAAGTTCTTTCTCGTGTCTAGTTTGAAAAACTGAGAAGACCTAAGTAAATAGCAGAAGTTTTGTTTATTGCATCTACCAACTGTCATTCATGCAGGACTGTTCCTTTGTGTGTTTTATAATTTTTGGACTACAAACTAATTTTCAGTAGAACTTTACCTTTATGGCTTGATTTATGTCTTTCTACCAGGTTACCCGTGGGTACTACAAGTTTATGACTACTTTTAACGTGGGGAAGGGCCACAACCCCCAAAATGATATTAATTTGAACCCCTAAATCCACGAGAGAAGGCCACTGATTACATTTTTCTCCTAATCCAGAGCCCAGAACAAGCCAGAAAAGTTCCCCTGATGTCTACTTAAAACCACGTGCATATTTTGCCCCAGACCATTCTTTTGCTAATGGTAAAACCTTTCTTGGGTCCTGGCTTTTAGTGGGCTTCTTAGTGCTAACTCCCTACTGGGGATAGGCCCTAAGTCTCACCTCCTGTCCCTACCAACTCAAGCCCTTTTGTGACTGAGATTGGCCATCTCACCCACGCGCTTGCCTCACCCCAGAGGAAGAGCCTCGTTTCTCACCTACCACTCTGGAATTCAGTTCTCTCTTCCTTTTTGGCCCCTGGGGACTCCCCCTTACTTTCTTGCAAGTTCAGCTATGTACTTAAAGTGATGTTGGTTATATTTTAACAAGCATTTCTAGCTGTTTTGTAGCAGGACACTTTCCAGGTTATCTCGTCTGCTGTGCTGCAGATGTGAAAGTCAAATCAAAGGTTCTGCAAGGGCCACCTACCTAGACCCCTTCGCCCCGCCCAACCTGCCTTCTCTATCAGGCAATGGGGAAGGGCTCTGCCGTCCAGACTCCAGCTACATGTCTCACTACCTCCGTGACTTTGCACAAGTCACCAAACCTGCAAGTCTCCCTTTCCTCATCTATGAGATTGAAATGAACCATATCTTCTTTGTAGGTTTCTTGCGAGCATCAGAAGACATAACATACAGGAAAACACTGTCAAGTGTAGCAGTAGCCACAGATGTCAGTCATTGTCAGATCCTAGCAACCTGTCAAGCCCAGCTTAATGAGGCCTCATCTGTCTTCTGTAGCTGGAGATCTTTCCTTCCTCTGGTTTCTGGCTGCTCTCAAGCCAAACCTTGTAGACATTTTCAAAAGCTGCTCTGACCAGAGTTTCTTGTATCCAAGTCTGTCACCCTCACTAGGCTGCGATCCCCTCAATGGAGGAGACTCCGTTTGCTTCACGCCCGTGCCCCCAGTTCCCAGCCTGGGCTTGGTGCAGAGCAGGACATCAGTAAAGTCATGTGAACAATTGTAAATTATCCCTGGTCTGGAGTGCTCACAGTCTGGCAAGGGAGGCAGACAGTGACAACATGTGACAGCGGGATGTACCAAGACTGTGGGAGCCCAGCGAGGACCGAGTCCAGCCTGGTGGAGGGCAGCGGAGTACTGACAGTGATCAGGGAAGGCATCCTGAGGGAAGTAACACTAGAACAGAGACTTACAAGGTAAGTAGGAGCTGTCCAGGCAGAGCAGAGAAAGAGAAAGTGTTTTAATGTCCACACTACAGTGACAGAGAAGGGTTTACAGTTAGAGAGCACCGTGCGTGCAAAAGCTCAGAGCAGCCATAAGGCAGCCCGGGCACTTGGGGAACGTGAGTGGCTCAGTGTGCTTGAGGCACATGATGGACCTGGGGAGGTGACGGGGACTGCCACCAAGCTGTGGTATGGCCCACAGGAAGGCCCACACTGGCACCTTTGTCAGAGTGGGGCGAGGCCCAAGTAGGGGACCGTCACTCACCTTGATGGCCTCCATGACAGGCTCATACAGATCCGGGAAGCCCGGGAACCGGAACACCATGCAGTGGACCAGCTCTGACAGCTGCTCCAGGCAGCTGGTCCCCGAGTTCGAGTCCTCCTTGACCAGAGAGGCCACCATGCGGGGGATGTGAGGGAGCAGCTGTGGGAGCAGAGCTGGGTCAGGCTCAGCACCAACCCGCCCACCTGAGACACGGGGCTGTGGTCCCTGCTGACAGCACGCAGCACTCTCTGAGGTAGGGAGGCTTGCCCACCTAACCACTGTCCCCTGACCCAGATGGGGCTCTCAACTCTGCAGGCAGGTGACTCCTTTTCCCAGACATATGATCTAAGACACCCTGCCTCAGTTTCTTCATCTGCAAAATAGGATGACTACTCCTCTCCTCACAGCCAAAGGGAGGCCAGAGCCCACACCTCGGCTGTTTGGCCTCAGCCAAGTGACCTGCACCAAGAGCCCAGGGGCAGCAGGCAGGGCCCTTACCAGGTGGAAGGCTTCGTGGGAGTGCTGGAAGGTCAGGAGCATGTACTTGAGCACAGACAGGGCAGCTCCCCGGACAATGGGGTACAGCAGCTTAGAGAAAACCTAGAAGAGAGGCCCTGGTCAGGAGTCCCCAGGCCCGAGCTGCCGAGGCCAAGTGCAATCACAGGCCTGAGAGGGGGCTCAGAGACACCCGAGTTCAAACCCACGCAGAGGGATAAACACCGAGGTGCTCACAGACCCAGATGGACAGACAGATGGCAAGATGGACAGCAAGATAGATTTCTGAGGAATGCATGGACAGACCAAAAGTCAGACACACATACTTGGATGAGCAGTCAGGGAAACTAATGGGGAGAATCTGAGGCCCAGAGAGGG
>NW_012103810.1:2061498-2063254 GCF_000951045.1 Mandrillus leucophaeus
GCATATTCTGGGACAACTGGACAGGCAGGTGCGTCTAGATCACAGGGAGGAGGACGTTCAGATGAGGTGGGGGATATGCAAGGACTCTGTGAGCTGAACAGCACCCAAACTCTGCTTCTCATGTCTGCCCCACTCAGAAAGCACCTCATGAAGCACTCTCAACTTCTTACCCAACCCCAAGGACGCCTGACAGCTTCTTATGCCACCACCCACTTCTGCTTTTACAGAGGGGGAAACTGAGGCTGAAAGCTCATTGGCATGTCCAGGGTCACACTGCTGGTACCTGGCCTGACAGCATTACCAGGCCAGGCTCTCTGTATTCCCCACATCCAGCCCCAGGCAAGGCATAGAGCAGGGCTCAAGAAAGGATGGATGATGGAACACGCATGAGGCCCTGGGCCCTCTGACTCCAAATCTAGCCCAGTGTCCCACCCAGGAGAAAGGGCTTCTGAGAGGAAGAGAGGGAGGGGCCCCAGCCCTGACCATGACTCAGCCTCAGCGTCCCACCTGCTGATGGCAGTCAGCATCTGCGAATCCGTCACACTGTCATCATTGCTGAGGTTCCGGACAACACCATCCATGAGCTCCAATGGGAGGTGCTGAACCACGCTGGCCAAGGCGCTAGATGGTGGCTCCTCCTCTGAAACAGGGGACAGGGCTGAGCTCAGCAGGGAGGCAGGCCTCCTCCCTTCCCCCAGCACACCATGCCCTGCAGCAGCCAACGAACCAGGCTGGGCCTCTGCGAAGAGCACAGCAGAGGCCACCTCCTCTGCTATAGCAAGCAAAGTCTCTGGTTCCACCTAAACTCACTCAACAAACCTTCACTAGCACAGCCTTGAGGCTATTCCTGTGCTGGGCACAGACAAGCACTGATCAACAGTGGGTGTAAGGGCAAGGCCTTTAGAAGGGGAAACGCTGGGGCTAGAGAAGGTGGGAGGGCTGTGTGGACTGGAGAAAGGAGATACTCCAAGTGGAGCCGCACAGAGCCCTAGATGGGAAAGAGCATTTCCTTCTCGAAGTCTACTGTCCTCCGTTCTTCACCCAGCCGGGTGCATTCCCTTCCCTTCCCCTGGAGAGCCTCATCATCAGGAAAGGCACACATCTGCTTTCACTCACTTGCACTGTAGTCTAAGTTCCACGGTTGTCAATGGAGGATCAAGATTTTACGTTTCCGAGTCTGCACAGCAGACTCCATCACCTCTCCAGACCCTCACCTCTGCCTGCCCAGGGAACCTTGCCCCTGCTGCCAGGTGCCACCAATCTGTCAACTCCTGGCTCTAAAGTGATAGCTTCTATCAAACTCACCTAACCCGAAGGCCATAATGACGCCCGCTACCCCGCCCCAAATCCTGTGGTTTGCTCAACTTCCTGTTCCTCCCTCTAGCCAGACTGACCCGTGTCCTCCCTACATTTCCAACACCTACTGCAGGAGAGGACCCACAGCAAGTGTTCTAGATAGTTGTGCCACCTACATGAAGACAGGCTGCAGTCCTCCACCTGAGCATTCGCCCCTGGCACACTCGGGCCACATGGGCGCCCGCATGCAGAGATCCGCACGTACAGCCACCTGCCCAAGCGCCCACCCAGGACCTCGACGTTGCCGCGCTCCTGCCCCGGCCGCACACGCACCTGTGCAGGAGATGACCGCGAACAGCTCTTTGAGGCAGGGAAGGATGGCGGCGGGCTGTGCGCGCCACAGCTGCGCCAGGAGCCCGCTCACCTGCTGGGCCTGCTCCAGGAACTCCACGGCGCCCTC